>NC_135373.1:52788030-53091060 GCF_049243985.1 Paroedura picta
TCATCAAAAAACGCACACACCAGCTTTCGAAACAGCAGGCTTCCTGAGCGAGTATAATTGGCTAAGATAGAGTCCAGTTGAGATTTGGGCATGAATACATCAAAGCCCTCAGCAAGTTGCACTTCTGGCTACCAAAAGAATATCAATGTCTGATTAGCACTTTATGTAACTCTGAACATTCAAATCAATCAGAATCTTTGTTAGCATCAACAGATACTAGGTTTTCCTGGACCCATTTTACCCATCTCAAATCATCAACCAATTTTAACAACATGGTTTAGAAACTCATCACAAGTACTACACAGAGCATTACCAGACAACTTTTTAGAATTTCTTTGCTGGTGTCCAAACAGAGTATTTTGAGTGCCATGAACAGTGGCACTGTATATTTTAAAGTTTTGGTCAAGAACCTGTTCTAGGGACTTATAACAAACTACCCACATCAATAAGTTATAGAATAAAATGACCTAGCATATTTGAAGCCTGTAAGTACAATTGGGGGTATGGGGGCACAGGCCTCTGTCAGGTACCATTAATATTTTGACAGAACAGAGTTTTCAAAGTGTAGAAAAGGTAGGAGAGGTTACAAAAATCAGGTAAATCTAACACATTTTAATCAGAACAGCATGAAGCTCTCAAAGTGAGAAAGACAGATGCTGGTGCCACATACAGAACTCTGATGAAAACCTGTCCTGTCTGCTAATTGACTTCAACACCATCTCAGTGACATGCTCTCATCTACGAAATTTTTAATTGTGTCCTTTGTCTTCCATGTAACAACAATAGAGAGAACAAAGTAACTCAACCTGTGTACACAAGCTAGGAACCCGAAAGGCTGAGCAGCAGCAGAATATATTAAATATTAAAATGCAAATGTTTATTTCAATATATTTACATATATAAACTTTAAAACATCAACATATATCATGCACTACTGCACAAATCCAAAACATTTTGACAGACGGATAAATAACAAAGAACTAGAAAGCCAAATGTGTTTCAACCCCTCTAGAGGTCTGCCACAGCGGTCTAATATTTAAATACACTCATGTGATCTAATAATGGGGACTATAAGGTGGTAAACAATATGAATGAAGAGGCTCCAAATATATCTCTTGGAGCCCCCCAATTAAAATATTTATTCTTCAAAGTGCCACCCTTACTGAAGCCCTCTCTCAGCCTGAGTGTATTCTCATGTGTCTCATAAAATGTAATGTCTTAAGATTGAGAAAAGCTTCTTAATGTTACAGAACTTGTTGGCAACAATCTTGGTTTATTTTTTTTTATGGTTAAAAAGCAAGATTCCATTCAGCTGAGTCCTGCAAACACATGGAGTACTTTCCTCTGTTATACAGGTAGCAATGGAAATCTCTTCTACAGGTAGCAAGTGGGGGCCTGATTTAAAAATCACATCTAAGCCTACTTGGTAACAACCAATTATTTCTTTCATTTAGTAAAGTCAAGCAAATTGATCTTCTAAACATGTACACAAATTGAATAGAAAATAAATGCCTTTATTTCCAGTTCTGGGTCTCATCTGTCTTGGGACAGACAACAATTTAACACTAGAATGAAAACACTACATCTTAAAGAAGTATTTATTATATAAAATTAATTAGCACGTTATTTTACAAATCAGAGTCCAGTAGAAGTCTTTTTCATCACACAGAGGTGCCATTATTGAACCTGGGATCTTCTGTGTGCCAAGCAGATGTTCACAAATCCCCATACATCTCTTCTATCTATTCAGCTGGTATTCCATGTGCTCATTTTAGTGTGCTTTTTAAAATGTATAAAAATCACAAACAGGCACAGAAGATGACTGCTCTTGATGTGTCACAGCTGAAAATAAGGGGCAGCAATTTCTACTCTCATGTCCCATTCTTAATGATTAATGCACAGAAGCCTGGAAGCCTGGGAAAGAATGCTGTATTACTATATTGTTGGAACAGAGCTTCATTTGCAAGACAAGTCAGATCACCTCCTTTTTCCATATCCCTCTTTATCTCCTTGTTAGCTAGTCTTTGTCATGGATGATAATAATAATGACTGACACAAAACTTTCCAGTGATCAGGCAATAGCAATAATCACCACTGTGTACATTTTTCTACCAAAAAATCAACACACTTGCACCACAAGGAGTAAAACCTAGTTGGCAGCGGGCAATGCCCAACTGCAGTTAAACTTCCAGCTACTGCTATTTGTATGCCTGTGTGCACATTTTATACAGGAGTCAGTCTGTACTCTAGGTACATAATAGGAAAATAAAATGCTGATTTATGCTAGATATTTTCAGTAGCAAATTATCCCTCAATTGCAAGCAATCAGTACCCATTTGAGCCTCACATGGACATCTCCAAGTACAATTTATAGCCAATTAGAATTTGTTAACATAAAATGATCAAGGCAATGGTGTACATAATTAACACAAATAAGAGAGAATTACCAAAATGTTTTAAATTGCAAAATTAGCACACAGCAAATTAAATTTATTCCTAAATACTTTTTAAAAATGGGCTAAAATGCACCTCCTTTGCCAATTCTACATTATTTGCTTTGCAAGGAAAACAAACAGGACCTTTTTTTGGAAGCAGACTATTCGTTTGATCTCTGATGACACAATCATCAAATGGAGTAAATAATATAGGGTATTATCCTGATGCAGAAAATTGCCTGAATGCAAACACTCATTTCAGCCTGGGAGAATAAGAACATTGATTCACTTTACAAGACTGTTGTCCTGATTAAGGTAACACAGGCACAGCCCTACTAACACTCCACTGTGTGTGTGTGTGTGTGTGTGTGTGTGTGTGTGTGTATAAAAATTACAATGGCCCACTATTGTCACAATCACCTCTAGAATTCACAGGGTTTCCCATTCACTTCAATGAAAGCATCAAAAGCAGGGGTAGGTTACTTATTCTTTCCCTGGAGGTCACCTAAGAAACAGATCCAGAGTCAAGAGAGCTGTGGCTAAGCCACACATTTAGGTCAACATGTAATTCAATGCTGGGTTGAGAGATGAGAGGCATACCAAATTGTTATCCTCGAAACTGAAAATCGTGAGTCATTTATTGAACTCGCTTATTAAACCAATCTTAGAACTGTCCTGACCTGGACAGCCCTGGCAAGTCTGATCTCGTAAGCTCTCAGAAGCTCAGCAGGGTCGATTCTTGGCTAGTATTGGGAAGGGAGATGTCCAAGGATTTGAATTGGAGTTCCTTCAAGGAACATGAGGGGTCATGACTTGGTGGCACACAATGGCAAACTGCCATTGAATGTCCCTTGCCTGACTGCCAGACAATCCTTGATCTCCTGGCTATACTACACCTGCCATATGATAAATCAAATCTTAGAAAATGTTAGAGCCAAAAATTCAGACCGCCAGCATGACACTATACATGTCTACTCATACATAAAGGGGCTTACCCTCCAAATAAGTATACATAGGCCTGTAGCTGTATAACCAGATCCTCTTTGTACACACTAAGAATTGTCCTATCATGTTCCCACAGGCTTCTCCCTAAACTAAGTGAGCAAAGGAGGGCTAACTTGTTCTCCAGTTTCTGATCCCTTGGCATCAGTGCCATTGCATGTTCAAACATAGCTCTTGTTTAAAAAGGAAAAGGTTAAGATTGCTCATGATTGTCAAAAGCCCACAAGAGCACTGAAGTATCACAAGCACGACCACATGCAACTAGGGGCACTTCTGAACTGGAAGAGTCGGTATGATTCCAAGAACACTGGACTTAAAAAGTAGAAAGTATGCTGTTTGTGTTAATGGATGCTCCAAAAATAACTTAAATTTACACAAAAAGGAGAGAACTGCAGCAGAAATACATGTTAAGTAAAATACTAGAGACAGTACAATAAAAAAACACTTGTTCTACCTTTTAAAGGCATTTCAGGGTTCCCTGAGATGATGATGATTCCATAGAACCAGAGAAACTTTGCTAGCAAACCCTTGCAGGCAACAACAAGGCTTTTTCCTTTCTGGATGCCAGCCTCTTCCACAACCACCACCCACTGTAACAGAAGGCAAGATTGCTCTCTAATGTTCCTTTGCAACCAGATCATCCCAGACCCTTAAGGTGCTTGCTGGCAGAGCAACATTTATTGCCTTTCCTTTCTGTATAAAAGGAGAAATAAAATCTTCTCATCCTTAGCTGAGTCCAAAGTTGTCCAGGGAGCTTCATGGCTGAGTGAGAAGGATCTGAACCCAGGTCGCCTTGCTCCAAGCACAATTGTATTCACATCACCCCATCAAGCCCTTTTCATTAGTTCAGTAACTTTAAAGTTTATTTTTTCTCAGAAAAAATTACATAGTTAAACTACGTTATGCCACTGCAGCTTCACTCATTTGAGCAGAGTCTTTTGCAGGTGCCAGCCTGCAAATGGGCAAAAATTAATTAGTGTCTGCACATGTGCCTTTTCCATTGTTTCTCCCGCATTACAGAATTGCCTGCCCAAGGAAGTCAGGAAACCTCCCGCTCGCCTGACTTTCCGCAAACTATGCAAAACTGAATTATTCAAGAGGTCCTTTTTGCACAGGCAATAGGGCACAAATTGGTTTACAAACTTATTGGGATAAATTATTAGGGCTGTGTATAGCAATACTGCTGTGTATAGCTTACTGCAGGGGTAGTCAACCTGTGGTCCTCCAGATGTCCATGGACTACAATTCCCAGGAGCCCCTGCCAGCATTTGCTGGCAGGGGCTCGTGGGAATTGTAGTCCATGGACATCTGGAGGACCACAGGTTGACTACCCCTGGCTTACTGTATGTAGGACCCTATTATGTCATTTTTGTTAAGACTTAAGCTATGCTTTGTTTCAGTCTTAGATTTCTGGCTGGTCCCCGACTTCTGCAATCCTAGTGCATTGGCTACTGAATGTTTTGTTGACCAAACTAACCCATTCAGTGTAATATGCTCGGAGTCCTTGTGAGAAAGGCAGACTATAAGCAATACAAATAAATGACTAAGTAAATAATTAACTGACTGATGGAATAATCGTTTAAATTGTTGAAATATTCTGTAAAAGAAAAAAAAACAAGATTGTGGGCTCCATTAGAATCAATGGAAGTTCGCAACATTTTAAATAAAGCTGGGAGTTTGCCCACTAGGATGATAGGTAAGCAATCAGGCTAAAGTTTCCATTTATCAGATTTAACTTTGTGCTAATTTTAAATGCATGATTTTTTAAAGTTACAAATCACATGAAAAAATTGAAGAGCAGATACCAAAAACCAACCAAATGTAGTTACAAGTCCTCTCTTCCTAGTCCACCAGGCATTTCTAGCCATAATTATAATTATGGTTAAAGAACTGCAAAAAAGTATTTAACCAGTTACCATGTATCATTACAGAGTCTGCGGTATGACACCCTAACCTAATTAACAGTGTGGCCCCCATCTGTGTATCTGAATTATCCTGACTGCTCTTTTTTATTATTAGTTTGTACTTCTAGAAAAGCACCATATTATCTATGGAATCCCTTTCATTTATGATCACTGATACAAAATTTAATTATGTTCTCCAAGGTCACTATACTCAGGAAACTGGGAACCATTTTATCAAACTGAAAAACATTCCGTGAAAAAATTAATGATCTGCTTGCTCATCAGTGCGCTTTTCAGACATCACGTGCCTTAAGCTCAAACAAAGCTAATTGGCTGCCCTCTTGCTTGCCAGATATTCATTTGACAGACTTTCAGTTCAAAGGCTGAAATGCCAAGTGTACCCTTTCTAAATCCCAGCTATATATTTTGTCATTTGCAAATTTCAGATTCTGTATTCAAAGCCGTTAAAGGCCCCATAAAGTATACCACTCACTTTGTCACAGGCAGGCAGATAAAATTGGGCAACACAATCTCATGGTTAGGATGAAACCAGGATTGAGTAACCAGTGATTTGCACAAATCTAACCAAAGGCTGACTCTGCCTTCCTTCCCTATCAAGGCTCTGCCTCTCCTCTGTACTGTTTGAGCACTAGTAGAGTTTTGCAAGGCAGGTGCCGGAAGACTGCCCTTACTGATAGGCCTTCAAGCCATCTGGGCCCCACTGCTAGCACGGGTCCACAAAGGGATGCTAGTTGTCTCCAGTGATGCCGATGGCTGGTAGCAAGCCAAGCCTCTGTGATGCACAGATGACCTCTTCATTGTATTGTCCCAAGCAGCTGCCTGGGTAGCCTGGCTGAAAAATCGGTCCTGATGTAGCCTTAAGAATAGTTGCTCTCTCAATGGTTGCCTATGCTTCGCTTTATCCATACAAAACTATTTTGTTCTGCGGGAAGAAGGTGAATACAACGTAAGGGAAAGAAGCAATAAAAGATATCCTTTTCAGAATAAACTGCTTCAAATTATTGTATGAAAATATTTTGCACCCTTGCCAGCATTATATACATTATATTAAAGGTATACCTGACTTGAATAGCCCAGATGAGCCTGATCCCATCAGAAGTTGGAAGCTAAGCAGGGCCAAACCTGGTTAGCACTTGGAAGGCGACCTCCAAGGAATACCAGGGTTGTGATGCAGGGGCAGCCAATGGAAAAGCACCCCTGAATGTATCTTACCTCACAGCCAGGCAATCTTAGGATCTCCTGGCCATATTATACACATGCCAGACAATACATAAATAATAAACATTAAAGGTATGCGACAAATATGGCAAATGTGTTCATGTGGGTCTTAGCAAGTCAACCTTTGCTGTCAGCTTGGCTTACACGCCAATACTAACCACCTCTGCCCAAAAGCAGTTGATTGATCTCTCAGTCCTTGTCGCCAACAGAACTGGAGTGTACATCCTCATATAGGCACTTGCTCACAATTATTGCTTGCTATGCCTGCTTTCCCTCTTCATTGCTTACACCTTTGGAAATTATTCCACAACAAACATTTCATTGTTGTCACTTGCATTATTCTGCCCAGTCACTTGTGCTACAAGGCATCACAGTTTCATCTTTATTTTACACCAAATACTATATTTAACACCTACACAAAAATGTGCACATGGGTATACGATCGGTCCAGAGACCTGGAGACATGACACTCAGTCCTGTTTCTCTTGTTCCTCTAAGCCAGTTGAGGTGGTCATGGGGGTCTAAAACCAGCACCAGTTCTCAGCAGAATAGTGACTAACAAGCAAACTTGATCCTGACCAGAAAGTATTTTGGATGGGGCTGCAAGCTCCTAAAATATCAGCTATACAATATTACATCTGGCCTTGCAATTCCTCAGTGATGCCTGTGGTTGAAATCCTCTGTCAGTGCTCTCAACTGCTGCTCTAGGTTGGCCTTCCTTGCAGAAGGCAATTAAGGGAACTGATGAGGAAATTAAAAAGGCACAGGAGTGCAACAGGCTGAAGGTTATGTGTCAGCACTGCAGGGGGACACTCAGCTCTGATGCAGCCAATGGCATTGACAATGGTGCATTCTTTTTTGCACTGGCGCCTGTGGCAAGAGGCAGCATTGGGTACCCTGACACCTACCACAGGAACCCCTGGACTGGTCTGAGCTGTGCAGCCCTGGCAGCACCAGCAGAACTCCCGAGGCTTGGCTTTGCTTGCTCCTGCTTGCCAATGGTCAACAGGGAACTTTGACTGAAAATTATACAGCCAGAACACCACCACTGCACAGCTACAGACACTTTGGTATAGTCAGTCTCAATATTATCTCCATATATCAGAAGGGAAAAGGAGGGGGGGGTGAGTGAGGATAAGATGACCAAACAGGTGAGTTTGAGGCAGAGGCCAGATGTGAACGGGGGACCCTGTGAATCTCTGCTCATTCACTTAGTCATAGCAATACAGATTTTAACAGTAAAAGGTTTACCAGTTTGGCTAAGAACACAAATTAAAATGATATTTTTGACCTTTAAAGTCCTAAATAGAAGAGTTGGTTTTTATATGCCGATTATCTCTACCAAAAGGAGTTTCAAAGTGGCTTACAACCACCTTCCCTTTCCTTTCCCCACAACAGACACCCTGTGAGGTAGATGAGGCTGAGAACTGTGGCTTGTCCAAGGTCCCCCAGTTGGCTACAAGTGTGGGAGCGGGGAGTCAAACCCGGCTCACAAGATTAGAAGCCGCCACTCTTAACCACTACACCAAGCTGGCTCTAGGATCTTTTACTTTTGTTAAGACTGTCCCATATCTTGCATGGCTAGAGTATTAGATTAAAACCTGGAAGACAGCGGGCACTCATTCTCTTTCTCTGCCGAGCCTGCCTCACAAGTTGTTGTAAAGATAAAATAAGTTTTGTTTAAAAAAATAAAAATAAATTCTATATATTATGAGTACTTAGCCTTCTATACAGTTTTTATTTCAGCCCACACTGATGGCTGGGGGAGGAGGATCCTGGGCTACTAATGAGCAGCACGATTGCCATGGATGCTTGGCGGGATGATATTGAGTCTGTCAAACACCTCAAGAGGAGAGACTGATTTTTCACATTGCTCCTGTCCCCACTGGGGAGAAAACTGTGCTATAAATTATTTAAATAAATATAAACCAATGTGGAGTTCTGGCTCTGGGTACTCCCACCTCCAGAGATGAGGTGATATCTGCGAGGGACAAGGCTTTTTCTGTGATGAAACCCACACTGGCAGTGAAATTACACCACCACAGGCAACTGATGCAAAACTGTAACTTTCAAAGAAAAATTGTTTAATTTGCATTCTGCTAATGCTTAGAGGCTAATCAAATATAGAACCGTGGATTCCTCAATGTGAACTCAGAAGAAAAAAGGAAGTCACAAGGCACATAGTAGTCTTCTCTATGTTTATAGATGAAAAGGTTATAACATAAAGTCTAAATGGTCAAACATATGATCAAACATAAAGAGTCAACCAAAACGGGATCCTAGGTTAAGTGACCCGCTTTCTGTTTTATCTTCGTCAGTGGTTGCTCTTCCAATATACTGTCACAGTAGTAGTCGTAGTATCACATTGGCAAAATGCTCATAATCATCTGGGGATTTCATAAAGTTGCTTAGAGGCTAGCCTAACACAGCCTTTCTAGAAGAACAATGGTTGTAGCTGCAGCTTACTCTACCTGGCCAGGGTAGGGAAAATGGCAGCCAAAATTCTCTTATGGTAACCCCAAGATCTTCATGTTAACAGTGGACTCACAGTGAACTTTTAGTGCCAAAGGACAAATATTTTTCTGCTAGTCGAAGAGAGGGGGGCAGATACCATTAGGTATCACATGAGTCTGTGACCTGATGGATAGTATGTTTTTGACAGTATATTGTTAGTCACCTTGGAATTGTAGAAAGAAAAGCAGAACACAAGTGTTTCAAATCAAATCAAATCAAAACCTGCTGCTTAAAGGTCTGGGAAGGGGAAATGGCTGACAGAAACAGAGAGGCCAAGATATGGCATAGCTGAAGAGGAAATGGTTTGGTAAGAAGGCCTTGGCCTTTGAGAGAATCAGAGCAAAGAGCTGGAAAAAAATCAATTAAATCTTAAGTTGATTGACTTTACTCTAGAGCAGGGGTAGTCAACCTGTGGTCCTCCAGATGTCTATGGACTGCAATTCGCATGAGCCCCTGTCAGCATTTGCGAGGGTCCTGATCTTACTGACACTAGAGAATCCCCAGATGGTAACACCAGACCTCAACCTGGTCTCAACTATAAGCCTGGCAGAAGAGCTCCATTTTGCAGGCCCTGCGAAAAGCTGACAACTCCAGCAAGGCCCTCAGCTCTTCCGGGAACTCATTCCACCAGGTTAGGGCCAGGGCTGGAAATGCCCTGGCCCTAGTCGAGGCCAGGCGAATGTCCCGGATGACCAATTCTAATGTTATGACTTGCAGTTATTGGAAAGGTGTGTCTTGTGCCTTGGACTTCCTGCATGAGGAGAAAGGTAAGATTAAGCCAACACAGCAGTTGAGAGTTGCTGTACCAGAAACTCTTTGCAATTTACTGGATCTGATCTACTTACATCGGAAGCTGATGGCTCAAGGACGATTCCAAATCCTGAAACCTGTGGCTCCGATTTCAAGGAGGATTGAGATGCTTCCAGGCTAGACCTTTCTGCTTTTGCTGATAACTTTTTTTCATTCTCAATAGTGCTGGGTTTCTTATTCACAGTAAGTGGTTCAATAGTCTTTGGGGGCAACTTTCTCTTTTTATTTCTCTTCCTTGACACTGTTGATTTCTGTGCACTGACGGAAGGAACTGAAGGTTGATGTCTGTTCTGAGCAGCAACTGAAGAAAAGAAAAGAAAAGTCCATGAGCAAAGTGCACTGATGCATCGATGCTTGCAATCTCGTCCCTGGCAATGGACTTCACTCTACCCCTGCTATAGCCAAACATCCCATCTCATGCACAGCTTGACTTGCTCTGTGTTACAATGTGAGCTTCTGTTAGGAAAGGGTCAGGGATTCTCCCCACACACACATGTGCTGAACAGTAGTACCCCAGACCATTGTGCTCAGTACCTGGAGGCAATTCTCTGCCCAACAAACCAAGACAAAATCTACCAAGAACAACACTTATCCCCCCCACCCGCATTTTGATTGCCAGCATGGCAAGATCTGTAGGAAAAGGCCACAGTGCATACCTGTGCTCATGCCAAAATGATTGCTGACTCCTGACCATTGTATATTAAAAATGTTATGGACAGTCACGCATACAACTATTATAGGAGTTTAGAACTATGAATCAAAATTCAGCTTCTTAGCTAATTTGGACATAACCACCATTGGGGAGGTAAGATTCTGAGAAATGTCCTTGGTCAAGGATTGGTTCACCTCTTGCAATATTATGATGACTTACTTTGGTGAAAGGCATGTTGTGGACCTAGCATCACAGCCAGAACTTTCATGTCCTTTCAAATACAGTGCTTGGCAACGGAGTCCATTCACACATTTGAGGGTGGCCTCATTCCCAGTGGGCCATCCCAGTCTAAGTCCATGCAAGCCAAAAGGTTCCATTCAGGATTTACTGGAATAAAGTTTGAGTCCAGTAGCACCTTCAAGAACAACAAAGTTTAACTATGTATAACCTTCCATGTGCATGCACAATGATGAAGTGTGCGTGCACACAAAAGCTTATGCCCAGAATTACTCTGTTTGTCTTAAAGGTGCCACTGGACTCAAACTTTGTTCTGTTGCTTCAGACCAACACAGTCACCTAGCTTCATCAGGATTTACTGTTAGTCATGTGAAACTGAAGGATGTATGTAAACAAACTCTACTTCTGAAGCATCCCCAGAAGAAGCCTTAGCATATTACTGCCCATACGCAGCTCCACAATGCTGTCTATGTTTTTGGCCCTCAAAGTTAACTGCAATCTCGCTCTCACTGACAATCACTGTTTTTCATCTTATCCTTGGTGGATATATTGTGGACATCCTTTTAAATATCTGAACACCGATAGCACATTCTACTCTTTCCCCCAGAATCGTGTCTCCTGCACCGTTTCCATGTATGGTCTGTCTTCCCGATGTCTTATCCTCAAAACCTGCAAAACTCTTGTCACATTTATGCAGGGGAAAAAATACAGAAATGAAACGCATTAAGGGTGTGCAACATTATACATCTCTCCACATGTTTCTTCAAACACATTCAACACATTGCATGCAAGCTCAAGCACCTGGAACCTCTCACAAAATGCAGTATAATTAAGAGGTATTTGCAATTAAAGCAATTTCTGGATTGGCAAGAGCACTCTAAACATACACCTTAAACCCTGGGTTTAGAATAGTGCTGTTATGGGGGAGGGGGATTTCCTTTCCAAAATTTATTTTTCTAGGTAACAGCTACTGATTCTTCTTATTCTCTTTTAAAGGAGGAATTTCTCTTTGTGGAAAATTAATTCACCTTTTTGCAACTTCAACTCCTGCAGTGGCTTTGTTACATGCCACTGAGTGGGGCTCTATCAGTAATATAGGAAGATCTGGGAAGACACTGCCTCCCTCTTAGCATCTACAGCAGCCTTTCTCAACTTTTTTACTGTTGAGAAACCCCTGAAACATTCTTCAGGTTTCAAGAAATCCCAGAAGTGGTATGATTGTGCAGAATATGGTTGGGAGGCATAGCTGTATACATGGCCACCCAGGGCTTCTCCCCTTCCCACCCCCTTCAGGCCCATAACTGACCTTGTTTTTTTTGGGGGGGGGGGCAGGGCCATATGTCACCCAATAAATGTTTAACAATTTTTTAAAAATATATAAAAATTAATTAACTCCCCCCCCCTTCAGAAAACCTTTCCTGGGCCACCAAAAAAATGCCAGGGTTTCCCCAAACCCTAGTGGGGAAAGCTTCATCTACACAGTGAAATTCTGAAATGTTGCAGAACTTCCTTTCCTGCCCCTCCTCTCTTCAAACTCCTCTTTGATTAAAACCGAACTGACTGACTCCAAAAACTGACTGACTCCAAAAACTGACTCCAAATTTCTGAAACAAAGGAAATGATCAGACTGTTGGATTTCAGAGAGAAATTTGGTAAAGAGGAATTAAGGGGATTTCTTTGAACAAGGGCATAACTCTGCGTCAGAATTCATTGCAAGGATGTCACTTCTGTGGATTCTACTTAGAAGATTTATTTTGTGATACAACGGATTATCATACCTGCTTGAATTTGCATTATCTTTCTCATGGTCTTAAGTTCTTGAAGAATGGCCTGTAATGCCGGTTGACAGTTACAAGTACAACAGTTTGAGCCAGCTGAGGAATTAGCCGCTGGAATTTCTCCTGAGAAAGAAAGGGAAATAAACAATGTGATGAAGACCAAGCTTTTTCCAACAGAAGACCTTGACAGGATTTTAAAAGTTGTCAATATATGCCCATCAAGAAGCCAAAAGCTAAAATTAAACTGCCACTACATGGCAGTAACAGGAGTAGTGCTCTGCCATACTTTCTTCCCACAACAACGTTACATGGCATGATATATAAAGTCCGTATAAAGCTGCAAGCGCATTGTAAGCTCACAGTGGTCCTCTTCATTGTCAAGCAAGTTCATGGCAGATAACAATGGCACCAAAAAGCCCTTGCTGCAATCACAGTCACTTTATCACGCTAAACAAAAAAGCCAAAGAAATCCTGCCATGGTATGTGAACAGCCTCACAAAGAAAGAGATGACTGCATAATAAAGAGTTATTAAGCAAAGCTCTAAGAAGCCTCCAATAGACTAAAAGGCTACTTGTTGTTTTACAGCATTCAGAAAGTAAAGTAAAAACAAAAAGATCTGTTCATAGCAATTGGGGATAAGAAATTCTGGGGTTGGGAAACAGGGGGAAATATTCATATCATTCCTCCTCTCTGGGATCACAAACTCCTACTCCTATGCTTAAATGCTGTAGCCAAGGATAGTTTCCATCTTTTTCTTTGCTACTGTTCTTTTCATTATCTTTCAGAAGAGCTGTTCTTTGTACCCTGCTTTTTACTACCCGAAGGAGTCTCAAAGCAGCTTACAATTACCTATTCTTCCTCTCCCCACAACTGACACCCTGTGATATAGGTGGGGCTGGGAGAGCTCTGAGAGAACTGTGAAACCTGGTTTTCCAGATTAGAAACCGCCATTCTTAATCATTACACCAAACTAGCTCTTTGTATTAAACATTGGCTCTTTTATGCAAAACTCTCTTCCTGGGTACAAATCTGGTGCTTCCTGACCTTGGTAAGGGGATGATTTTAGCTGACTCCTGATCAGTTCCTAAGCGATGGCCTTGCCATCCTGGGCAACCATTATATAATGCTATATTTAAAATTAAGAGTGGGGTTCCAAGTATGTTTTTGGTCAGAAAGATGTTGCTACATGGGATCCAGATGCATTCATCACATGAAGCTGCCCCATCCCAAGTCAGAGCATTGAGAGCTGAACCAGGAACCTTCTGCATGCAAAGCAGATGGTCTACCTCAGGCCCATGGACCTTCCTCTAAAGTAATGAATTAATACCTGGAGCTGCCTTATAAAGCAGTGGTAGTCAACCTGTGGTCCTCCAGATACTCATGGACTACAATTCCCATGAGCCCCTGCCAGCATTTACTTATTGGGCCTGAAAGTCACTAGCTTGTTACAGTACAGCAAGACCCTCTGGAGCAGGGGTAGTCAACTTGTGGTCCACCAGATGTCCTTGGGCTACAATTCCCATGAGCCCCTGCCAGCGTTTGCAATTCCCAGCGTTCATGGGAATTGTAGTCCATGAACATTTGGAGGGCCACTGGTAGACTACCCCTGTTATAAAGAGCCAGACTCTTTGGGCTATCAAAGCCAGCTGGCAGCAGCTCCACAGGGTCTCAAGCAGAGGTCTTTTCATATCACCTACTATCTGATCCTGGCTTTAATTGAAAAGGCATGGAATGAAATCTGAGATCTTCTCCATGCAGTGGAGATACTCAACCAGTGTGCCATGACCCCTCCCCAAGAAAATGAACCAACTGTGCAAGTTTAGCACTGCCTGTTTGCTTTGGGGAATATTCTATGGAAAGCAGTTACCTGAATGGCTTCATGGGCACATGATAAACATGCCTGTACAACATGCTTTTCCTCCCCCAAGTCTGTGAATGTCTGGCAGTTGATATACTAGTCTAGAGGATGACTACTCTGCTGAAGCGCAACTCCAAGGGGAGAAGTGACACATCAACACGCTTCTTCACTTCCTTCTATTGCAATAAAGGAACATTGTTGCAGGGAAGCACCTAACCAACTTTTGACGTCCATAGAAGTGTCCTCATAAACAGCCCTTACAAGGTAGAGGATGGAACATAAAGACATCTGGGCAGGGAGCTCCACACATTTGGCACTACAAACAAAAAGGGAAGGGGACTCTTAAGCATAATATATAGGGTTAATAAAAAAAGAAAGAAACTCAAGACAAAAACTCAACAGATTATGGACCTGATATGAACATACCCTAGTATGAACTCAGGACATTTTCTCCAGACCAGACTGACCAGGGATTCTGGGGGGCGGGGTTGGGGGAGCATCATCTGGACATGGAATTGGGGTCACTGTGGGTGGGCAGGTGAATTTCCGGCATTATGCAGGGGTTTGGACTAGATGACCCTGGAGTTCCATTCCAACTCTATGATTCTATGATATACCATTATAATCAGTGAGCTTGAACATATATATGTACATAATGGAGATCTCACATCCGGCCGGTATTCCAAGAACTCGGCTGGCTCCCTGTTGAATTCCGGATTAATCTTAAGGTTTTGGTAATCACCCTTAAGGCCATAAGTGGTCTGGGCCCAGTGTATCTGAGGGACTACCTCCCTGCCTATACCCCCAGAAGAGCTTTACACTCCACCACTTCCAACTGGCTGCGGATCCCTGGCCCTAAAGAGGCACGTCGGACTTCAACAAGGGCCAGGGCCTTTTCAGTCCTGGCCCCCACCTGGTGGAATGAGCTCCCCGAAGAGATCAGGGCCTTGCCGGAACTTCCACAATTCCGCAGGGCCTGCAAAAAGGAGCTCTTCCATCAGGCATTTGCTTGAGGCCAACTGACCCATAACATCTACAACCCCACCCCCCAGACTGAGAGGTTGAACCTACCAAGGGAGTGTCAAAGTTATTGTTGTCGCAATACTGTTTTAGTTCTAGTTGATATGTTATTGTTGTTATATTGTTATATTGATACTGATACTGTTCCACGCAAATGTTCCGAAATGTTTTCTGTAAGCCGCCCAGAGCTGTAGGGAAGGGCAGTATAAAAATCTAAACAAACAAACAAACAAATAAAAGGCTTCCTTATACTAAATCAGACACTTGTTCCATCAAGGACAGTATTGTCTACTCTGACAGCAGTGACACTCCATGGTCCCAGGGAGAGGCCTTTCATGTTACCTACTACCTGACCCTTTTGACTGGAGAGGCTGGGGATTGACCCTGGGGTCTTCTGCATGACTAGTGGACGCTCTACCAATGAAGCCACAGTCCCTTGTCAAATGCATTGAGAAGTTCTGCTGTTCAGCATTCATTCATTGCAATGGAGCAGAAGTGGTTCTCTGGCTAAGCTACTCAAGTGACTGCTTGTGCCCACACAATGAAGAAGGCACTGATGCATCACAGGGATTTTACAGAATGTCACTTACATCACCACTTTGGCCTATGCTACTGCTGAACAGGGCCAAATGAGACCTCCTATAATTTTGCCATCGGTCACTAACATAGACCTGTCCAGGAGCAGTATGGGCCTAGGAAGTGGTGGGTATGCCAGACTTAAGGCAACAAGATACCATGAAGCAGCCCTGCAATGGTCCTTGCACAGAACTGGTTCCCAGCTTATTTTGTTCAGAGGTATTCCGGGAAAATCTTTTATCTTTCTTCCCATTTGATTATAGACATACAGTACAAAAAAACATATGTTATGAATTTTTAAAAAATTGCTTGCTGTTCTAAGCCAGGCTATCTGCTCTACTATCTTTGAACAAGATATGCTTCTCCTTTGTATCTCACAAAGAACTAATCTTAGCCAATAAAAATATTGTATGAATTTGCCTTCTCACCTTTTAAAAAAATATTCCAAAGAATATCATAATATTTTGAAAAACAATTATTGTTAGTAAGTACCTGCTCAACTTTTGTGCTACTAATATAATGGATTACTAATGGGAGGATTCAGGGACTGAAGCCTCCAATGAAAAACCAGAGGGTCTGTTTTCCCATTTAATTTATGCTATAATTTTAATTAATATAGATATAACTTACCAATGTCTAACTATATACTGTAAAGGGGGGGACAATATTTCAAATCAAAAGAAGGCTCTGCCAACTTTATAAATATTTACTAAGATTTTTTAAAGTTCTTATCATTCTTCAGATCACTAACAGAGAAGCAAGAATCATTGTATGAAAACATTTTTACTCAACCATCAAATCATTATGGCAATCAGTTTAAGGAACAAAAGCAACATTTTAAAAATTTAATGGAAATACAATATACTATTAATTAAAAAATCAATTTTTAATTTAAAAATACTTTCTAAAAAATTGATCTCCCCGTTGTGTAGGAAAGCCAATTTTGAATTAAAAGTGGTTTGCTGAACACCAGAAATATTACAGGATATGAATCTCATATATTTATTTTTATTTTTTCCATTAATGAAGTTCAGACAATAAGTTAACTCTGTGGGTGTCACAGTTCTATTCTCTGGACCAACAAGCAGCATAATTAAAAACAAGGCCAAGTCAGTGTTTAGCTTCCCGAGCAAAAGATGACGACCAGCACAAGTAGTTTTGATTCAGTCTAGATAACAGGTTCACTGCAGTCCTAGAAGTACTAGAACTAGGTTAAGATGGTTTTGGGTGGCGGATCCTCCAAGGAACACTAGGGGTCATGATATGGTGGCAGGAAATGGCAAACCACCTCCAAATATTCATTGCCTGGCTGCCAGACAAGCCTCCAACCTCCTGGCTATGCTACATACACCGTGCGATAAATAAATAAATCCATCCATCCATCCATCCATTATGAAGTAAGAGCAAGGGAGTAGGTATTCCATACCATCAAGTGATATCACTATAGGCTTGCCAATTTATTTACCTCTGATGAGGACACCACTTGATTTGTAATGCCAAGGGGTGTTTTGGATCATTAAAAGAACACTGAAGTAAGCTGAGCAAAACAGCTGGTTTGATTGGTACGTTTCACAGCCACATACTTTTATAAGCACAGCCTTATAAATGGGTAGCTTCCAGGGATCAGGGCTTTCTTAGTCAAGGTGCCCTGATGATGGAAATCTTTCTCCAACATACCAGGCAAAAATTGCTTTATGTTCTCAGGCTTTTAGCAGGTTATATCAGTAGACAAGTTATTTTGCAACATCTGGAAATGCAAGTTCACAATTCCTATAACTAATTGTGATAACTGAGACATAAAAGATAAACTTTTTGTTGTTGTTGTTATGTGCGAAGTCGTGTCCGACCCATCGCGACCCCATGGACAATGATCCTCCAGGCCTTCCTGTCCTCTACCATTCCCTGGAGTCCGGATAAACTTTTAATATGCCTATATTCACATAATTTGACCTGGACATTTTAGCATAATTGAAACAATGTAGTGAATATATAACTTAAGTCATACCATTGGAACCCACAGTTCTTGCTTGGTTTTGGAATGTTTTGGAACGAGTTCCATACTGTCCTGAAAAGTGACTTGTCTGAGCAGGGACTTCATTCCATGCACCACTTGGAGGCGGATGAAGGTTTGCTTGGGTGTCTGCAGAGGGCTGCAGGCGTGGAGTCCAGGCCAAGTCTAAATCCTGGGGTTCTTCCTTCAGTTTCTCTCCCTCTTTGCCGACCCGCTGATAGATTCTTCCAGTGCTGTCGTTCAGTAATCTTCTCATCCCTGTAATTTGTTTTTTAATTTCCCGGCTTTCATCTCCTACTGAAAAAAAACGCACATATTTATCACTCTGTATATGCAAAAAGGGTAATGATATGCAGTGCTGTATTTCAGATTAGTCTGAGATTTTCTAGTTTATGAAACACATGAAACTTGTGTATCAGGCACAATTATTCCAATGCACATACATAAATACACAGGAATTTAGAACCAATATATATCTCAACTGCTGTAGTAATAAACTCATGATCACCTGTATCATAGTGCACCAGTGTATGCATGTTTCAACACAAATAACCCCTTGGTATGCATTGTGCTGCTTTGGCAGTATGTGTGCTGGGTAGGGTGTACATTTGGCTGTATCTGGGCCAAAAAAATGTGAAAAGCGAAGTCCAACTACTTTTAAGCCTAATATAGATCAGAGAATCTAATCACTACCAGTACCGCTGATCCCAAATTTCCCCAGCCTTTTTTTTTTGGGGGGGGGGGGGAGATTCAGCTATACTAAATAGTGGGTGATGAAGAAGTTTAAAGAGCTACCAAGTTAACCTTCAGTTCTTCTCTAGGGCTCTTTCCCTCCTTCTGCTCTGATTTCCAGGACAACAGAAGGGAGGGGAAAGAGGCATCTCGGGGCCCAGTGGGAAAAGCACTTTAGGGGCATCTGTAGGGCCTTAGAGCCCACCATTGCCATACCTACAATATTGTTGGCTTCAAATGTGAAGTTCAACTAAGTAACTACTTTACTTTCCCCACCCATTTTACAGGGAACAGAGGGAAAGGGGAAAGAAGCAGTGGCAATTTTCCGAATAGGATTTCAGGTTTGAGGGAACACTGTTCTTTAGCCAATCATAGAGATTTGTTCTTTCTTGAAATTTTTCTGTGCATGGGCAAAGGGCATAATTTGATATTCGGTTTTATTTCCTTCTGGTCTTGTGGCTTGCAGTTTTTTACTTCTTGTTTGGGCCTGGTGGTTGTGGGGAGGGGGGAATGAGGCCAAACTGCAATTTGTATTTTTTTTTGTTCCCTTTGGTTTTATTCTTAGATTTTATTTTCTTCTAGTTTTGTGGCTTGCAGTTATTTTTGTGGAGTTTTGTTGTTGTTTGGGACTGGTGGTAGGTTGTGTGTGCGTGGGGGAAGGCCAAGGGTTAATTCCTTCTGTTTTGGTTCTTCAGGGATGGTTTAACACTTGTTTAACTTATTCATTTCTGGTTCTTTGTGTGTGTGTGGGGGGGAGCTTGTGTGTGTGTTCTGTTGTTTTTAAAAAATCTTATTTTACTTGAATTCTCTCTTTTTACCTCTCTCCTTCACGATCTTTTGCTTTTTTTTCTTTTTTGAAGGGGAATTTTCGGGGGGCTTGAGGCTTCATTGCTTTATTTTCCTCTTGCTTTCCCTGCTCTTCTCTTTTTGGTCTGGTGAGTGCATGTGTGTGCTCTCTCTTTTACCTTAAGTCCCTTCCCCTGCTAAGTATTATTGCACTGCATCTGCTGTACTTGCAACTCCTGTCCCCTCCACGGACTGTGATTCTGGGCTTGACATCAGACCTGTTGAACTGTTTTTTTTCCTAATGGCACTGGATTTTGCTGCTGGGCATTAGAAGGTTGACACTGGGTTCTGCTGTTGAACACTAGTACATTGTACTGGTTCTGCTGCGCTTGCAGAAATGTTCCCCCTTCCAGTTTCTACTTCAGAGATTCTCAGAACTTAGTCCTGCTGGGTTTTGACATCGCCACAGTGGCACTGGTTCTGCTGGGCACTTCGTACAGGTTCTGCTGCTTGCCTTGCAAAAAATCCCCCTCCTCCCGAATCTCCTAAATGCATCTAAACCCTGTTCTTTTTTAACAGGTTAATAATGCTAGTTTTTTTATAACATCATGGCTCCTAAATAGTGTTTACTTTTATCAAAAGAAACTGGTTCTGCTGCGCTGTGGAGATTAAATTAACTCGCTAAAGAACTTGCATTGCCCCCAGTGTCATCAAGGGCCAGTGGAAGCAATACTAACGGATGGACTATAAGGAACTGGGACATGGGATTATACATTTCTTCTCTGGAATGAAAAACATTCTTTGTATCCAGTGTAGTATAGTGGCAGAAGTGGCAGACTGGGATCTGGGAGACGCAGGTTCAAATTTTCACTCTGTCACGGTAGCTGGCTGTGGGTGACCTTGCACCAGTTACATCAGCACTGTTAGCATGTACATCATGTATGTATGAGCATACTTCTATTTGTAAGAAAAAGTCAACACGTATTCACTCTACTTATGAAACCAGAGGACAATACTTTGGTGTTAGGGTTCAACTACACATTCAGAGCCAGCACGGCTAGTGGTTAAAAGCAGCAGCCTCTAATCTGGAAAGCCAGTTTTGATTCCCCACATGCAACCAGCTGGGTGACCTTAGGCTAGTCACAGTCCTCTTAAAGCTGTTCTCACATGGCAGTTTTGTCAGAGCTCTCTCAGCTTCACCTTCCTCACAAGGTGCCTATTGTGGAAAGAGGAAGGGAAGGTAACTGTAAGTTGCTTTGAGACTCCTTTGGGTAGTGAAAACCAGGGTATAAAAACCAACGCTTCTTTTAAGAATTATTTAATGCACGTTTAAAGAAAAATCAAGTGTACACTTTACAAAGACCATATGTGCGTTCACTGTAATTTGTGAATATGGCTACACTCTCAGTCTAATCTTCCTCACGGTGCTGCTGTAAGGATAAAATGGAAGAGAGAAGGATGATGAAAGTCACTTTGCATCCCCATTGGTGAGAAAGGTGGCATAGAAATGATGTAAATAATACACTGATTATGGTTAACAACACATGACATTTAACTTGAGTTCAGGGACATAGTTAAGGAAAAGAGAGAAGGAAATCCCGTGGCTCCCTCTCAATCCCTTAACTCCACTTAACATTACATTTGCATTGGCCCTTTGAATGCCTCATGAGAAATGACTGCAGCACTGGGTCATTCAAGAAACAATACTGACAACCAGATCAACTTGTTCCTCCCACCTAACACTTTGAAATCAAGCAGAAGTTCTTGTCATTGATTACAGGTTGATTTTAAACATATTCTGTGCCTAGGTTTTAATAGGTTTATATGAAAATAAACACCTAACTCATAATTCCTAATGGATTTATTGGGTTGAGCTGAAAAACTTTGCATTATCAGGTTGCAGGTGCAGAGTTCTCAAAACTGTTATAATGATGGAGAAAGCTGAACAGTAATGGAACGACAGAAAGAAAAAGAACAGTTACATTTTATTATCTGCACAATAATATATAGCTAGAGTCTCTGATGCACAGAAATTCACATTATGAAATGAAAATCACGTGGGCAAGAAAACTGCAACTGTTTCTAATAAAAACGGGCCCATTTAAAAACAATTATGTACTCTGCATCATCTAAGTATTAATTTTATTTATGACCGTGGTTCTTGCACCCATATGAAAATTTGGAGCACAGTTGCTATTCTGCCTACTGAGGCATGCAAATACATTTCATTAGCAATAAGAAAAGTCTTCAACAAGGCTATCAAGTATTTTAAGAGTGTGGAAAAATAGAGGCTGAATAAGCCATTTACACAAGATGGATTTTCTACGCTGAATTCACTTTCTTGAAGAAAAAGCATCTAGTATATTTTAAATGTGTGCACACATGCACACACATATATAACACAAACAAACTCCACAGGCCTTTCATTGCCATTTACGTCCCTTTCTCTTAAGGCTGGCCAGTCCATGGAATCTGAGAGACCAACTTGTGGAGAACTGTACGGTGATCAACATTTCTTTGATCAGGGATGGGGAGTCACATTAACAAAATCCAGATCGATCTCAACTCTAGTACTGCTATTCAAACCCCTCCTTAGCCTCTCGTTTGGGACAGTACACACAAAACTCAGCTCAGTAGGAGATTTTCCCTGGAAATCCACATGGTGTTAGGGGAGGATGATCATGAGCTAAAGGGAAGCTGTCAAAATTGCCTTGCCAGCAGGTTCCATGAGACTTGAGAGACTCAGCTCCGAAACAATGTTGTCCTTGGGAAAGGAACTCATTTTAGATCGCTGGCTTAGGTTTCCAACTAATTATCTAAACCCCCTCTATATGCATGCATACTGATGGTTATAAACCTTTATAAACACCCTTAGTAAGTCTTTTAAATAAGTAACTTAATGCGTTGACTCCTGTCAATCTGCTGATGGAGGGGGAGGGGCAATTTTCACCAATTCTCAACTCCTGTGGCAGACCTCCAAATCTCCCCTCATGCTCTTTCTTGGAGCAGCACTGGACAGGGTATTCTAGTCGCAAACAAGAAGAGGGCAGGTGGAGAAGCTGCACTCAGCTGGCAGAAATCCTTCCATCAGCAGAGGTTCTCAGCTAGATAGATCCAAGCCAATATTTTTATTATTTCAGCAAATGATGTGAAATAATTGTATACGTTTAGATAACACTTGCTGATTGAAATAAACACTAACAGTCGCCTCTTTCTTTTCGTCTGCTCCACCATTTACCTTGCCTATGTGTGTACAGAGTGAGAGAGAACACACTAGTGGTAGTTACTGATCTTAGCACTGTTCTCCTCAGGATGGAAAGTGAATGTCCACATTCTTTGGTTGGTGTTAAGCCCCTAGCATAGGGGCATAGAAGAAATGAGCCAGCTTGGCGTAGAGGTGAGTGTGAGACTAGGATCCGGGACACCAAGGGTCAATTCTCCACTCTGCCGCGGAAGCTCACAGAGAGACGCTGGTCAGCCACACACACTCAGCCCCAACCTTTCCCCGATTGTTGTCAGGATAAAACAGGAGGCAAGGAAAATTAAGCTGTTTTGGAGAAAGGCAGGGATAAAGGAATTAAATAAAACAAAATGTCACAAAGATGACCAGTAGATGACATTTAGGCTAGTTCCTGGCCCCCAATATCATGCCATGCTATTACATTTATCCCACAGTTTTGTACTCTACTGATATTTTACGTGATGCCTTATTATAAACTGTTCTTAGAACACTTTCTAAAGCATTCTGCTATGCAATGCTGTGAGCCATTTGATGGAGCTAGCTGCACTATTCTCTGGACTGTGGCCAAAGAAATGTGGAGCAATGAAATGCAAACAGCTTTAAAGCAAATTACAGTTTCAAATTGCTATCACTAGGAACATGAGACAATCCAAAACTAACTCTCTCTTACATAGTAATAATATAAATATTTAAGTTTATTTTTATCTCCTTTTTTAGCAACCTAATTTAGGATTGTACAATAATGTCTCAGGAAACATCTTCCTTATGCTTCCTTTCTCCAAACATCAGTTTTCTGCAAAGATTCAGAAGAAAAACTTTCGTTCTTGAGTGATGTTTCTCCAGTGCCACTCTGAAGATACTTTCAGAGGAGCAGGTCCCTGACATGAGCAAGACTCTGAGCAGACCTGCTAAGCTTGGTCTCTGAAAGCTGCAGAGGCTTTATATTATTAGTATTTCATTTCTTAAGGTTTAATAGTCCATAAGCCATAGACCTAAATATTCGAGAATTATTGCAACATCAGCAACGCAATTTCAACATAAACTGCTCAAAAACAATTTTAGTCTTACATGATCAGGAAAGGGTATTTCAAAATCCATTTTCTCAGCAATTTATCTCTTATATTATGATTATTTACTTCATTTATAACCTTCCTTTCTTCCCAATGAGTATCCAAAGTGGGTTACATCATTACCCATTCTTCCATTTTATCCTCACAACACCCTTGTGAGGTCAGTTAGGTTGAGGATGTGTGACTGACCCAAGTTCACCCCAGCAAGCTTCCACTGTAGAACCAATCTCACAAATATCTCTGCATGGAAGCCACTTCTGCCTGAAACTTTGCCATAGCCAAAGTAATACCAGGATCAGGGAGCAGGAAAAGAATGTAAACCAGGGAAACTTTGGGGACTATCACCAGCTGTTTCCACAGATCCTTGAGAGCCAACTGACAAAAGGACATCCCTTTGTCCAGGATAGTGAAGCAGGAATGGCTATGGGCTCCCCTCTTATTTATATCTCCATATTATGGATCTTGTAGGGTAAATTTCCATGCCCCTGTTTTGTCTATGAAGAAGATGCTGTCCTTCTATTGAGATCACTGGTGGGTCTGCATAGAATGCTAAAGGCATTTTGAAACTATTGCACTAGAGAGGGCCTGGTGATAAATTCTGTAATATCTAAAGTTATAGTTTTTTTGAGATTATATATTTTTTGCCCAACCAACTATCCTAGAAACTGAATAATCAGCTAACAGAGCAAGTTTTGCTATCTAGGTATTATTTTTAAAGTTTTTTCTGCTGGGGAGAGGAGGTCAGTATGTCCCTGCAGTAATTCAAGTATTTGGGGTTAAAGTGCTATCCCAGTTTTTTTTATGGTTGTCACTTCTGGTGAGGAGAGACATGGCCAGTTGACATAACCTTGAAGCCTGAAAAATATTTCAGGGGTTTCTCCACAGTCAAAATGTTGAAAAAGGCTGTCCTAGTACAACACTAACCACTATACCACACTGGCTCTCAGATTACCCATGCATCTAGTCATTTGCTCACACATATGCTACAATCTCCTGGCTAGACTGGTTTGGAGAACAAACAGAATAAAGAAGAATGGGAACTAGGAACATCCACACTTTACATATGCATACAGAGCCCTATTCATATGCCAAAACACTGAAATATGAGAGAGAGAGTATCAGTCCGGGTGGCAGCAGGTTCAAAGCACCAAGTGGGAAGAAAAAAGCAGGGAGGATCCTCAGTGACATACACAAGCACACATGGTTGGCCTCCTCTAGTTCCCCTGTTGGCCATGCTACAATACATCAGTTTACATTATGGTAATGTATAATATGCAAAAAATTAAAATTAGACAGGATATTCCAATGTTTACAATGCTATCTCTTAATTGTTCATACTAATAACAGTTAACAAGGCATATACATTCATGTATACAGGTGCATATAGTATTTTATTTATTTATTTATTTATTTTAGATTTATTTAGTTTTTTATACTGCCCTCCCATACAGTTCTGGGCAGTTTATGTATTATATATAGAACACACCAAATTTCAACACTACCTTTTTGAACCATAGTGTATTGATTCATTAATTTTACTACAGAGGTCATACATCCTGACTGCCTAGGGACTGTCCTTCTTGGGTAGTACACAGGATATTTGATATTACAGGACAAATACAGTACTAAATTACAACATGGTCTCACTGCTCAGAAAATGGCAGCAAGGTACCCATGGCTACTTACACCAAAATAATCATACACTGGTTCATATGCATTCTTTTTATTGCTGTCCACTCTATAGCCTTCTCTCCATCAGATTATCTACTTATTAATTAATGTATTATTAAGTACCTTTTAATGCTATCCTTCCTTTAAGGAGACAAGGATGATATACATCATTCTCCTCTGCTCCATGTCATGATCACAGACACCCAGAGGACAGGGGGTTTCAACCACATCCTAGTTCAGCATCTTAACCACTACACTGTACTGGCCAACAAGGAATGACAACTCACCTTTGAAAAACCTGGGAACTAACACATTTATAAAATCTCCATCCCAAGGGCCTCCAACATGTTGCCCATTGGGTGCTTTTAGAAAGCGGGTGGGGCAGATGGAGCTTTTGCCCAGCAAGGCTTCTGATTGACTGTGCAGATTTTTTTAAAATGTTGCTTCAGCAGCAGGTACCACCACAGCACAGAGTATTCACTTTGTCACTGAAGATAACCTGCAAAAGCAGCCACTGTATGTGGCCTTTTTGTGGCTATACCTTCCACACTGTCTCAGAATTCCAAAGATGCCCACAGGCTCAGAAAGGTTAGGAACCCCTACTGCTTCCCTGTACTAACTCTGACTTGCCTGCTTCATAATGCCTATTCAATGGAGTGGTTATCTTCTAGATTAAACTGCCACAGTCTACTGTCCCATCACTACAGGATTCTACAAATTACTGTACTCCATGTGTAGCATATCCACACTAGAAAGGAGGCAAGGAGCTCTGACACCACCTCTGTAGCAGCTCTAAAAAAAGCTGGGACAGCAGAAACCAAGAAGAAAGCATCTTCCACTGTGAAGTACAGAACAATTCTGAAAGCAGAAAACATTTCTGATTTTCATAATATTCTACAGGTACTACTCTAAGCTCAGTGAGTAATGCTGGTAAAACTCTTTAATGGAGCAGGCTATGACTTCCTCATATACCTCACAATCTAAGAAATAAGGCCTACTGGAAACCACAAGACTTAATTTCTACTAAGAGTGTCTAGGATTGTAACCGAAGAGAATAAGCTACAAAGCATACAGCCCTCAGTCAAGCTCCCACCTTGGACACAAAATCACTAAAAATATTTAGGTAAACTACTATTTCCTCAGCCTCACATCTGCAAAATGGGGCTTATGTGGGCTGACTTCACAGTAATGTTTCAAGGAGGGGAAAATAATATATGTACACGTATGCTGAAAGGGTATTCATATGGGCTAAATATTGTTTGCTGATATTCAGTATCAAGCAGTGGTAAAAGAGGACAGGAATGCACCCAATACATGATACTGATAAACATAGAGAGGCAAATCATATTTTAATGTGTTTACAAGAAACTTTTATTTGGTGTCTCATACTGCCACCCTTTTCACCATCTATTAAGGCCTCCTGCGGTATTCATGCACCCCACCCCCGCCCCCGAGCTGCTATTAACAACATCATTCAGTGATTTTGAGGCTTCCATTGAATTGTTTTACAGTTAGTAGACTACAACTTGAATATACTTAAGCATCCCATATAGTAGTGATCTCTCAGGAAGCAGGCCTATTGCTTTATTTAACTCTGGTTATAGGACCTGAAATCCTAGTGGAAATCTCCCAGTAAACAAGGGAAGTAGGATGTTGAACAGATAACTAAGCACACAGTACACAGTTACTCCAGTCTAGACTGGTTCGGCCAAGCTGTTTTGGTTTTTGAAAAAAGCAGATGCTAGAATGTTGCCCTCTCTTTCGCCAAGGATACTAGACCCCTGGCTGGTATACTTGAGAAATCTCTGCAAGAAATCTCTAAACACACTTCTAAAAACTGGGGGGGAAATCAACACAGATTGATGCTCGCTTCTCCAGGTGAGCATTTATGAATCATTAGGAAAAAGATACTCTCAACCTTTTCAGTGCTACAGTTTGATTGCTAAGCATTTCATTCTTTTTCAAGTAGGCTTACTGCTGCAAACCATTTTCATATGAAATCCAAAACTTCAGACTGGTAATTTTTCTATAGTACACATTGGATATCCATAAAGCTAAAGCAATAGTATATGTATGTGAAAAGTCCTACATCCTAGGGGCAGGGAGAGGATGGTCCCCAAGACAAACAAACCAGCCTCCAAATGTTTCATTTTTTAAACTCACAACTCAGCTTGGAAAGAGTTTAATGTATTTCCACACCAGAATTAAATTGAATTTAATGAGAATGCTCCCTCTCTCCTTATAACAAGGAAATAACACAACTCCTGAAGTTATTTCTGCTATCAAGTGCTATATCCAGAAACAGGTGAAGTCTATGGTAGGCATGTGATAGACTGCAGCAGAGCCTGCAGAGAAGAGACAGTATCATGTGATTCAGAAAAAGCAGATAGCTAATATCAGCCCTTGGACCTTGAATCAGTGCACAATGATGAAATATATCAGAATAAGACACACAATCTAAGAAGGCAGATTCTGAAGCAATCTTGCCAGAGATTGAGAGCAGTACAACACAAGAAGAGGCAGCAAGTGAGAATGAGGAGACAGGTGAACTGGGCAGCTTGTGACAGCAGATAGAAATCCAGGACCACACCTCTGATGCTCAGGGTGATTGAACAAAGGTATATCAGCCTCGTGCTTGTCCTACCTTTAATGGTCGGTGTTACCATCTGAACCTTCTACTTGGAAGGAAGTAGAACAGATGCCAGGAGCCAAAGCCAGTAGGTGGAAGAAGGCAGCACAAGAGGAGACTGATGCTCTACACAAAAATAAAACGGGGACCTTGACAAAGCTACCACCAGGAAAGAATCTTATACGATGCAAGTGGGTGTTTAAGGTCAAACAAAATTCAGACTGAAACATGAAACGTTGCAAAGCAAGATTAGTTGCTAAAGGTTTCTCATAAGAATATAGTCAGGATAATCACATTAATTTTGAGTACAGCAGCATCCAAACAGATGCAGGTCAAGCATTTAGATGTAAAGACAACATTTTTCCATGGGCAAATCCAGGAAGATCTGTACACAGATCAGGTTTTATAGACTCCAAACAGCCACATTTATTCTGCAAGCTGCAGACAGTATCCTGAACGAAGTATCCTGTTTAATTTTTAATGGGGTTTTATTGGGGTTTTTATTATGGACTGTTGTAACCCGCCATGAGCCAGTTCCAGGAGTGGCAGGGAATAAAAATCTAAAAAAAAAAAAAAAAAAAAAAGGCAGCATGTGCCTAGAATGAAAAATTACACAAAATGCTCATAGTGCAAGGCTTCAAGCAAGGAGAAGAAAATTCATGTCTATATACTAAACAAGATGGACACTACCTTTATTCTTGGGTACATTGATTACTCGATTCTACGTTAAAACAGGCAAATGGACTGTAACAGCGTGGTAGAGTGCCTAAACAGAGAAGTAGAAATTAAGGAACGAGGAGATTTTCCTGACTATCTGGGCATACAAACTCAAAGGGAGGAAGATGGTTTATGGTCCCGAAACCACACACAGAAAATAATTAAACTCTTACAGACATTAATTCTAGAAAATTCCAACACAATGGCAACACCTATGGAAATTGGCTTTCTTAAAAATACCAAAATAAGTGAGCCTTTACCTAAATACAATCAGTGCAGAAACATCATAGGAAAGCTTCTACACCTAAGCACCACTAGTAGACCTGACATTACAACCAGGGTTCTTAGTTGAAAGATAAGTGCACCTAGCAAGAAAGAGTGGGTTGCAGTAAAAAGGATGTCAAGATATCTAAAAAGAACTTTTGATCTGAAACTAAAATTGTCACCCACCAGTAATCCAAAGTTAGTTAGTTGGTTACATAGATTCAGATTGATCAGAAGATAGTTTACAAGTGGGTACTTGTTCCTGTATGGAGGTGGACCAATCTCCTGGGCCAGAAGAATGCAAACTACACTAAATTTGTCTTTCACAGAATCTGAATTCTTAGCACCTACTGAAGCCTGTTACTAAAGGACTTTGGAGTGGATAAGCAAAAGCCAATTCAATTTTTAAAAGCCAGAGTTGCATTAAGATTTCTCAATCAGTAAGTTAATGTTTTTGAAGTTAATCTGTTCACAATAAATTTAGAGTCCAGTGGCACCTTTAAGACTAACAAATTTTTATTCAAGGTATGAGCTTTCATGTGCATGCATACTTCCTCAGATGCAATGTCATCCTCTGCTGCCAACAGGAACAACTCCCTGCCCTCCTCTAAGTGACAACTTTTCAAATACTTAGAGAGCAACCATGTCTCCTCTCAACATCATTTTCTCCAGGCTGAACATTCCCAAGTCACTCAGCTTTTCCTCATAGGGCTTGGTCCCAGGCCCCAAATTAGCATTGTTCCTCTCCTCTGCACCCTCTAAATTTTGTCCATGTCCTTTCTGAAGTGTGACCTCCAGAACTGCACACCGAACTGCATCTCGATGGAATGAACTGCATGTCTGTTGTTAAGAAGGCAAATGCTTTAATGATTTTTTTTGTTTGCTGAGACGGCTATAAAATCTGTGCCTAAAAGTTCCTGGTCTGTCTGCAACACACCCAGCATAAATTGGTACCCTGGAAGTCTCCCTGAGGCAATCTGACCGGAGTCTAGCAGCTTTATAGATATTAAATAGAACTATTTGTGGCAGGGACCGTGAGCTTAAGTTAAATCTGTGGCAAGTCATAGCCATGACGTTGTATCTGAGGAAGTGTGGGTGCACACGAAAGCTTATATCTTGCATAAAAATGTGTGTGTCTTAAAAGTTCCACTGGACTCTAAATTTGTTCTGCTGCTTCAGACCAGCACGGCTACCCACTGTTCACAGTAAGTTAAATGTACCTACATGAATATGTTGAGTAAGATGTGCTTCTGTTTTTGTAAGTAAAAGTTCTTTTTCTTTTTACTATTCAGTCATCTGGTGCTGGAGAAGACTCTTGCGAGTCCCTTGGACTGCAAGGCGAACAAACCGGTCAGTCCTAGAGGAGATCAGCCCTGACTGCTCCTTAGAAGGCCAGATCCTGAAGATGAAACTCAAATACTTTGGCCACCTCATGAGAAGGAAGGACTCCCTGGAGAAGAGCCTAATGCTGGGAGCGATCGAGGGCAAAAGAAGAAGGGGACGACAGAGAATGAGGTGGCTGGATGGAGTCACTGAAGCAGTAGGTGCAAACTTAAATGGACTCCAGGGAATGGTAGAGGACAGGAAGGCCTGGAGGATCATTGTCCATGGGGTCACGATGGGTCAGACACGACTTCGCACATAACAACAACAACAACATCTTTGTAATTTGTTTGAATAGCATTGTCCCCTTAATGGGGAACTTCTATGCTTCCATGGAAAATTATTTTTTTTAACATTTAATCCAATAATTTCTACACACATTTATTATGAACATCAACTGTTCATCACCTAGCAATGAGGTTCCAAAATAGCTGTGAGTATTTGCAGACCGGTGCATAAGGTGATGTGCTCTTCTGATACTCCCATTCAATTCCATTGTACTGGCTGAAGAAGTCTTCCTAACAAGTCATTCTAAAGGAATGTTGCAGCCACAACATTCACAAACAATATATCACAAACAATATAGAACTTGCTTTGTGATATACAGAAGACAGTTCAACACTCAGCCCCTTGCCCCCACAACCTCTTTAGCCACATATTGCACAACCACCTCAAAAAACAAAAACAACAACAACCAAAAAACCACCACAATAATATATGATATTGAAATATTTGCTTTCTTATCTGGAAGTCAACAGTAATGCTTCAGTTCCACTAAAACTATCTGGATGCACTAACTTCATTTACTTTGGATAATGCTACATCTGTGTATTCTTATGGACAATACCTGGCTTACTTCAGAGTGGTGTTTTTTTTTTAACAAATATTAAAGGAGTGATTTACTTCCTCTATACTGGGACAAATGCAAACATTCTTACTATGAAACTCAATCTGCACCCCGAGTTTAAGAAGGCCGCACACTAGCCCAGTCTCAGCCTACTACACTAATTACTACTAATAAAAAATTATTCATATCATTAGAATTTAGTAATAGACTGTTGCTAATTTTCCTAATTGGCCATGGCCAAAAGTATATTTGGGATCCATAGGCTTTGTTCTTACTTTCCTGAACTCCTTTTGCACTGCAAGCCTACTTTATGCATTTTATTGTGACAAAACAATGTTATTGGTCTACCAAAGTCTAAATCAACAAAACAAAAATGTTGTAGAACATCCAGACACCTGAGTTAGAGTATGTGCCAGGCCTGCTTTATACCAGCCATAAACATTTCAGTTTTCACCACCTCTTCCAAATAAATGCATGCTGAAGACTGCACACAGCATACCATTCAGGTTTATGAAACTATAAACTTCTTTACTGTTAATTGCACAGATAAATGTCTCATCACACATTTGGTTACCAGGATGGTATAATTAGTTTTCTGCATTAACCTTTCAAAAGCAGAATCTGAATTTCAAGTTTAAAAACTATTGTCAAATTGTTTACAGCAGACCAATATGTTTCCAAATGTTGCAGATGCTATTTGTTTCACAAAAGACAGAGAAAAACAATGCAAGCATGACAACTCTTCAGAACTCCACAGTATATTTCAGTTACCGCTTTCAGGTATTGTTTGTATTTTAGTAAGCCTCTGTGATAGCATATAACTTTCTTGTTCAATGATACCCAGCAAGAAGCATTTCTAGATTTGCCAATAAACCATGTGGTCAAACGCTGCACATTCCAATATCAAAGGCATGAAAAACTCATGGGGAAAATCTAACATGCACACAACCCAAAAATAGCCATTCTGGTGGCCCCAACAAGTACAACCTGATGTTGAGTACCAAGGGACTATTATGGAAGGGAACCATGGAAATGAAAAAAGTGACTACTGCATTTTGAAAATGCAGTATTATGCATTGAGTTGAAAAGTGGGATATAAATCTATACAACAAGTAACAGGCCAGCTGCATGCATGATGTCCTTCTGTAGTTTTGTGGACCACCACCAATTATGTCACTTTTACTTCTACTGTCCTTAATTCAGACATTTTTTTCCCAGTCTCAGCAGGAGATGAACAGTGCCATCCTCAACAGGTCTACTCGGGTCTATTCAATGGTGCTTACTCCCAGGATTCCTAGGTTACACTAGCAATATAGTGGCTAGGCCAGGACGTATGTACGTATAATGGGGTATGTGTGCATAAATTAAGAATAGCAATTAATCCTGTTTGAAAATCCAGTGATGCCATATCAGCTTGCGAATCCTAGAGATAGCACTGGAATAATATTAAAGAATTCACTGCCTCGGCAACCCAATTTGGATAGAAAGGTGGCACAGAAATGTTTTAAATAAATAACAACACACCTAGATTTATGTCACTGAGAACTGGGCTACAGAGGCAAAGCATCTTTTAACTCCTACTGAACTCTGCAGTGTCTTGCCCTCCTCCACAGGAGACCCTAAGAAATTCATAATAAGCCTGTTATAATCCTTGGCATTTTGCAGTGTGTGCATTTTAGAAATGGAGCATGGCTTGGCTCAGCACTCTTCCGGATTGGAGCAGGTATGAGCACCAGAATATGGAGGGACAGAATCACAGTAGCGGTAATTACAAAAATAAGAAGCAATCTACTCGGGCTTTAATTAGTTACATACTAATATTATCTTATACCTTGTGGACAGCTGATATAGTTTAGGTTTTTTGCTTGTTAAGATATGTGGCCTGCTTCCAGAGGTGAAGGGACATTACATTAAGACAACACATTAATCCCCACCCATGGCCAAAGCAAAACCAAACAAATAGCAGCTTCCTGGAAATTGAATTTCTGTTATCCAGATGTCAAAGATGTAATATCCCAATTATACAAACTATTGCCAGTGAAGCATGCCAGCAAATATGCAATGTGAATGGGCAGAGCACAGAGTTGGAGAAATGCAGTGTCAGCATCTGGCTCTCTGGGTGAGTGATAATTAGCACTATGTGTAGACACTAATAAACATTTATGTCTCAAATTACAACATTTTTGCAAATGTTAATAAAAGGTACACAGGCAATCTGCAAAACAGAAAGATCTCTGGCAAGGACTCCCTGCATGCATCGAGCAATTTCCCCTCCCTCCCTCTTCTACTATAAAAGCCTACAATGTGGCATTCATACACTGATGAATTCAAGAACATACCTAAATGAAATGGTTGCACCTCGTTGGTCTCTCCATTAACATCATTACTGTAGTCTGATATCTTGTATGCCTCATGATGGTAATCTGGAATTAAAATAATAATGATTTAGAAATCAAGCAAACGAGGGGGGGAGGCCCTGAATATGTTGTAAGAGTTTTAGCTCACTCTACCAACGCATCTGCCATCTTATTTCCTGTACATCAGAGCAGACAATGTGTTCAAAGTCAGCACTTCCCCAAAACAACTAAAGCCCTCTGCTCATGCTGAAGACATTTAACCAAAATATTTCCCATATATTTTAGCAAGCAGATACGTCTGGCCTCAGTTGTGCTGTTCATTTTCACAGCAAATTAACACACCAGATGCCAACCCTCTGGGTTCTTGACTTACAGAGTGCAAGTAATTTTTTGGGTTAGAAAACAGAAATTAGAAATTTACCATCCTTATAAACCAACAGAACCTTTCACTCACAATACAATTAGAAGGAAGCAGAACGCATAACCTTTTAGCTCCTTGGCCTTTTATCTGGGAAGGTTGCCAATGAATTCTAATGGGAACAGATCAGGCCTTATGCATGGAAATTAATAGCAATTTCTAGTATAACTGAGGATAGACCATGAATGCTGAGCCTTCCATTTTCATCACAACTACATAATCAGTAAGTAACATGAACTTTGCTTGTATGTAGATACTGGGAAGAAAAGAGCAATTACAGTAAGCATTTAGAGCAGCTTTTTTTCAATCTTTTGACCATGAAGAAGCCCCTGAAATAATTGTTCAGGTTTTGAGGAGCCCCGGAAGTGATGTCAGCTAGCCACAACTCCCTGATGTGGCATGTCATCGAAAGTGATGTCATCACCTGCGTTAACAGGCAGGCTCAAGAAGGACTGAGGGAGGGAGAGATAGGAGGCAGTTTAAGGTGTGAGTAGGCATGCAGGCTCTGCCCCTTCCAAGTTGCAGAAACCACGAGAGAAGAAGAGTTGTTTTTAACACCCCACTTTTCACTGTCTGAAGGAGTCTCAAAGTGGCTTGCTATCACCTTCCATTCCTCTCCCCACAATAAACACCCTGTGAGGTAGGTGAGACTGAGAGAGCCCTGATATTACTGCTTGGTCAGAACAGTACTATCAGGGCTATGATGAGCCCAAGGTCACCTAGCTGGCTGCACATGGAGAAGGAGCGGGGAATCAAACCTGGCTCACCAGATTAGAAGCCGCTGCTCTTAACAACTATACCACACTGGCTCTCACTTATGAATTCACTTATAATCTATGCTTATATTATGAACTCACATATTAAATTATTATATTATCATTAATGCTTGGCATGGTCAGCAGCAAAAGAAAACGTGGTCGCCAAAGGATCTGCTGGCTTGACACAATCAAAGCCAATATAGGGATGACCATGAACCAACTAAAAGAAGCAGTCATTGACAGAAACTACTGAACGGATATCATCATCATCATATTATGCAAGGGGGGGGGCATGAGCAATGGAAGAAGAGGTCATTTCCCTAGCTTGTAGCCAGGTATATTAAGGCAGGAGGAGAAAATCCACAGAGACCCTTTGGACCCCTGGTGGCCTGCGGATCCCTGCTTGGGAACCCCTGATTTAGAGGGAAATGGTATTTGGTTCCTAATCCTCCTACGGACTTCAGGCCTGCAACTACCACAATAAGAATTAAGAAATGAGAGATATTCGTGACTTCTGACGTTTTACATAAGAACTTTCCATTAAAGCAATATTTTGAAATGAGGAATGAGGAATGATTGCCTTTTAAAATCAGGGACATTTTGACAAACCTGTCTGGTCAGATTGCTCGGTACTAGAAACCAGAGGTGTCTTCAAAGGTACCCCCATGTTGCTATGTTTGGTGTAGCCAGTTTGGTGTAGTGGTTAGGAGTGCGGACTTCTAATCTGGCATGCCGGGTTCGATTCAGCACTCCCCCATATGCAGCCAGCTGGGTGACCTTGGGCTCGCCACGGCACTGATAAAACTGTTCTGACCAATATCAGGGCTGTCTCAGCCTCACCCACCTCACAGGGTGTCTGTTGTGGGGAGAGTAATGGGAAGGCGACTGTAAGCCGCTTTGAGCCTCCTTCGGGTAGGGAAAAGCGGCATATAAGAACCAACTCTTCTTCTTCTTCTTCTATGATCCCATCTCTTCTTTATGAAAGTGCCACTAAAATCAAATGCAAGCCTTCCCTACTCTGTCTTTTAAGTCAACAGAAGTTACCAGTGACTGAATTTGCCTCGAATGAGGTGCTTCTCATTAATTCAACGGATTAAGTATTATAGTCTGGCACTATACATTAAATGGCTGACTCTTGGGGCTGTAGCCCAACCAAGGTGATCAATGGCAACCTCTTGCTTATCCTGTGGAAAACCTCCTTTTGAAAACCTCTACTGCAGATGAAAAGGAGCTTCCATTTTTTGCCAATAAAAGGCTTTCTGCTGACCAAAGAGACAGGAAACGGGCCACACAAATTAGAATTTCTGAACAAGTTATTTGGAAGCTCACCAACCACTATATATACACTCCACTCTGCATGGATAAGATAGGTTCTGAAAAATCAAACGTTGTGCCTAATGTCTTATGCAAGAACAACTGGTATAATGTAAAAATATATCCGGGAGACGGGGGGAGGAATAAAAGTATTTATGCTCTCACAATTGATCTTGGGTACACAATTTGATGACCCAAAAATTAGTAGGAGGAATAACACATACACTGAACTACCAAAAAAGACAGCTGGGTGAGAAAGAATGACACTGTATGGAAAACAGTCTTGGCTCCAGTATGAAAGCTCACGTAACCTGTAAGCCTGGAAGATCATCCATAAATTCACTGGGTGTTCCTTAGACAAAAAATAATTCCTCAGTCTCTTGATAGAAAAGGCAAGTATGCTGGTCTGCCTTAGAGGTTTGTTATTAAGTATCAGTAAGTCTTTGAACACTTAGAAAAGTCCTACAGAAACACTGGATCTTATTTGGTTCATGAATCAGAAATCTTAATGCTAACTCTGTCCATGTTTACTTGAAGGCCCCTGCCATTTACTTCACAGGTAATCATTTGCAATTAGGCCTCCAAAGAATAGCACCTAAACCAGTTTTACAGCACAATCTTATGCATGGCTATTAGGAAGTAAGCCCCACTGTGTTCCACAGGAACTGTCGGGCAAATATGTGCAGGAGGGCAGACTTAGAAAAAAAATAATGCTCATAAGGCAAATTAAACACATTTTTATCTCCAATGACTCTGGCACTGTCTGTTCCTTCTGATCTCTGCCAGCACAATGCTATCACCTTATCCTGATTTACTATCAATCTTTGCTTTTGTGCCTGAAAAGTAGCTAATATATATTACAAAGAGCCCTTAAAAGAAAGCTACACTTTGCACCCTACATTCACAGAGGGCTATGTCACCCAGCATCAGAAACACTAGGCAGGATTTGCTCGCTCGGCACTAATTTCACCAAAGTCTGGACATTACTTTCCCTGGTTTTGTGTGATAACCAGTCATTTTTATAAGAATCTGGAATTGGGGTGGGGGACTGTTAGAAGGCTCTGATCCTGCTGGTTCCAGCCACTGAAAAATCAAACCTCCGTCCACCTCCAATTCCCCATCCTTTCATCTGCAAAATCTCTTTCTGTTGCTGTTTCCTGGTCACACTGAAGTGTAATGGCATGTTGGAAGCTGGCATTTATACAGATGACTAATGTAAGCACATATCTGGACAGGAACTGGTACTTGTCACATGCAAGATGTCAAGCTAGGCAAGACCAGGCACTCCATTCAGACACTTAAGTGGGGACAGGAGGGAGAAGATAAAGGATCCCAGAGCCTGATGAACATCGGTATGCCTTGGGTCATCCCCCCCTCCCCCCAACATGCTTCATCTTGCTTCATCTCAGAAGCTAAGCAGGGTATGGCCTGGTTAGTACATGGATGGGAGACTGCCTGGGAATACCAGGTGCTGGAGGCTGCACTATATTAACACATTTCCTCAAGTAAGCACTGACTGCCAAAGTCTAAATGCAATTGCGCAATGAAGTCTTAATATTGCAGTAAGTGATCTAAAGGGAACCACAGCATAAAGCCCACAAGCCAAGTGCAATGCAGTTTTTCTTGGCTAAGAGGGTTGGGTTTCTTTCCTCCTTAAAAAAAATCCAGGCTGCATCAAAATATGAAAACATCACTACAGAATGCATTCCAAAGTTTCTTGGGTCATGTATATAAGGAAAAAAAAGACTCCTGCATGAACGAGTCCAAGATAGAGACTGCATGACGGAGTCTAAAGTTCGTGTACTCACTTTTTGTATCATTATTATTGGCTCATGATTATTCCGAGTATCTGGAACTGCTAATCCTGTTCATCTCCCCTAAGAGGAATATAATGCAGCAAACACCACACTAGATGATGCAGCAGACGTATATTTGTCTCAGCGGATGTGTTATTCCCACTAAAGCAAATACAGTTGACACCACAAGCATGGATTGACAAATGAGTGCTAATCTATATATTTAATTTATACCCTGATTTACTCCCTAATGAGGCATGAGAGCAGCTTATATAACTCTCCTCTCCTTCATTTTATCCTCACAACACCCCTGTAGGGTAGAGGTTAGGATATGTGCCTAGTCCAAGATTACCTAGGATATCTCCATGGTGGAGTCGGGATTTGAACCAAGGTCTCTCAGGTCCTGTTCCAGCATGCTTGCCATGTTACTACACCACACTGTCAGACCAAAATTCTATTGGCTTTGTTGGATTCCCATCTAAGCAATGCAACTCTAGAGAACCACTTGACATGCCAATCTACTTAACCCATTTTCAAATCCACAGCAATGTCTTTCTGCTTCTAATTTTCTGCATTTTATATCAGCTACAACATAGGAGTAGCATGTGATCTCTCTATATACAATTAGTTCCTCAAAGGGCTTGCATTAACTCAGCCTTTCTCAACTTTTTTTTACCATGGAGAAATCCCTGAAACATACTTCAGGCTTCAAGAAACCCCCAAAGTGGCACGCTCATGGAGAATATGGCTGTGAAGCATCGCTGTGTACATGCCCACCCAGGATCCCTCTCCTTCCCACCCCCTCCAGGCCCATTATTGGCCACTCCGGGGGGAGGAGGTTGACATCACCTAATAAATGTTTAACAAATTTAAATATATATATATATATATATATATTAACTGACTCCCACCCATTCAGGAAATCCTTACAGGGCCGTCAAGAAACCCTGTGTTAACGCAACATTACATCCCCTATATTCCAGTCCCACCATGATCAGTCACTTACTTTCCTGACAGCTGTTGGCAGGCAGCCAGAATAACACAGCATCAGAGGAAGATTGTTCCACTTCTCCCAGCTGAGGAACTCCTGCTCTCTAAAGTATAAACTTGAGCTCCCCCCACCCCTGAAAACCCTTTTGACAGTTTTTGGATGGTAATGGTTAACCCTCTCAGGATTCAGAATTTTAACAGACTTCAGCTTCCTCCATCCTTTGAAGAGGATCTGAATTGTGATAAAAAATAATCAGAGGTTCTAGTACACCAGATGCAATGTTGTACATAATACAACAGACAATATTTAGAGGGATAAGACCAACGGACAATACAAACAATAGGCTGGCACCTCACATTCCATGGCCTACATACAACCATTTTGACCCAGGGGTGGCGTGGTGAAGCCACTGGGCATTGTTATTTTTGGTGTGGCAATTTACAAGATTGGGCACAACACCCAAAATAGTCAACAGGTATTGGTTTGCTATCTAACTCCCATGTCAAAACAAATCAGTCCTATAGCTAGCAAGAACTGTGGCTTCAGTTACATGCAGAGGGCTAAGTTGAAAGCTGAATAGTAAATTCTGGGTAATTTATAAGTAACTGCAAACAGGGCACCGCCTTGCATGTTCATCTTTGCCAGAGATATGAAAGCCAGTGAAATCTGTCTCCGTGCAATGACAGCAACCGAATGGTCTGTGATGCTGCTGTTATGCCTGAAGCAAAAGGAACAGGCTTATCACTAGGGAGACACCTTTTAAAGCACACAGTGCTACTTGAAATAAATTCTCACAATAAAAGCAAACACCTTCACAAAAGATTAACAGCATACTTTTCAAAATATGCATTTTTAAAGACGCTTTCTGTGTGATCAGCTCCAATTTGAAAAACTAAAGGAGTCCTCAGATTAGTTGAAAATAACTGCCACAAATGCTTTGCAGAGGAATTAGAGACAAGATAAATGCCATGCTTGTATATAGCATTGTCACTCGGCACCTAACAATCTACATTTACTTTGTATTGCTGAGGTCTTATTCTGTTTGTCAACTTCAAATGTGGGTCCTTGCTTATGCTGTCCAACAATACAATATTCACATTAGAAACAGGGCCTTAAAAGTGGCACCTGTTCTAACAAAAAATTAACTCCAGGACTGTGTTTGCCATAAAGTTCATAAAGTAGGAAGACACTTTTTGAAATTTTGTATTGTTTACCACTAGGAAGATACTATCCTTTTGGGTGGAGAAGTCTCATATCAGTTTTTCCTGTCCTGTTAAACTGAATGCCCAAATATATCGGATGGCAAACCAACAAACGAAGACATGTATGCGATTATACTCAAAATTATATGTCTTGCTGTTACCATGAAGGCCACACATCTAATTCATGGAGATATTGTGATCAACACAAGCTCTTTTCCAGCCATGTTTTAATGCCAAATTAAAACAGCGTAAGATTCTCCCAACTGGAACACCTGTTATACAACACCAAGAAACTATATATACTACAGAGGATAGCAAGGTGGATGCCTTTAAAAATGTTTAAGTGCGATTATTCTGCTTAAACATCTACATTCTTCTTCTAAGAAGCTGGCTCAGACCTTAAGAACAAGTTAAAAGCTCACATTTTCCCCTTGTTCAAGTACTATTCATTAGCTGTGTTGTATATGTATGCATGCTTAAGGCAATCTCTATGAAGCCTTTCATTTAAATACGTATATCAATGGGGGGGACGGGACCGAAAACAGTGCCGCTACACGAATTACAATCATCATCACTTTAAAAATAATTTGTAAAAAGCCAGTTCATCCTTCCTCAAGTATCAACGTTTTGCTAAAAATTTCCCAATTACACTTTCATAACCAAATGACACTGAAAATGAAAATATCCCTTTCCCAATCCTAGGATAAATCTGACTGTGAGGTGTGCAGCTGTGAGTGTCTAGTTTATTAAGACTGGACCCCAAATTGTTAATAGGATTATATTTAAAGGACGAAGAAATTAAAAGCAGGCACATTTCCTTAGCACCTTGTTCCTTTTCTTTCCTCTTGATCTATCGATCTGTATCTAATGCTATACACAAACACACACCAGAAAAGCCAGACAAATTTCACACCCTTCCTCTTTTCTGCCTTCTTACCTTGATTGATCAGCTTAAAGCTTTGGGATTTCCTGCTCCTCTTCCTTTCAGTAAACTCCATAGTGCGAGAGGAAGGAGGAAGAAAGGCAGGGCTGGGATGAGCCCAGGAGGGCTGGCTGGCTGGCTGGCGACGACGACGACGACAAGCAGGGAGGCAGACCAAGGTCCGTCTCCTGGATCAGCCCCGACCCACCTTGGGCGGCCGGGCTTCAGCTCCGCGAGCGCCAGAAAGAGCGAGGAGACGGCGGGGCTGGGACAAGTTTGGCCGCCGACTTTTCCTCTGCCCGTCTCAGCCCCAAACTTTGTCGAAAGAGGGGCTCCCTCGTCGAGGAGGGAAGCCCTTTGCCGGCCCGGGGACTGAGAGGGAGTCGACGCCGGCGCGTCTCGGGCAGGCGAGGAGAGGCGACGGGCGAGCCGGCCGAGTAATGGCTGGCGGGCGGGCGGGCGAAACGCCGCCTGGGACCTCTCGGTGCCACCTGCTGGGGGGGGGGGGGAGAAGCGAGGCAGGAAAGAGGGAGGGAAAGGAGGCTTCTGCTCGCTTCACAGCGCGTCCTTTGGCGGCTCAGCGAGCCTGGCCCGCAGGCCGCCACCCCGAGGCCGGCTGGGAGCCCCACGCCACACCGAGGACGCTGTGGCGGCGAAGGGCCCCAAGGGGGAGGCGGCGGCAGAGGAGGAGGAGGAGGAGCGGGGAGGAGGACTCAGGCTCATGGTGGCGCCGAGGGGAGGCGACGGCCGCACGCCGCGCGAGCTCCTTCCCGCCCGCCCGCCTGCCTGCCTGGTGTGCGAAGGGGGCGTCTCAGGATCTTGGCCACTGCAAGGAGGCTGAAGGGAGCAGCGCCATTTTGGGCCCTCCCACCTCTTGGATCCGACTTCCCGGCTGCTGCCACCGACGGACCCAGCCGGCTGAGGAGGAGGAGGAGAGCAGGAGGCGGAGGCGGCGGCGGCGGCGGCCCCGGGTTCCCCTCAGCGCCTCGCACGCGCTTGCTGCTCCTCCGCCCCGAAGTGGGGACGTGAGGCGGCAACTCAGGCGAGCGCTGGAAGATCCGTGCTCGTAGTTTGGCCGGCTTATTGTGTTCCCCGGGCGGGGAGAGACAGTGAGGATCGCGACAGACCCGAGTGTCGCTGTTAAGTTAAAAACCGAAAAGCCAAACTCGCAGCTCTCCGCGCACGTCTGCGTTGACGCGCCGACACGAGTGTGTGGAAGTGGACGAGCCTTTCTTAATACAGTGGCCGCTGTCGCGCTTCCAGCAGATCCGCTTGTAGTTGTAAATGTCCGAAGAGACTAAAGAAACGCTATTCGCGTTACTATGCATGTGTGAATGGACTGCGTGGGAAGAACGTGGACATAGGCACACACGCAGGGGCTCTGTAGAACATTTTCGTTTGTGACATTAATGGCTGGGAGACAGGAGTTAGTTTTAGTTCTCTGCCCCTTCAGATAATCGAAAGAGGGATCTCTTTTGCTTAGGTTAATTTTTTTTAAGCGTTAGTTTCAAAGGTGTCACAAGATTCCGGTTTATTTTATTTCTCTGGATAATTTCATTCTACAGGGTTTTGTGTTATTACAAAACCCTGTCAGGACAGAAGTGACCAGATCTCCTCTCCCCCTCCCCTCCCCATGTGCATGTACAGTGAATTTTTAAAATCATTTTTAAATACAAGGTCCTCACAAAATGGCAGGGCAAATATTACAACAGTTAGAAAATGGTTACTGAGTACTGTGTCAGTGCAATAGGATATTAAAGATAAAGAGTACAAACACATCAGAGTCAACCATTATTTACTGATAACCCGAAGTTGTCTAGTATAGTAGGTATAGGGGACCAGATGCTTAACTGTCTACACATCTCTGCATTTCATTACATTTCTCCCTATGGATTCCTCCTTCAGCTGCTGGGTAGCCACTGCAAACCTGCAAACTCTTGGGTGGCCTGAATGGACACAAGCTGAATAATAAATTGGGCAAGCTGACTACCTAACAAGCAGTGCAGTCCGAAGAACACACTAGTATGCTTCCGGGTACACCTGTTTAGGATGGCACAGTGCCATCCTAAAGAATTCCAGCTGAAATCATTCTCATGTCCCAGGAAAGTGAAGTTAAGATTGTGCTAAATCAGTTTCATGCTGTTTGTGTCATGGGTAATTGCTGTGCATGTGAATACACAAGACAGGGAAATCAAATGAAAACACACAGTGAAGGCATGTAGCTCAATGTATTAATTTAAATACTGTTTTCCAGTTTTCAAAGCAATGCACGAAAATTGAAATAAACTTAAAAATAAAAATTACCCGTATTTGCCGGCGTATAAGATGACTGGGCATATAAGACGACCCCCCAACATTTCCACTCAAAATATAGAGCTTGTTACATAACATTACCATACTATGGGCCACTATGGGCAGCTATATCTATCCCAACTGAAGTGCACCTGGCATATAGGACGACCCCCCCCCCCCACTTGGAGGCATGTTTTTCAGGGGGGAAAAGTAGTCTTATACGCCAGCAAATACTGTAGTAATATGAAACCCATCTCAAAATATAATATGTAAGGGAAGAACCAAGAAAACAATAAAAAATGATAAGGCTAAATGAAGCTGTTTCTATGCAAAAAAGGGAAAAAAGATACAAATTAGGTATCAGACAAAATGAAGCATTTCCAAGTACTTGTAAATGGTAACAAACTTAAAAGTTGTCACATTTAAGCAAAAAATAGAGTTGCAAAATGAGATTCCAACTGCTGAGTTAGAATTTATATGTCGATTTCACACAGGCTTTGACTTAATAGGGACCTAAAATGACTAGTTCACTACAGAAAAAAGCTTTGTTTAGAAGTTTGTGTAAATGTTATTCAACTTAAGTTGGGAGTGATCTGCTCCTACTTGGATGCAATCATTGACTCTTTGAGCTGAGTTTTGATTCATAGGCACTTACATACAGTAATGTAACAAACCTATATCTTGGATTGCTTGACATTCCTGTTTTGAAAATACAGCTCAGTTGTTTCATTTAGACCTATCCTTATCCATCCATGGTCCCTCTATATATTTGTGAAACAGCCTGGGATGTGGAACATGTCCAGCTGACCAAGTTGGAATAGGGCCAATCAGGGTGGCTGCACCCTGATTGGCCCTGCCCCTGCAGCTCCCGCCCCCTGTCCATGGACTCTAGCCTCTTGCCAGTCTTAGCCAAAGGTGACCTTGATGGACCAATGGCCAAGGGACAATTAAGTTCCCCTAACTACTGCACCATTGCACTCATTGCACTCATTTCTCATGCTAGCAAAGTTATGCTCAAAATCCTACAAGCCAGGGAGAAATATCAACAACCTCAGATATGCAGATGATACCACTCTAATGGCAGAAAGTGAAGAGGAACTAAAGAGCCTGTTGATGCGGGTGAAGGAGGAGAGTGCAAAAGTTGGCTTGAAACTCAACATCAAGAAAACAAAGATCATGGCATCCAGCCCTCTCAATTCCTGGCAAATAGATGGGGAAGAAATGGAGATAGTGACAGATTTTATTTTCCTGGGCTCCAAGATCACTGCAGATGGGGACTGCAGCAAAGAAATTAGAAGACGCTTGCTCCTGGGGAGGAAAGCTATGGCAAATCTAGACAGCATCCTAAAAAGCAGAGACATCATCCTGCCAACAAAAGTGCATTTAATCAAGGCTATGGTATTCCCAGTTGCAATGTATGGCTGCGAAAGTTGGACCATAAGGAAGGCCGAGCGTCAAAGAATTGAGGCTTTTGAACTCTGGTGCTGGAGAAGACTTCTGCAAGTCCCTTGGACTGTAAGGCGAACAAACTGGTCAGTCCTAGAGGAGATTAGCCCTGTCTGCTCCTTAGAAGGCCAGATCCTGAAGATGAAACTCAAATACTTTGGCCACCTGATGAGAAGGAAGGACTCCCTGGAGAAGATCCTAATGCTGGGAGCGATCGAGGGCAGAAGAAGGGGACGACAGAGAATGAGGTGGCTGGATGGAGTCACTGAAGCAGTAGGTGCAAACTTAAATGGACTCCAGGGAATGGTAGAGGACGGGAAGGCCTGGAGGATCATTATCCATGGGGTCGCGATAGGTCGGACATGACTTCACTCCTAACAACAACAACAACAACAACAACAACAAAACGACACACACTCTGATTTCTTGCTAACAGCAAATAAGTGGGCATTAGCAGGATGACAAAACTTATGTATTATTGGTGTCTGATATTTGGGACTAATACTGTGATAATGGTGCTAAAGGAACACATGCCAATGTTCTGGAAAAAAATTCCATTCTTTGTACCTTGTCCACCACCCCTAACATGTGCTGGTACATACAGTATTTGCTGGCGTATAAGACTACTTCCCCCCCCCAGAAAAACATGCCTCCAAGTGGGGGGGTCATCCTATACGCCAGGTGCACTTCAGTTGGGATAGATATAGCTGCCCATAGTGGCCCATAGTACTGTAATGTAATGTAACAAGCTCTATATTTTGAGGGGAAATGTTGGGGGGTCGTCTTATATGTCCAGTCGTCTTATACGCTGGCAAATATGGGTATACACACACACACACACCCATACATACATACATACACACACACATTCATACATAGTTATCACATCCCAAACCCCTAGAGAATTTGCAAAAATTGACCCTGAAATCTCTGTCTTGGAGTAAAGGCTGTCAAATCAGTTTTGCTGCAGTTGCCAAACTAGCCAGTGCATTAAACGTGCTTTATCATGGTACACATTTTGATCATCATGGGTACACACAAGCAAAAAAATATATCTTTGTACCCAGTTATGGCCCTCAAGACCAGGGGTAGTCAAACTGCGGCCCTCCAGATGTCCATGGACCACAATTCCCAGGAGCCCCCTGCCAGCGAACGCTGGCAGGGGGCTCCTGGGAATTGTAGTCCATGGACATCTGGAGGGCCGCAGTTTGACTACCCCTGCTCAAGACAGTTAAATAATACAAATCCATTTTAAAAACAGTACATGCAGCATATGAAACCAACAATTAAATATTTGGATTGTGCTATTTGTTGGGGGATTAAATTAATTGTATCAAAGATGTAACTTGATTTAAAAAAACTAAGTGATTTATTTCTGAGTATTTAAGATAAGATTTATTTTATTGTATTAGCTAAGTTATGGTTCCTTTGATCCAGTATTAAGTGATAATCTTATCACTTTTTATCATCAGGCACTTAATACTGCCTAATGGTTCCAAATGAATATCCTCAGTGTGTTGGGATTATTCCGTTGCTTAAGCATTCTTGGTGGATGTGAATTGGCCTCATTCAGTGATGAGAGTGGAGAAACCTTGAGAGTGAGTTTCTTCTAGAAGAATATTTTAGTACTTTTACACAAATTATATTAATTTCAAAAGAGGAAGAGGAAGAAGAGTTGGTTCTTGGATGTTGCCTTTCTCTATCAGAAGTTGTCTCAAAGTGACTTCCCATTGCCTTCTCTTTCCTCTCCCCACAAAAGTTAACCTGTGAGGTAGGTGAGGCTGAGAGAGCTGTGACAGGATTGCTCTGTGAGAACTGCTCTATCAGGGCTGTGGCAAGCTCAAGGTCACCCAGCTGGCTGCATGTGGAAGAGCGGGGAATTAAACCTGGCTCGCCAGAGTAGAAGCCATTACTCCTAACCACTACACCAAGCTGGCTCTCCACACTAAATGGCAATAACGCACCAAATAAAATGATGGAAACCATATTTTATTTTCTCTGATGTTGTACAAAGTAATAAAAATAACCAAGAAGGATTTGTTATGGTTTTCTTTACCAGAGTAAGCAAAGTGAAATGGAAAAAGGAGTGGTTGAAGAAGAAAAAGCAGAGCCAAATGGGGAAGTCCAAATGGAAGGCAGATTGCTAAAAGAGAAAGGGACCAAACCAGAACAGAAAGAGGCCCCAGTTATACTTATTGCTCAGGGCCTAAGCAACCCTGGAATTGGCCCTGTAGAATCCACTGTTTCTGCTATCTTTCTAGGCAGTCTCAAGGAAAGTGTATTAAAATGCTATAATCTGGTAGCTTTGTCTCTGTTTTCAGAAGAAGAAGAAGAGTTGGTTCTTATATGCCGCTTTCCCCTACCCGAAGGAGGCTCAAAGCGGTTTACGGTCGCCTTCCCATTCCTCTCCCCACAACAGACACCCTGTGGGGTGGGTGAGGCTGAGAGAGCCCTGATATTGGTCAGAACAGTTTTATCAGTGCCATGGCAAGCCCAAGGTCACCCAGCTGGTTGCATGTCGGGGAGCGCAGAATCGAACCTGGCATGCCAGACTAGAAGTCCGCGTTCCTAACCACTACACCAAACTGGCTCTGTCAGAAGGTATAGTTGGTATACCAGCCAAAGTTGATAAAAAGAACTCTGGGACACTTTTGACCCCTGAAAATTTTGAAGGAATTATGGATCCAAAAGCACCCCATTGTGGATCTGACTTTGTGAACCTTCTAAGAAGGCTTTTCCCATTTAGTATATTCATTTAATCCCACCACTGTCTTCACTTTCATTTTGTTTGGATTGATCTTAAGTTTATTCACCTTCATTCGGTCAGTTACAGAACTAAGACATGTTTTTATGGATGATGTCACAGAGAAGATGAAAAGTATGTTATTGGTGTATTAGTGACACCAACCCCATAGCTTTGGGTGATATTGCATGTTTGCTTCATACTGATTTTTAAAATCATGGGAGACAATTTTTGGAACCTGTGCTCAAAAGGAGCAAAACCACTGCAAAGCAATGCCCCCAAATGCCAACCTGAGAAGTGTCGTCATACTAATGTGTGGCAAATGGTGTCAAAAGTCTGACTTAAAAATGGCTGCAGAGGAGAAGGTAACACATTCAGACCTTCACTTGTATCCTTTCATGATGCTGTTACTAACAGTACTTGTGTGGTAATGTGGTAGAACCCAACATAGATGTCCCCCCCCCTGCACCATCTTGATCTAGATCAAGATTCCAAGGGTGACCTTGTCCAGTCACTTTCTCCTAACCTAATATGACTTATAGGATTGTTGAGAGGTAAAATGGAGAAGAGGAATGATATAAGATGATCTGGATTCCCAGGGAGGATTGAGGAGAGGTACAAATGAGATAAACAAAAATCAAATCAGAGATGGTATGGTTGTAGGGGCCCTATGGTTGGCCTGTGGTCTTCATGGCAGTTAACAGCCAGAGACAATTTTCCACATGCTTGTCGTTGCATCCAAGTGCTTTTTGATTCCCTTTTGAGGCTTTCCTCTTTATCTGTAAGTAAACTTGTACACCAAAATCAACAGGAAGTTAAACACCAAAAGTAAAGTGCACCTTGGTAGTTAATCCTTTTTACATTCCAGTTCCTTCTATCTGCCCTGATCCTTCCCATCAGCCCATCCAGACAGTCCAATCAGTTCTTTCCAATTTTCACTGTTACGTCATACACATTTCTGTCAGTTCAAAGGGAAAAAAATGTGCTGTCTGAAATCCTCCAGGTTGTAGAATGCATTTATGTGCTGCCATTAAAAGTATGGGAAGACAAATGACATCAGTTCCATGTGAAGTATTGGTTAGGACTGAATCAGAGAGCCCTGGGTTCAAAATCCCACTGAAGTTCATTCTCTTACCTTTCCCCAGTCAGTATCACTCATTTCTCTCAGTATTGTTGTAAAGTGGAAAGCAGGATAACCCCTGAGCAGCTCAGAGGAAGATTACATATATACATAAGTCCCATTAAGTCACAGCCATTGCCATCGTCTTCCTCTGCAGCATTGGCCCAGCTTAGCTCTTGAGATCTGGCAAGACTAGGCTTTGCCATGCTGCCCGCCCTCCTATGAAGAGGAGTAAGCAATAACAAAATAGTTTTTTTTTCATATTCTTATAATGAAATAGCCAATTGTGCTTGGAATCCAGATGCACCTAGCTGCAAGATTATACCATTTTCCCCAATAAAATGTTGTTAATATCATCACTCTCTTCCCAGGGTTATATTACCATGTAAACCTCTGTGTTATTCTGGCATAGTTTGGTTGTTATTGCCTGTGTGAATTTGCTGTCTGAAAAGTGTCTCTTTGACATGCATAACTGACGGAAAGTCAGTAAAGAGAACAAGATATTGTGCAATTTTATGCATACAAAATTAAATGTGTATCACTCCGAACTAATGTGCATGGGAATAAAGACTGAATTTCTGCTTCCATTTGCTTCCAGCCTTTTCTGAACTCTGCTACTAATACAGCATGCACAATGCTCAGTTACCTCTCAATCTATCCTCCTTGTTGTTAATTGTATGCTTTTTAAATTGTTCTTCATAGATATTAGTGGGACAATCAAAGGGGAAATGTGCTTACATCAAGCATTTTGACCAAAGAAAAGCTATGCAGCCAATGCTTAAGAGAAACCTTTTATTTTAGTAAGAGTTTTATTTGAGTTGTATTCAGTCGTTCCCAGCACACTGTTTGGGACAATATGCATGATGTTTCATTTTATTCTCACAACAATCCTGTGGAATAGGTAAAGTTGGGAGATCATGACTTAAACAGTCTAGTCTAGGGCACACTAGCAGTTCATAAAGGATACTGGCTGTCTTTGTTTATCGATTGCCTTGTGCTGTCTGATGTGCTGTTTTGTACCCTGTTATCCACCTTGGGCCTCAATGAGAAAGGTGGGCTAAAAGTAAAGGCAATGGCAAAACTTGCGTATTTGATACACAATGAATCAACACTGGAAATTAGATTAAAATGGAGGCCAATATTAGATTATATATGGAATAATAGAACCTAAACTGAAAATAAAAAAAGATCTTCATATTGCATATGTTAACTATGGGGTTCACAGTTTCTTTGAATGTAACTTTTAGATTATGTAAAATTACAGGAGATGTATTATTAAATAGAAGCCCTATATTGTGTTTTTATTCTATATTATAGCTGTAGCCTATAACTATAAACAATTTTTCTTTTTCTTTTCTATATCTTTCGAAATAAATATGAATAAATGCATAAAGAGACAACTGGCAACCCAAGACAGGTTTTCCAGGGATGCTTGTCTGGTATACCGATTTGATGCTGACTGATGATGCGCCCTGATAACCTTCAGAGAACCACCAGAGTTCCTTGCAAAGGAGCAATGTAAAGAAACCAAAACAAAATCCAGCAATCTGACTGAAACGAGGAGCACAGGCGTTTTCCAGAAGAGAGTTCGGGCGGGTACAATTTCTCAGCCGGAGGCGCGAGCAAGCGTAGCCCTTTATGCGTCATTAGCGTTGAATCTTCTTGCGGCGCATCCGGCCAATCTCGACAGTTGCGGGGAGGTCCCGCGAAGACGCCCTTTCCCCGAGAGGCGGCCCCGCCCCCCCTCCGGCTCAGGCTGTCATGGCCCGGCAGCCGCCGATAGGAGTCTCTGTGGCGGGACCGCACCGGAAATCGCTCTACGCTTGCTTCCTTGTCGGCTGCGGCTGTGCGGAAGTGACGTCGGGTTGTTTTGTGGCGTGGGGGCGGGCTTCGCTCTTGTAGCACGGCCGAGGGGGGCTGGCTGGGTTGGCGTCGGCAAGGAAATGGACATCCTCAAGGCCGAGATCGAGCGGAAGCGAAAGCTGATGGAGGAGAAGGAGCTGGTGGCGGTAAGGGAGGGAAGGCAGCGCGCAGAGCCCGCGAGGAAGTTGGGGAGGGGAAAGGACGGGGAGAGGACCCGAGAGAATGGGGCGGGGAGACCATCCTCACAAAACTGAGGGCGGCAGAATGAGGCCGGGGGACGTGGGGATCCCCCCGAGTTGCAGCTCATCTCCAGGCGACAGACATCAGTCCCCCTGGAGGAAATGGCTGCTTTGGGGGGTGGACTCCGACTCTAACCCCGCCCACTTCCGGGTCTGTCTGCCCGCAGGCTCCAGGGATTTCTCAACCCAGAGCTGGCTATCCTAATGAGACCAGTAGGAAATGGTTGGTGCGGGGGGAGAGATGTGATGAGACCCGGAGACTGTTTGTGAGGGGAATTACGTTAATATTTTTCTAAGTCCCCCTTTTCTCACTGAGCTGTAAGGAAGATGGAAGTGCCCCATAGTTGCCTAAGTCAGTTGGATCTAATGTTGGATTGAGGGATGGTTTCTGAAGGAAAAAAAGAGCCAGCCCTCTTTCATTTTAAGAAAACTGTTGATATGGAAGTAATTCCTGTTCTGTTCAGGCAGGTAGATATTATTAAGTCTAACTAAATTTTGTTAAGGTTATGTTTTTATCAGCCTGCCCCTGGAAAAGAATTATCTGTCGAAACTAGACTTGATGCCAACACTTTTCAGTGTCTGGCTTTGTAGTGTAGTGTTGTAGTGTTGCAGCAGCAGGTTGCTGTGTTCATTTAAGTGAATAGCCCCAGTCTCACTGCCACATTGTTGTCTTGGCTGGTAGAGTGCATTATCTTTTGAGAATGCGGGTGCCCCTAAACTAGTCTTCTGTTTTTCAGCCAGATGAGGGCTGATGACCAAGGCAGACCACTGCACAAAGAGTGGTTCTGTTTGCACACACTGTTTCTCATTCTGTGTTGGTATTTTATGTATATGTGGAGTGTGTGTGTGAGTATCCACTGGTTGTATTCACTGTGAGTATCCACTGGCTGAATAAGACTGTTGTTCTGCTGACGTCCCTCAAATCTCCTTTCTCATCATGTGTCCTGCCTGGCCCTTCATACCTGATTTCTGTCTTCTCTTTCCTTTGACTTTTGACTGTTCAACCTGCCCTTGACTGACAGCAGCTGAGTTAGCATGTGTGTTGTTTGATTATTACTGTTGTTTGATGATTTCAACAAAGGAACTAAATTAGATTCACAGTGCAATAAAAGCTTTATTATCTGACACTAAATATTATCTGGCACTAGAAAGCTAACTTAGATCCAGGTGCATAGCTGTGTTGGTGTGAAGCAGCAGAACAATGTTGGAGTCTAGTGGCACCTTGAAGACCAACAAAGTTTTACTCTGGGTATAAACCTTCATACTGTACGGTCTTAGTTGAAAACGTTTTGATTTACCATAAGTTTAGTAATGTTCATATTGAAGTACCTCATATTCGAATGTGAATGTACACCAGGGTCTGCTTAACAGTACTGAAAGAAGAAATCTGTTCAATGAGTTCTTACTGGATTAACTGATGCTCTGTCTTTCAGGGCAACAAAAAATACTTTAAACGCAGTGAACTAGCCAAGAAGGAAGAAGAGGCATATTTTGAAAGATGTGGCTACAAGGTAATACAGCAAATACTCATATTGGCATGCATGTTTGGTTTGTTTTATCTGCTTGACCATAGATGATAAAGATCTTGCTAATAACTCTTTGTCCAATCTGTCACTGTTGCACTTTAGCCTGTAAACAAGAAGCCACCAGGAGAGGTATGATTTTGCAACCCACTTTGCAATGCAGAAAGAGGCATGCATGGATTTTTGGATTTGTGTTTATAGTCTGGCTTCTTCTGTGGAGGGCATGAGGCTGCTTGAGAATAAAGCTGTCCGTGCTTTTTTAAATGTTGCGCTCCACCAGGCATGTACTATGGATCTGACATAACTAAACCACCTTCGAAAACTAGCAGAAACTGCCAAACTTTGGCCCGCTGGCCTGTTTTTTTTGTTTTTTAATCTAGTGCTGCTTAAAAGGCGAGCAAATTTGCATATTGACTGTTCTTACCTGCCTTTCTTAATCTAGTTCTCTAAAGACAATGAAACATAGCCTATAGCCCCCCCCCCCCCCAGTTGGGAAAATGTAATGAATTAATCATTTGAAGGCAGCTCCTCCTCCTCCCATCAGACAAACAGTTTCGATGTGAGCTGACTAAATTCAGTCCCTTTTTAGATTGGAGTCTTGCAGCAAATCCAGATTTTCTTTTTGGGGGGAGCACACTCATTTGGACAACTAGATTAAGGTCCAGTAGCACCGTAGAGATCAGCAGGACTTCTGGGGTCTAAGCTTTCAGAGTGAAAGCTCCCTTGGTCAGTTTGGATAGTGCACCTAAAATGCTAGAACCGACAAAGATTTTCTGGAAGATGTTTTGTGGCCCACCCACCTCACATCAAGAAATAGGCCAAGACTTTTCGGCCTGTGATGCAAATATTCAAATTGGTAAAGGAAATGGCAGTGAGATTATAGTAATAAGCATTAAATAATTTGCTTTTCTTAAGCAGAACACAAAATACGTTTCTAAAGTGAGCCATCTCACCCTGCTTCTTGGCAGAGCTGCCGATGCTTGCTTCTGGCTACCTGGCCTTTGTGAAGGTGGGTCTGCGTCTCCATTAGGCACACTAAATTCAGCTCAGTGCCGATGCATTATTCCGTGTCATGGATGGAGTCAAGTTACCCAAAGTACCTTTTGGCATTCAGTCCCTCTGAGGCATTTCCTGTTTCTGAAAGCCTTGGCCTCTGTAGAGGAGGATGAAAAAAAAAACAGGAGACACTGGTAGAGAGTTAAAATGGAATAATCTACTTTCTGCAGAATATTGTATTTTTTGGAATATTTGCCTAGATTTCTGCTTTTATACAATCACGGTTTATTGACAAAGGGTGTGTGTGTGTGGGGGGGGGCACTAGAACTTGGACAGTGTGGGTGGGAGCTGCAGCTTTACTGATATAGTGTGCCATGGTTGAAAAGTTCCTAATTTCTTTCAGGATGGATGAATGGACAAAAAGCACAGAGGATTAATTGGGATAGATGTCCAAATACTTAAAATGCAAAAGGGTTCCTTGGCCAGGGCAGCTAGCTTTTTGTAGCAGTAATACCCAGTAGGAGGGCAACTCTTGTTTAACCAATGTGGCTGTAAAATCTAGTTGCAGTTTAATCCTTAGTGTTCTGCTTGGAGAAAAGTCAGAATCAAAAGATAGGGCTGTGGATGGAACAGATTTACCAAAGAATCTCCTCCAAATATATGCAACTAAGAAACATTCTGCCTGCTTAAATCCTGTTAAAGAGCAGCCCAGATTTCTGCTCTTAAACAGTCTTAACATATTTAAAAGACAGAAGTCTATGTTAGGTGATGCAGGTGCTTTTGCTTTGCTTAGACTGCTTGAGCTGCTTATAAAGAGGAAGCTTTGAAGAAGCAAAACTATTTTTTTGCTCACTGCTTGTCACTGAGTCTAGCTTATTCAATGGCCTAATTCTTTTTTTTCCTTCGGGGTGATCTCACCAATATTTCTTTCAGAGATAACTACATTTAAAGATTTATACGTGATTTGGAATATTGTTTTGGGTAATGAATGTGAGGCTTTTGGGTTGTATAAATAATTGTTGACTGGAATCATCCTGAACATGTATACACGGAGCGCATTTCCCCAGAGGATTTGTCTGGACATAGAGTTTTATATAGATGGCTGAAATTCTGTGCTCATTGCCTATCTTTATTGTGGAGAAAAGCTGTTGTCCTGCTAATTGAAAGTAGAGATACATTTTCAATAACTGAAGTGGACCCAACAAATAAATTTCACAAAGAAGGATTGCAACAAAATAGAGGAATGGACAATGGATATTCGCATTTTAGCTAGCTTGGTATAGCAGTTTAGAGTAGTGGCTTTTAATTTGGCGAGCCAGATTTGAGTTCCTGTTCCTCTGCGTGCAGCTGGCTGCATGACCTTGGGCTAGTCACGGTCCTGATAGTGCTGTTCACACAGAGCGGTAATATCAGGGCTCTGTCAGCCCCATGTACCTCACAGGTGCCAGTTGTGGGGAGAGGAAGGGAAGGGATTGTAAGCTGCTTTGACACTCTGGGTAGAGAAAAGTGGGATATAAAAACCAACTATTCTTTTTCTAGTTGACAGATATATATCAGCTATGGCAATCTTGATTCTAGTTTAATATTTATATTCTATAGAGAATTTATGTCACATAATTTATGGAGGGCTAAGTAGGAATTGTGTAATTAGTTTAGTTACCAAGACTAGGTGAAAAATCATATGTACCATATGTGGGTGGGGGTTGTCTTTTCTTTTTGAATGAGTCTCAGTCTAGATGGAGAGTATCCTGGCAAAATATTTTAATGGATATGGCATGTTTTATTACATTTGCTAATCATCTTTAATGGAATAGAAATGGAAATAGCCTGATAGTGGAGTAGATGGATATCAGTACTGCTACTGCCACAGAATTGGAGCTCCAAAATCTTAACAATAATATAATATGTCAGCAAATATGGAAAACAAAATAATGGCCCAGAGGCCAGAAATGCTTAGTTTACATTCCATTTCCAAAAGAAGAAGATGTCAAAGACTGTACCATCACATTAATTTTTCACATGATCAAAGTGATGTTCAAAATCTTACAACTACCACTGCTATCCTATATGGAAGGAGGAATGCCAAATGATTGGGCTGGATTCAGAAGAGGCACTAGACATCGTAATGCAAATTTATGATGGTTAATAGAGCATGGAAGATTTTATTTCGGAATAAAGCCAGCTTGCATTTCAGATTACAACAAAGCTTTTTTCTGTGTGGTTGGTTTTAATAGAAGTGAGTGTGCCACAACTTCTGATAGCATTGGTGAGCAACCTGTACTGTGGACAAGAGGCTACTGTTAGGACTAGGGATGGGCATGAACTGGGTCATGACCTTAAATTCGTCACAAATTTGGCTGGTTCCTGTCCCTTCGAACCCAAGTTTGGAGGAGGTGGCTCCCTCCGAACATTTCCTGAACCTTTTGTCTGGTTGGGTTTGGAGTTCTTGACATTTAAAACCTCTATTTTGCTTCTTGCTCTTTGGAGGTGGGGGGAGCAAAACAGGTTTTAAATGGTTGGCAGCCATCCTTCTGCTTTACAGTGTGCAGGTGCTTGCATCCTTCTGTGAGGCTGAAATGGCCGCTAGCTTCTCACTTCCAAGAAGAGGAACCAAAACAGACTGGCCTGAACCCAGCTAGTTTCATGGCTTCTGGGTCATTTGGGTTCAGTTGGGTATTGTTTGGTTTGTGGCCATCCCAAGCTAGGACAGTATAGAAAAACAGAATGGTTTCCAAGTAGCAAAGGTGTCAGACAAGAATGCATTTTATCTCCCTGTCCAGTTTATATGTACAACATATTACGGGAAACTGGATGAGCTTTAGATTAACATGGTAAAGATGGTGAAAGCTGGTGGAAGGAACATTAGCCATTTGAGTTAATACATAGTACACCACTTTTCTGGCAGAAAGTAGTGAAGAAGTGACTATTGATGAAGGTTAAAGCAGAAAGTACTAAAGCAGGATTACGGCTGAACATTAAGAAGACAACATCAATGACTACTGTGGAGTTACACAAAGGTTGATGATCAAGAAATGGGAATGGTTCAAGTTTTTATATTTCTTGGCTCCCTCATCAACCAAAAGGAAGACAGCAGCCAAGAACTCAGAAGAAGATTGAGACTGGGTAGGAAAGCCGTGAGCTAGAAAATATTCTTAAGCATAAGTGTGTGTTGCTGGTGACCAAAGTGAAGTTAATTCATGCCATAGTATTCTTCATTGCTAAGTATGATTATGGCAACTGGACAATAAAGAAAGCTAACAGGAAGAATGTTGATTCAATTGAAATGTGGTATTGGGTAAGAGCTTTACAAATACTACAAACTGCCAAGGGATAAATAAGTTGGTTCTAGATCAAATCAATCTTGAATTCTCCTTAAAAGCGAAATTAACAGACTGAAGCTATCGAACTTTGGTCACACTATGAGAAGCCGAGAGTCATAGGGGGGGAAACACATAATTGTAGGAAAAGTTGAAGGCACGAACAAACATAGTTTAAAATCAGAGTCCGGTAGCACCTTTAAGACCAACAAAGATTTATTCAGGGTGTGAGCTTTCGAGTGCAAGCACCCTTTGTCAGACTATGATCTTATTCCCTGTAGTGGAAGAAGATCATAGTCTGAGGAAGAATGCTTGCACTCGAAAGCTCACGCCCTGACTAAATCTTTGTTGGTCTTAAAGGTGCTCCTGGACTCTGATTTTATTGTGCTACTTCAGACCAACATATGAAACATACCTTGTGAGTATCTGTACTTCTAGCTTTTCTGTACTTTTGTTTCTGCAGTAGTGATGTAGACAATTTCTTTAGAAGGCAGTGCATCTTGTGAAGGTGTTGCAAATTGAAGTCAAACAATTTCTGTGTTGTATTTTCTCAAAGGATGCCTGAAAGAGCTGTTCATGTTCCTGTGTATTAAAAAAAAACAGCTTTACAACTAGAGGTTATGCTTCCTAGGTGCAACAGAAAGAAGAGGAAGAGGAAAAGCAAATGGCATCACCCAATCCAGTGCTGGAGTTAGAGCTGGCAGAGGAGAAGTTGCCGATGACTCTCTCAAGGCAGGAGGTAAGAACATCTATCTAGTGTTACCATATATGGGGCCTTCTGTGACTGACAAAGATCTATAGAGCATTTGTCTTCTCTAGAATGCAGTTAGTTAAATAGCACAGTTGCTGCCTGATTGTGAAAATCAGGAAACATGGACCGTAGCTGAATGTTCTTTCCTTGGATTAATTTCATCTTTGGGTACATTCTCAACCAGTCCCTTCGTCTTCTTTCCAATTGAACCTTGAATTATCTCTGGTGAATGCTGCCCCTGCCTGTATTGCAGTTGAGAGATTAGGAGCTTTTCTTCTTTTGGAATGAATGTGATGTTTGGAGGAACCACACTGGAATGGAATATCCACCGAAGGAGATGTGATGTGTCCTTTCTTGATGGCCCCAGGATATATGATTTCTTAAGCTGGGCAAGAGGACTTCTTGATGGGAGGTGAAGGATAGCACACATGTTTTGACAGCATCTAACATGCATCTCCCCCCCCCCCCTCAAATTATGACTCATGGGAACCTGGGGGAAACCGTGATAAAGCCTTGTTCTCCAATTTCTACCTTTAGAAGGTAAGGTATAGCTTAAACTTTGGCCAAGGTGAATTATAATTAGGCTGTGGCTTTTAAATCATGGCTAAGACCCATTATGCACGGGGGTTTTAGCGCACATTCGGGGTGGAATGGCGGCTACTAAAATCACCGATAACGCATGGAGCCGGCTGCAACCGGCCACAGCTTCGGTGCATGCCGCCGAAAAAGCCGCGTCAGTGAAACGCGGAAGAAAGCGCAGCTTCCGGGTGACCGGGGCGCAACCAGAAGCGGCGCCCAGATCGCCGCGTGCATAATCGGTTACTCTGGGTTTTGCCGCCATCGCGCCCCGCCCCGTACATAACCGGTATGCGTCGCGTCTTCCCCCTCCGCGTTTTCCATGTGACCCGAAATCGCCGTTTCGGCGGCCGTGCATAATGGGCCTAACAGAGACTCACTCTTAGTCTTCCTTTTGGAGCTCATGTATTCTTCAGCTGTGATGAATGTAGGAGGGGGGTATGCATTCTCAAGGGGTGGGAACTTGGGTTTCCATCTGTATCAGCCCCTAGTTTTTAAGCACAGAACATGACTTGTTCAGTGTTAAGGATGTAACTGGTGAGGTATAAGTTGCTTGTTCATTGAGCTTTGTGTAAATGGCAGGTCTTTGTTATCATTGGGCACAGTTGGGCAAATCTACTGCAGATTCTGTGTACTTTCACAGGATGAGGAGTGGAATTGCAGTGACCCAGGCATTTTATAACCAGGGACTTCTGTTTTGCTACTTACTGTGGGCTGTTTTAGACTAAAGCAAAAGGGTGGCCTTATTTGTCTTATTTTTCTCCAGGTTTGCCTAAAGGAGATGTTCTGGCTGTTTTTTAGGTCATTAGGCGGTTGAGAGAAAGGGGTGAGCCTGTCAGACTGTTTGGAGAAACGGATTACGATGCCTTCCAGCGATTACGAAAGATTGAAATTCTGGCACCAGAAGTGAACAAGGTAAGTCCCATGTAGCAAGAGGAGCATTGAAGGAGCTATGACCAAGTGCCAGAGGAAAAGTATATACATATTGCTTAGTAGTGATGCAAAAGCATTGTGCCAGTTAGCTTGCAAAAAAACAGTTTGTAAGCTTGCTTAGGGTATAAAATTATGCATTCGTAAGAAAGGCTCAGAAAGCACCTTCTCTTCCCTTCAAGCCAGCTTGGTGTGGTGATTAAGAGTGCTGGCTTCTAATCTGGAGAGCTGGGCTTGATTCCTCACTCCTCCTTCACATGCAGCCAAGCTGGGTGACCTTGGGCCAGTCACAGTTCTGTCAGAGCTCTGTCAGCCTCACCTGCCTCACAGGGTGTCTGTCGTGGGGTGAAGAAGGGAAGGTGATTGTGAGCCACTTTGGGACTCCTTTGGGTAGTGAAAAGCGGGGTACAAAAACCAGCCCTTCTCCTTTTCCAGTTCCGAAGGCTGCTGGGATAGCATGTCTCTCTCTGGTCCTCCCATACATGTCCCTGTGCCTGGGTGGTGGGATTCAGCCTGTGCTTCCACCCCCGGTTTGCCTGTCTGTTCCTGTCCTTCAGTCATTAGCATTACTGACTAAACGGCACATCCAGCGTAGAAGTGGTTCATGGTATAGGCATATTACTGCCTTAAGGCTCACAAACATGCAGTCTCCAGAGAGAAACCATCCCCATATACTTAAAATGGTCAGGAGGGAGGAATTTGGCTGCCCTGTTACGTGAAGAGTGTGCATGCTGCCTCCTACCCCTTCAGCCTCTTAAAGAACAGGAAGGCTGGCTGTTGTATGCATTTTCCAGAAGCCTGATGGAAAGCACCTCACCCTCCAAGCCTTCTCAGTCATCCTCCTTAGAACTGTCGGCTCTGCTCTTCTCTGTAGGGCTTGAGAAATGACCTGAAGGCTGCTTTGGATAAGATTGACCAGCAGTATCTCAACGAGCTTGTTGGGGGCCAGGAGCCAGGAGAAGATGACACTCAGAACGATCTCAAGGTCCATGAAGAGAACACCACCATTGAAGAACTGGAGGTAGTATCAGGCAAACAGTGTCCCATATTAAAACTTTCCAAAGAAAAACTGGGTTCTGCAGCAAGCCCAAATGAGGGAGACGGGGAGAAATTGGTATAATTCCATAAGTCTTTCTATTTTGTAATTTTGAGGCAGGGAAATTGCTGAAAATGTCAATAAATAGTAAGTATTTTTTATCTTCTTTTCCAGGCTTTGGGGAGATCTTTAGGGCAAGGTGATGATCATAAAGACATGGATATCATAACCAAATTCTTGAAGGTAAAAATCAGAACCCATCAGAATATTTAAGCTGCAACCAAAACAGGGCATATATTTAAGACTGGTTTTAATGTTTAATTGTTAAGTTTAATACTAGTTAATTTGAATTTTATTCTATACTTTGAAAATCTTACTGTAATCTGCCCTGAATTTCCAAAGATAGGGCGATAAATAATTGGTTACTAGCATTACAAACTTTCTGCATGCATCAATGTTAATTTTAGAATGCTTGCTTTGGTTTAAGGTGAGGTGAGCAATCAGAATTGCTGGGAAAGATTGAAGCAAGAGGGCAAGACCAACTGTTCCAAAGAAGTGGGCATTCAAGAGCCCGTAGAGTCATGAGGAATTTTCCTTAACAAATGAAAACTCTGGAGATAGCTAGCCCCCAACAGATGCCTTTTTCTCAGCTTGCAGCCTGGGATATATGCACATAAGGGGGAAGGGGAGGGCGGGAGAGGGAGAGGGAGGGACAGAGAGACAGAGAGAGAGAGACGGACAGAGAGAGACAGATAGACATTAACCTCCCCTCCCCCCATATAGCCGTTCCCAGTTTCTTAGCTTGTAGTGTAACTTGTGTTTTTCCTGGTCAGCTAAAGGGGTAAGTCGCACGGGGAAAGTGGTCAGTGGGAAAAGGGTTAGACTGCCTACAATTTCTTTCCTGTAAATGTCCCCTCTTGGGCTTGTGCACATTGTTTATTGGTGATCATGACAGTGGGAGTCTGTGTTTAGCTGCTGTAGGGCAGTTTGGACTTAACACGTTCATTTTCTGCAGTTCCTTCTGGGAGTCTGGGCAAAGGAACTCAATGCCAGAGAAGATTACGTGAAACGCGGGGTGCAGGGAAAGCTGAACAGCGCCACTCAGAAGCAGACTGAATCCTACCTGAGACCGCTTTTCAGGAAACTTCGAAAAAGGGTAACCAGTGCAGAACTCTTTTTGAGGATCCATTCCAGAGTAATTCTGCTGCATCCCTGCATCAAGTATGACTGGGCCATTCGTGATTTTAGAAGAACTTGGCTATTGCATCTCTGAGTAATTTACAGCTCTGTGTCTCCCCGAGTGGAACATGTCAATGACAAGCAGACTCCTAGGGTTGCCAACTGTCTGGAGAAAAATAGTCCTGAACCTTTAATGGGGGTTTATGGGGATGTTATTTACGAGGTGATTTGCCTCCATGGCATGAAAGTAATTGGGTGTTTGTTTCCAGACATTGTCTCTATTAAAGTGACAGAGCATTTTTCTCCGGGCCAGTTGGTAATCTTACACAGAAGCAGAAGCGCTCCTTTAAGGTGAGGTAATTCCTGACTCCTCTGTAAGTTTCAACTGTTCTCCAGTTTTAATGTAATGCAGTAGTGTTTCACAGGTGTTAGATGCATTGACTTGGGACACACAGAATATGCCTTTGCTCACCTTTTCCCTACTTGATCTATTTTTTCTCCTTTCTATTTAGACTCTTCCTGCAGACATCAAAGAATCCATAACGGATATTATTAAGTTCATGCTACAAAGAGAGTACGTGAAGGTACTGCAATCTGTGTTTGTGCCCTGCAGTTTACATGCATTAGGGGGTGTCAAGTTTTACCAGTTTAACTCTTCAGAGAGTTAAGAGATGAGCAAGGAATTATGTGTTCAAGCATGTATGAGCTGTCTGTTCTTGAGGGCACAGGGAAATTTACACCATTGTGTGTTCGTGTCTGTTAAGTGCCACCAAGTCATTTCCAGCTTATGGCGGCAACCCAATAATGACCTCCAAGGTGCCCTGTCATTGATAGCCATGCTCAGGTCTTGCAGAATGAGGGCTGTGGCTTCCTTGATTGAGTCTATCCATCTGATGTTGGGTCTTCCTTTTTTCCTGCTGGCTTCTACTTTCCCTAGTACTGTTCTCTTTTCCAGTTACTGTTGTCTTCTCATAATGTGACCAAAAGCATGATAGCCTCAGTTTGGCCATTTTAGCTTCTAGGGAGAATTCAGGCTTGATTTGAATCTCGAACTTATTTGTCTCTTTCGCAGTCATGAGAAGTGAGGCTCCTGGCCCTGCAGCTCAGCCCCTTAGAGGCCCCATCCAGGTTTCTTAATCATGTTGGTTCTGTTCTTTTACATAGAATCACAGAGTTGGAAGGGGCCATAGAGGCCCCTGCTCAATACAGGATCAGCCTAAAGCATCCAGGATAAGCATCTGTCCAGTTGCTGCTTAAAGAGTGCCAGTGAGGAGGAGCTCACCACCTCCTCAGGCAGCCAACTCCACTGCTGAACTATGAATGTGATTCCCCCCCCCACTGATATCTAGCTACAACATATGTAGTTTAAATTATTACTGTGGGTCCTGTCCTATGCTGTCAACAGGACTGTTCCCTGCTCTCTTCCAAATGACAACCTTTGAAATACTTAAAGAAGAGCAATCATGTCTCCTCAGTCTCCTCTTCTCCAGGCTGAACGTTCCCAAGTCCCTCAGCCTTTCCTCATAGGGCTTGAAAGAGTGCAGATAGATTTTAACAAACAAAATTATTAAGCATTTGCAGCTGTAGATGGGTAGATGAAAATGTTAATGAACTTTCAGGCCCTTAGCTAGCAAGCCTTGGCAGGATCCTTTGGGCTCTGGGCCTCAGAGTTGAAGATGAGAGCTTTTGATGTCTTGTGTATTTCTGCTGGCCATGTGCCCTGCTGACCAGTTTGCTTCTTTCTGCAGGCCAATGATGCTTACCTTCAGATGGCTATAGGCAATGCTCCCTGGCCCATAGGTGTCACTATGGTGGGCATCCATGCCCGAACTGGCCGAGAAAAGATTTTCTCAAAGCATGTGGCCCATGTGCTGAATGACGAGACTCAGAGGAAGTACATCCAGGTGAGAAGTATGACAAGGCTAGGCTGAAGGTTTTAAAGACCTGCCTTGATCTCGAGAGAGACCTTAAGAGGTCAACGTTTGTTAGCGTGAACAGCAATCACTAAAAGTGGAACCAGCTTTGTCCAGTTCACTTCATTTATGTGAAATGCTTTCCTCCAGCATTCTAACTAGAAATTTCCTCCAAAGTTGCTTTTGTGTCTTTGTCTCAGAACTCTCTCCCTTATCTCGGTTGTGTCTTCTGTATTACCATTATGACCCTCTTTTGTGTTATTTCTGTAGGGCTTGAAGAGGCTGATGACTATTTGCCAGAAACACTTCTCGACAGACCCGTCCAAATGTGTGGAGTACAATGCGTTGTGATGGATTCTTATCCCTGGCTGGGCAAGAAGACCACCTGAGTTGTGAGGCACCTCAGAGCGGACTGAGGGGGGAAGACAAGAAAACAGTTTTGCCTGGGCTTTGATGAACTTCTAGGCCACAGTGGACATGTGTGACAGGCTCATGTCCAGAGGCACTCCCATTTCTGGAGCTGTTTTCTTCCGCTGACCTTTAGGCAGGTCAGAAAGATACTATAGTCTGCTTTTCGGGGCTTGAACTACATGACTTTTAAAAGCCTGGAGGTGCAGATTTTGAGGCACTGTACTAACTAGGACTATGGCAGAGGTTGCTTACATACATTGCCCTTAATGATGGGAGTAAAGTACACATCTGACTTGTAGGTTTCTGACATTTGGTTAGATCCCATAGATCCATTCTGATAGCAGAAGTGTTTTCCCTCTGGCTGAAGAAACCTTTCCTTTATGCAAGAGCCTGGGAATATGTCAGTTCTCTGACGAGCCTTTGTATTTTGAGCTTCTTTTACAACAGTAAGAAGGGAAACCAAAGTACAATTTGGAACATACATGAGGTGAGAGCCTTTAGTATGATCCTGCTGGTCCGGAAACAGGATATCTTCTCATCCCTGTCAATTTTTTTGGTGTAGGCCACACAGCCATTTGCACTTGACATTTTGGGATGTATTAATCCATAAAAAGCTGTCCTCTCTGAAGAATGTTTTTGAAATTGGATTGAATAGTCCGTTACCATTTTTGCTATTGTCTTTCCTACCTTTTTACTGAAGCCACAAGAGTTGGTGACAGTAGAACATGTAAGTTTCCCTGTTCTCGAAAAATGGAAAACATGATACATTTGAGACGAGAAGCGAAAAGCTAAACAGGCATCTGTACAATGAATGTATTGTAATATGAAGTGATATAAAATTTCCCAGGCTGCTGAGTCCACTAAGGAGAAATTGATATCATTTAAAGGTGTTTGTTTAAGAACTGGTATCTGTGGGTTTTATTTTAATAAAGGATTGACAATTCCAGTTGCTTCTCGCTATAATCCAAGCCAGAGTGGGCACGGTCCTTTCTGTCATCAATGAGAAGATTTCTTATCTTTGTGGCTGCAGAGATAGCATGTTCGAAGTGTGCATGGAGTGGAGTTTTAAATGCACAGTTAAGCATATGCAGTTTAAAAGGGAGTCAAAAGATTCATAAAGTCTCAGCTACAATTATAGAAACTGTGCTTATTGATAACTGCTTAAGGGCAGTGTCAAATTTGCTTTCCAGATAAAGTAGAATGACTAGGCCATTTTTCACTGTGCGAATGCAGAAGAGCTTTTTGGATGGGTGGAAAGTCCTTTTTGCAGGTTATGTGTTTGTGTGTGTGGTCAAGGCTTGCAGCTGACTTATGGTGACCTGTAGGGTTTTCTAAGCAAGAGATGTTCAGAGATGGTTTGCGATTTCCTGCCTCTGCATCACAACCCTGGTATTCCCTAGAGGTTGCTTATCCAAATACTACCCTGGGCTGCCCCTGGTTAGCTTCTGAGATCTGAAGAGAACAGGCTGGGCTGAGCTATTCCGATCAAGTTTCTACAGGCTAGAAGGACACAATGGGAGATTAGTCACCCCCTTCCCCCAACATAGTCAAATGACAATGCTAGAAATCACTCCTCTGTTTATTAAGGAAAAAAAACTGATTTTACTTGGGAATACTTGGGGGATTTCTACACCCTTTAAAAATAGTGAGATACCTACCTTTCGTTGACATTATATTTTGGTTCCTCCACATTACGTCACCAACATGCAGCGTCTGAGCAGTAAACAGCTGGCTACATCCTCCATTTTAAAGCGCTAGTTGGTGAATTCCAAAAAAAATGGTTTCACCAACATATGTGGGGCTATCTACTGGAGAGAAACCAGCAGGCCACCAGCAAAAAAAATGTACAGAGGTAAAGAAGTGCTATCTTCGCCTCCAATGTCCCTCCCTCGCACTTCTCCCGGTGATGAGAGTTTTTTTTAAGTGAACTGCCTGGAGCAACGAATAGGCATTCATTTGTGCAGGCAAAGGCAAAAAGAAAATAATTTCCTCAAAGTTGTAGCACAAAGCATGAGTCTCTAAGCTTCCCCCCCCCATCAGGAATGAGATTATTTTTAAAAGAAGCAAGACTCATGAGTCCATAATTGGTGGCAATAAAGAAGCATTATGTAGTCGTGCATCTATGATTAGATGCACAGGCGATTCAATGGAGAGCTATTGATTAAAAAAAAATTAGCGGGCATTGCAGGCCCTTTAAAGCATGGAGAAAGGGGATTGGCTGCCTGGCGCATTGCTCTCTTCCACCATTTCCAGCAGCAGTTGTGGAGGGGGAGAGGTGCGAAATGGCGGCAGAGAAGAGTGGGACAACAAAAGTGAGGAGGGGCTGGGAGATCTGATTATATGTAGGCTTACACCACTCAGCTGGTGTGATGCTATTTTTAACAATGTGTGGAAATGCCTTTAGGCATTCCCTTACCTTGATGCATGGTAGAGCAGTTTTATTAGGTCTTCTAGATCAGTGGTCCCCAAACTGCGCGCTGCGGCCCGGTGCCGGGCCGCGAAGGCCATGGCGCCAGGCCGCAGCTCCCTCTCCCCGCCCCCCTGCAGTAAAAAACTTCCCAGGCTGCAAGCTTGCGGCCCAGGAAGCTTCTTACTGTGGGAGGGCGGGGAGAGGGAATCAGGGCTGCGCCGCACACTGTGCATGCGTGGCCGGGGCGCACATGCGCCCTGCGCGGCTGAAATCGTGCATGTGCGGCAGTTTTACGCATGCGCAAAAGTGCCACACATGCGCAATTTCAGCTGTGCATGCGCGATGCGCGGGCGGGGCAGTTGCCCTGCCGGTCCCCAGCCTTAGAAAGGTTGGGGACCACTGTTCTAGATCCTCCAAGATACAGGTGTGACTTTATTTTATTCCCACCTACCTGGATGGTCTGCCAGACTTGAGCAATCAAGAAACAGGAGATAAAAGACTTCTTTGGCTGCCTCTTGACACTTTCAGTGACTGTGTTACTTTGAAATGGTTGCCCGAATAAGGCTGTAGCTTGGCTCCATTTGTGCATTCTCACTGGAAGAAAACAGATGTGTGTTTTTTCTGAGAATACTAAGTTTTGTCCCAAAGGAAATAGGCATGGAGTGATTTCAAGCAAGGCCATGCTTAGGCATCTCCCGTGCTACAGAAGGAGCGTGTAAAGATTCAACCCTTGAACTGCAGTGGTGGGGCCTCTTCCTAAGTGACAACACTTGTATGTTTTGGAGTTGTAGGGGAAGCGAGGAATTCACCGGTGTCACAGATGAGGGTTCTGTAGACATTTTGGAAGCTTGATATTGCTGTGTGATGAAGTTCGGGGTGTAAGTCTGAGCTAGCAGCTGTAAATCAGGTGAGTAGGTACTAGGACACAAAGTCACCAGGCAACTTCAGTAGGAACTTGTAGCATTGTGTAAAAGGTAGATCATGGAGAGTGTGAGACGCAAACAGGCACAGATAGTCAACTACAGACACCCATTGGATTTTGGCCACTGCAAAAAAACCCAAAATCTTCTGATCATCAGTTTCATCTCGAAAATGTTTTAATAAGGAAGTGTTGACAACATTGTTTTTGCAAAATGTAAAGGTAACTATACAAATTCTTAATACAAAAAGAATAAATTAAAAGCAGATTCTTTTTTAAAAAATTCTGCAGCCTTTTCTACAACATAACTGCTTTTCTTCCCCTTGTTAACCGTTGCACAGAATTCTGTAAAACCATTTTACATGCTCTACCTTCAGTTTCAGAAGAGTTCTATTTTTTCCTTATTTTTAAACTAGAGTTCATTTTACACAACTTGTAATAAAACTATGGACATATATATATATGTATATATATGTGTGGGTGTGGGTGTCAGTCTACATCTAGTTAACTAATCAGTATCTGGTCATCTGGTAGCACCTGAATGGGGTCTGCAATGTTCAAAACTAAAACTATCACCGGGTTGGTAGAGGAAGAAAAGAAAAACCGAATCAAATTGGACCCTTGTCTTTCCCAACGTTTTCAACACTCGACTGCATATAATAATATTTTAAAAATAAACCCTGCCCATCATGGCATCTGGCGCATGTGCATATACAAAGCTAGGCAGGGAGGGAGGTTTGTACATATACACAAACTGCAGTATCAGTCCAGGACCCTTTTTATGGATACAAAAGCCAAATCCAAGGGGCTTAGTCATGGGGTAGTCAAGTGCTTGAATACAATAGCTATAGTTACCTCCTCATGTTATACTCAAAAAGATGTTAATCTCCAGATTAACATTTTATGTACATTTTTGTATAAGTGAATTGAGTTAAACAGTAAAACCTGTTTTACTTAATTTCTGTCTTTACTACCAGACTGGCTCACAAGTGCCTTGATTGTTTTTTAAAAGAAAAAAACACTTTCCCACATTAATAAGTTTCCCCCCTAATCTGCTTGCAGATATGCAAATGAGAGGTTTTTATTTTGCCAAGTGGAGCCCCAAACTTCTTAATCTAGGATGCTTGCTACCATTTTTGCTAAAGAATGCCAATAGCATCTGAACTGCCTTTTGGCTCAAATCAGAGGGGGCCAAATTCCACAGCGAGGCAACTGATTGGCAGGACTGGACTGCTGTCTCCAAGGCCCTGCTGCTGGCTGGCTGTGCGTTTTCTTCAAACAATTAAAACATCAACAAAAAAGAAAAACTCCCGTCATTGCTCAGCAAAGCATTCTGGCAAAATAAATAATTAAATCAGTATATAAAAACCAATCAAGTTGTCTAGGTGATGAGTTTGGTCTGGTAAATGGTTCAATAGAGACATTTAGCTACACTGCAAACATTAAAAAATTTTTTTAAAGCCATTTGAACGATCATGGCTCCTCCCCCCCCCCTGCAAAATCCTGGGAATTCAAGTCTGAAAGTTCTTTTAGCAATCTGTAACGCCCGTTCATCTCCCACTCTCAGCAATTGCTTGGGAAAGGGATTGACTTTTAATGCTGCAGTAAAGAGAGGTTCAAAAGTACTACCGAGCATAGAGTATAGTATAAAGAGGTTCATTGTAGTAGCTTTTGGAGACTTTTTTTGGACGTCACTAGCTGGGTGTTGCCAGTAGAGGGTGCAGGAGACAACGTGGTGGGGAAGCATTGTGAGAGAGCAGCCTCTCTTAGGGTAGAACCCCAGGTCCACATGAAATCTGTTTTTATTATTGTCTGTTGATTAGATAGCCCACAAGATGGTGGTGGGAAGGGAAAATGTTGATGGCTTGACTGAGAAAATTAGTGGCTAGGTGCAAGCTTTTGAGTCACCACTCACTTCTTCAGATGCAGTGTAAAGATGTGAGCAGTGACTCATGAAAACTCATGCCCATCCACACATTTTGTTAATCTTTAAGACACTGCTGGAGTTTTGTTTTTTTTCTACTGCTACAGACAGACTAATGCAGCTACCCATCTCGAGACTGAATGATTTTCAAGAGCATCTTTGTACAAAGAGTCTATACCCTATAACCACTACATAGAGGTGGTGTATACAAAAGTGACAAAGGTCTAAATTCATATAGTACACAAATAGAAACACCTGGAAAATATGTTTGGCTTTTTAATGATATCATTTGAGTTATGATTCACATTTTGGCATATTTTAAAAAATAATTTGTAGGTATTTCTATTAATGCATGATATATTAATGTAGACCATTGTCAGTTTTGTATATATGTAGTGCTTGAAAGGCACATATGCTTTTTTTGTATGATGGGGGAGGGGTGTTCTTGAAAAATCACTCAGGCTATCTGTTCCTAGTAATCTGTTCCTAGTTTTAATCATTTTGCAGCCCCCCCCCCCCCCCGCTTTTTGGGTTATCAGTCTTTTTTCTTTAGTTGCCTCCCCCCACTGTAGTCTTCACTTCTCCTCCAAAGATCAGGGCCCTCATTTGCAATCTAATTTAGGAAGAGGGGGGCATTTCAAAATAGCTGCAGGCTTGCACACAATTAGTGTGCTTGATTCACACTGCAGCCTGGAGGACTTTGTGACGATATGTATATTGAAGCCCTGACCACTGTCTGGCCTACACGACCTACAATGGAAGTGCTTAGGACTGGGCTGTTCCATCAAACAACTTTATCACAGAAAGGAAGTGTCTTGCCTCTTCCCCCACAACCCGCTTTCCCACACCAAAAGAGCACTGGGAGTTATTTGTTTTTGCTGCTCCACATGCACACAATGCCCATGTAGACTAGCGCAAACTGGGAACTAACTCCCCACTAACACCATTTTTGCACAGGAAAACAGCTTGGAGCCGAGGCAAGAAGCCCTTTCTCCCCTTGTGCAGGCATTACGAGCTCAAACAGGCAGTCCTGTATTTTTTAACAGCCATTCCCTCTGCACGTGCTGTGTGGAACTCACACTTCAAAAAACCAAAATATGTAGTTTGGCCTCAGTGCTAAAAAGTGAGGGTGAAGAATCTGGAAAGGCGATCCAGGGAACTTGTCCTAACTGCTCAAGAACAGCCCAATCCCAAGCATTTCTGTGCCAATGCAAACTAAACAGCAGGCAGGCTTCCCACGTCAATAAGTGACGTGATGTGTTTGGAGGACGGAAGTTTTTGCATTCCTGGTAATAGCAGCATCTTGATTGTTCCTTGGAACACTTGCACAGAGAAATCAGGGCCTTGTCCTTGGAAAGCACCACTTCTCTCTCCTCTCTCTTTTATCACCAGCCACATCCAGGGAAGGGACCCTGGCCTGGGTATTGGCATCAAAGAACGTGCAGCACTGCTCCCCAATACCTGCCCAAATGAGGGGTGGTGGTGCAAGTGGCAACCTTTGGGAGGTGCTTCCTGGCTCGGCTAGCTCAGAGGCAGAACCGGAATGTGGGAGGAGCAGCAGCCGGGCTGTGAAGGGGCCTTGCTGGGCAGGTTGGGGGCCTTGGGCTGGAAGCTGCTTGTCCCGCATTCCACAAAAGTAGCCTTCCAGTAAAACCTGTGGTTGAGCCGGGCCTGAAGACTGTGCATGGTTCATCGTTAAAAGTATCGAGGCCTTCTTGAAGAGTGATGGCTTTCTCAAAGTGTATAAAAGCATTGCTCAAGTGTGAATTTAAACTTGTAGTTTCCTTCCTTTGGGTATTGGCAGACAACCATGTTTTGTATCAATGCAAATTAAAAAAAAAATTAGTTGGTCCGATTTAGTTTTTCAGGAAAGTGACCCAGGCTGCTGGTAAGTAGATCGACAACAACCCCCACCCCCCTTTAAAGCACTTTCCTGACTGGTCAATAAGCCCTTCTGCTACACAATCTATAAGATCAAGTCTTGTAGACCCTGATGTGGTATCCCTTGACTTGACATTGTTCTCTAAGCAAACTGATATATTTATTCCTAAAGCTTTTTGGCATTTCACTTTACCAATGATCACAAGGTTCTTCAAGTTATTAGGCAGCTGGCGATTAATGATAGGGATATCTCATCGAAATATTTCATTGTCCCTGTTCTTGCAATGCCCTTGGGTGCAGCGTCTTGTTCACCCAGTGGCTTTTCCCAGCAGATCGATGCCAAGACTTAGAGAGAGGCATTGGTACCACCATCCCATGATGTGCCCGGATTAGCTTTCAGGGCCCCAAGACAAAGGAGACAGAACAAGTTACAGAGTGGTAGGCTGTCATTTTTTCCTGGGAAGCAGAATTCCAAATATTTAAATATCCTTTAGAACAGACAATTCTTAAAATCTTTGGCAGCTAAGAGCGAGCTGTAGTATTCGGTCCCATCTCGGAAACAACAACACGACTCCCTCTCGGGTATTGTTTCACAAGGGTCACTACACAATAGCTGTTGCCCCGTGTTTACCTAGTACTTTGACGTTCAGAGTTTAAACCGTACACGGTAGGACAGTACTGGGTGCCAAAGAACAACATGCTCTATAACTGAATTGCCTGCCTGCCGGGCTGTTACAAAGGCAGCCCCGGGACGACCCACTCATTGCTCCTGCTGAGCTTCTAGGGGGGCTCGTGGCAGTTTGCAGCAACGTGGCCTAGACAGGACTTCCAGCGTATTTTGCAAACAAAGCTTGGACTCGAAGCTGGTGCCGGGGCCAGTTCATCTGGGTAAGGCAAATGAGAGGCAGTGAGGTGATTTTCAGAATGGCATTGATGTTGTTCAAACGGCTGTGGTCAAGGGGGATCACACAAGAGTTCCAGGCTTGGCTTTCTCCTGTCCATACCACTGGACGTCGGCTAGTTCTGGATAGAGGGAGGAATCCAGGTAACAGCCATTGTTGTAGCTCCTATATAATGAGAGGGGACAGAAATTTAAACCAATGCAATTAACAGAGACAGTGGAAGCACGAGAGCACCATCTGGGACGGGATAGGCCTGAGGGCTAAACAAGATGTTGCATCTAACTTATGGCTGCATAGGGATTTGCAGCTGCAAGTTCCCCAGGGGAACTCAAGGCTGATACACATGCAGGGGCCCAGTTCAGATGGGGACTGTGGAGGAGGGGCTTCATCCTTCCCCTGAGCAAGAATGTTTCCCCCGCAGGGAGCTGAATATGCATGTCCTCACGGCACATGCAGCCCCGCCTCATACGGCAAATAACACCCCTTGTCCCAGGGTCGTTCTGGCTTGGGAAAACAAGGGGGGAGCTGAAGCCCTTCTTCCTTTTTGGCCCAGAGTGCCAATCTCAATCAGGGCCCTGTGGCATGTTGGACCGAATTCCCACAGGGAACTTGCAGATGTGCTGGGCCTACAGATCCCCCTGGCAGCCATGAGTTGCATGTAGTGCCTAGTTTGGCCATGAGATATTTGGAGAAATGCGCGAGCCCCCCAGTTGCTTGCTACTAGCATGGTACAGTCTTCAAAAAGGGAAAACTGAGGAGGTGTGCGTTTGGACTGGGACTCTGGAAGGTTAACTAGGTCACTCTGGTCATCATTTAATTATCCAGGAGGTGCCCCAAATCGGCGTGGCCTCAGGGTTTATTGCAAAGCAGACCACCTTAAGACACTTGACTATTCCCCAACCCAATTCTAGGATATCCTGAATGGCTTGTCTGAATTATCCACTCCAAATCTGAATTCAGATTCAAGTCTGAATCTAATCACTCCAAATACAGCTGCAGCCTATTTTTGAAGAAGAGTTGGTTCTTATATGCCGCTTTTCTCTCCCCACAACAGACACCCTGTGAGGGAGGTGAGGCTGAGAGAGCCCTGATATTACTGCTTGGTCAGAACAGCTTTCTCAGTGCTGTGGCGAGCCCAAGATCACCCAGCATGTGGAGGAAGAGTGGGAAATCAAACCCAGCTCACCAGATTAGCAGTCTGCACTCCTAACCACTACACCAAGCTGGCTCTTTTAAGCGTGTTTTGCTTAAAACTGCATTCTGAACTTCTTTCAGTGGTTTCAAAATGGAATCAGAGATAGCCCCCGATAGGGGAAAAAAATCTTACTCAAATATAAACAGATTGGGAGAGCAATCCCAGACTTTTATTTGTTTGGAGATTGATGAACAGAACATTGAAGAAGGCTCTAGTGGGGTGGTGATAAGCATTTATGCGGGATCCAAGAGAAGTGGGACCCATATGAAAGTCACTGAAACATCTCAGCCAAGGAGGGCAGCAGGGGGTGGGGGTTAGAGCAAATGTAGGCATGCAAGCGAGCTCAGGGCATGGGTCGAGATTACATCTCAAGCCACCCTTCTTGGTGCTTCTTCCACCTAGGAATTTGGGCCACTCAAGAGGAGTGCCACATGTACAGCCCCAACCCAGTTTGGCTTGTGTACTGATAGAGTAGCACAAATCAAAATTTGGGTATGTGGGTGTCAAGCTAACAACTGTATACTTCTATGGAAGAGACTGTCCAGGACAGTGGTTCTCAACCTTCCTAATGCCGCGACTCCCTTTGGGTTGCTGAGGCTGCTGCTGCCATGGCAGCAACCTCAGCAACCCCTGGGAAACGGTTTCGACCCGCAGGTTGAGAACTGCTGGTCCAGGAGGAGGAGAAGAAGTGGAGAGAACATGCTGTAAGGGCAACATGGCACAGAAGCACTCCACAAAAACACACACTAGAGCGTCTTGGGATTTCTGAGGCTTCCATGCCATTCCACGGGCCTGACTTGGGAGTAACTATAAGGCTGCCATTTATCACAGGCTGTGCTCCTGTGTCCTGGGCTGCTGGGAAAGGTACATTTTCCCCTAAGGCCTGTTGGCAGCAATTACTGAGGAATAGCCAATGTGCAAATCCTTTGCAGACCTTATGCTTGTCTGTTGGAATGGGCCTGAGAGTATTTTAGCTCAAAGAGAAGTCAGCTTCTTGGAGCTTAGCTATCTGGAATTAAGCTACAGCTACAGTTAATTAGAATAATTCAGCAGTTGCATACCTGCAGGAAATAAGTTCTTAAGCTTCTCTAGATCAGTCAGTAAGAAAATTGTATAAAACTTGGTTTTAACTAAACTGCTGCAGTTGGCTACAATTAGGGCTTACTCACTTAGCACAAGACAATTGCAAGACTCTGCAATTATTCAACCACCTGTTTACGCTGTTTGCAGGCCATCAGGTGTTTAAGAGACTCCCCAATCCTTCCCAGTTTTAAAGGGCATTCCAATACAACTCCAGTAGTGTCTCCTTAAAGTAAACAGCTGGTTCTGCCTGGAAGGATACACACTCCCTGGCTCAGAGACTGACTAAGAGACCATGCTTCAACCAAGTCAGAATTTCTTCCCTTTCACTACCAGAACGTCACAGGCCATATGCCAAAGGGAAGTCATTGGATCAGCATTTCAGGGCAAAGCAGGAGGCGTGATGGCATGAGAAGTAGCTGGGAAGGACCTGTTCACTGAGGCTGGGGAGAGCAGGAACAGGTGGAGAGTCTCTTTTCCAGAGCTGTTGGCCAGTCAAACAGAGCTATGTGACTATAAAGCCAGGCTGTGTCTACTGACGCTGGCTTAGCAACTGCCTGATTGTACGCCTTTATAAAACTCACTCTCCTCTTCAGTGGGGGCCTAAAAGAGCTGAAAGCAGCATCCCCCCATCTCTGTTTTCTTGCAGCCATCAGCCAGTGAGGTAGATTCGGCTGAGAGTGAGTGTGTGACTGGCTCAAGGTCACCCAGTGAGCTTCCATGCACAAGTGGGGAGTTGGGACCTGGGCATCCCAGGAGTCTAGTCCAACAGCCAACTCCTGGAGCTGGGAAGATGGAAAGCAGCACAGCTGTGAAAGCCATGCGCTGGCAGCTGGAGAGAATGAGTGAATCCTCACATGCTTGCGTTGACACCCAGGGGTCAGAATACACAACTGAATCCAGATCTTGTAGTAAGCTCTCTAATACCCATGCACTTCTCTTGTGCAGCAACACGCCCTCTGGCACCCTGGGGTTTTGCGAGAGGAAGCAAGAAGGAAGGCAGACTGATGGGGTTGGGGTTTAAAGTATGAAAGATCCCCTCACTATACCTCTATTCATCAGTACTTTGTTGAGTTGGAGATTGAGACTCATCCATAGTGGGTGAGCTGTCTGTTGCATCTCTGAACAAAACGTAGGAGAAAGAGACAGAAAGGAAGAGGGAAGAGGAGATGTTAAAGAAAAAGCCGTGACACAAATCATGGTTAAGAGCTTATTAATCCAGTCTGAAACCAAGTTGGTGAATCATTTTGGAAAGACAAAAAGGATGTTAGTAATGTAGGGAAGGGAGTCAAGTAGACTTTGCAGCCCTTGGAACTGCACACGAAGGACTTGGGGGGGGGGGGAGTGTGGACAAAAATGCTGCCTTTCCTGGGCAAGGCAGCACAAGTTCTGCCGTGACAAAAGAGTGCTTTGCCTCAGACAGTCGTTACCATGTGCAGCCAGGCTGACAAGTAGCTGCTTGATGTTTTCTGGCTGCCGTTTCGAATACATGGAGCAGGTTCAGACTACTTGCAGCATCTCTTCTAATCCTTATGACATTCTTGTCCTTGCTCTCCCTCTACCACCTCCCCACTGCAAAAACAGATGGCTGATGTCGACCCCTTGGCAGTTTGTCTAGCAGCGCCGAGGGTGGAGGAGGTGCCACGGTCTGAATGAAGGGCCAATGCCAGGCCTTAAGCTTCTCCACCTTGAGTGCCTCTTTGATAGGGGGACTATCTGCTGATGGGGAGAGGGAGGGTCAAACCAATCTAGCAGCTTCCTCCCCTGAGCAGGGATCTGAGCGAGGATTTCATTTTCCCTGCCTGCCACTCACCGCCTCCAAAGAGCACACGCCTGCTGAATTGAGCCCACCACAGGAAAGAGTCCTCTAGCCATGGGACGATAACTCAGGCAGGCAACTGCATTCCCACAGGGCTGTTCTGGAAGAGCGGGATGTTTCCCCATAAATAGTGGGCAGAGGTTGAGAAACAGTGGCGGTGGGGTTGGTGCCACTCAGACACCCTCCTTTCAAGAGGAGACACCTTGTGCTTTGGTTTAATCCAAATTACTTTAAGCATCCACCCTGTGGTGCTCTTCACCCAACATCATGGAAGAAAGTCTGGATCGCTGCAGTGTGAACTGGAGGGTTTTTTTTAAGGCTTTCCTTTCCCTTCCTTACAAATCAATACAGATCTGTTAACCTGCAGTGGTGTAGGTGGCCGTGACAGAGCAGATGAGCTGCAGCCTTGATGAAGGGACACACAGGCAGTGGAAACCCCTGTAAAAGCCAAGACTTGCTTCCCCCTCCCGTCTTCGGTGACACTCACCCTGTCTGCCAGGCTAGGATGTGATGTGGGCTGCTTGGGGGCGTGGCTGCTAGCTCGCTAGATGGCGTGGAACTCCTCTGACTGTGAGGTAAGGCAGCTGGAAAGCAATTGATACATAGAGTCAGAGTGAGTGGAAGGCAGAGGATCCTGGGTTGTCTCACACAACAGCAGCAGCAATGCATGCAGCTGTGACTCTATACAGCACAGTGCTTGTTGGAAAAGCACCACCAATAGCACATGAAGTCTTTAGCAGTGATGCTCATCTCCTCCTGCCTCCTCCCCCAAACACTCCCATATGCCTCCTTCTAACAGCAGGGCCACATTTCCTTCTAGCCTCACTCTTACACAGACCACAACATCTCACCTTGCAGGAACATGCTTTTTGGTTTACATTTACTAGGTCGAGTAACAGAGTAATACACATTTCGGCAATTTCTGCACAGAGTGCCAAATTGCACTTTTGTGTCCTGACCGCAATGGCAGGAGAGTAAATGGTGCTATTTCTCTCCTCCACACCCTGCCACCACGTCTCGCCTTTTCCCCTCCTCACTAGCGGGCAAAAATGCACAAGCTATTTTTCTCACTGCTCCTCGGCCTGTCAATCAATGGAGGCAACCAATCGGAGGTTTCTCTCCAAAGTTCCCCCAAGCATGATTAAAAACAATAAATTGAAACCAAAGCATGGCAATACATTCTCATTGAAATGCATACGCATTGCCACAGAAGATAGAGCATGCGCGCACGAGCACATACACATGCGCACGCACACAAAACAAATAAAAATTCAAACGTGGCTGGCCAGCCAGCCTCTTGTGTGTCACACCCGCATCACTTCTGCTCCCCCCCCTTGCTGGTCTGCGGAAATGGAGGAGAGGAGAGGTGAGGGTGGGTGCAAGGGCCGGACAAAGCTGCCTAGACTATAGCATGTTTCCCCCTCCATACAGTCTTTTCGCTGGTTGCTCACTGGTGGATCATGCATTTTAGGGTGGTAAATCCACTTTCCTGAATTTACCGCATCGCAATTTAAAAATGGTGAAATTGTGAGCCACCTACTGGACAGCCTTGGGATGTTGTCGACGTCATGTGGAGGGGTCTGAATATGCCGTCAACATTCAGAGGCTGTCCAGCTTCAGTTTGCCCATGTGAAAATGCCCAAGTCTAAGTGTGAAGACTACAATCAGGGATGGGTGGGTGACACCGGTTGTTGGAACCTGAGCCTGCATGGGAGGGCGGATTACAAATTAAATAATAATCATAATAACAACAAGAACAACCACCTCAAGGTGAGTTGTAATACACTTGCCTCTGTAGGGTCATGGGTTGCATCTTTGTGCCATGCAGTGATCCCAACTGCCAAATTAGCAAACACTTAAGCCACAAGCCAGAGTTTCAAGTCCAACTCAAATCAATTTAAATGCACTATAGAGCATCTAGACTGAACATACATAGGTATGCTGACAACTTCCTGCCACAGTAAAGGGGGGAAAACACACACATTTAAGAAAATTTTTAATGTCCCGAATAGGAAGCAATAGAATTTTTTTTTGGGGGGGGGGGGAGAATGCACAGGGATAATTGACATTTTATTGAAAACAGACTTGAAGAGGCACCCTAAGGTTATGCACGCAGGTGCTTGCTGCCCTTCTGCAGGCATGGCTGAGGCAGACCCTTTGTTGCAAAATGCTTGCCTAGGCCTCCCCCAGAATTGGCTGGAGGAGGTTTTTCATACAGATGGAAATGCTGCTTGTACCTCCTGTGGTTTCGGGACATTAACTACTGCCGGGTGGGGGCCAGGATCAGCCAAGCGCAAGCTCATTTAAAGACCAGTTTAATTAGAGTTGCATTATATGCTTGCTGAACGTATGAGCATTCATTGTCCTGCCCTCAAGCATCAACAAAGTTTGCAACTGTTCTGCAAGATTCTTCTCGGGTAGGGCCACAGCATATTAATAGAACAAATGAAGACAGTAATATTTTGCTGCTAGCATTCTTGGAACGTGCCATCGTCTTTAAACCACACAGCCACCTCTAAAGTCAAATAGTATCAGCCCCATACTGCAGAACTAGAAAGTGAACAAAAGTTCCAGCTGCCAACAGGCTGCCAGCTGACTGATCTACCCATTGCCCACGTGAGCTGGACAGAGCAGTAAATCATCCAGAGATGCAGGGAGCAGCCTCTTGCCTCCAAGGAGCCTCATTTGCTCACAAATTTATTTCTCGCGGGCTGACAACTTTGCCCCAGCCCACAGCCAGCACCCTTATTGACACAACGCAGCGTCTTCTCACCTGACGTTGCTTTGCACATCTGAGGCCCCCTGGTTACCCTGCCATGCGCCATGAAGGTGCTTTGAGAGGAGGTGCTGTACTGGGAGCTGCTGTCTGAAGAAGTAGAACTTGTGTGCGACAAACGGCTGTGGTCTTTGTGGGAAGCCGTGGACCGCTGATACCATAGCCTCAGCTCATCAGACACCACTGTCCGTCCCGATCCTTTCTCGTGACCCTCCCGGCCCAAGGACGGAGTTCTTATGATCTGAGACCGGGAGGGGGTCAGTCTCACTGAGTCTACTTCATCCCCATTCCAGTTTTCCTTAAACATCCCCCCTGCTGTGTACGAGTTGGAGGTTTTAAATTGTGCTTTAACGCTGTAGTGTCCCTCCTGGTCGTTCTCCAGGCTGCGCACCACCACCGGGGTGGAGCTCCCTTCAATGTACAAAGGGTACTCTTTGATCCGGTACTGGGAAGAAGGCTGGCTCTGGCTGTGCAGATAGACTCCATGGTGGCTGGTGCTGTTCCCCGCTGCCAGGTTGGGCATACTTCCTGAATTAGATGAGACCAGATTCCCTGCTGACTTGTGCCGTTGCCTCTGCCGCTCACGGGCTTTGGAAGGGGAGTCCTCGGCCAGCGTGGAATAGTTGGCGTTCATCTGAGCCGGGTAGTAGTGCTCGGAGCTGGAATGGCTGGTGCAGGAAGAGCAGTCATCCATGGGGTCAGAGCCATTACTGCTACGAGTCCTTGGGGTGTAGAAATCAGGGCTCCCCGTCTCGTTCTCTGACCCAAGGAGCTTCCCTTGGGACTCTAAACTGGAGCTTCTGTGTCTAAAGTGCTGTGCTAAGCTATGCAGTCTTGTAGGGCTGATGTCCACTGACCTGAAAGCAGAGCAACAAAAGGAACAAATATAAAACTTAAGCCATCTTATAACTTGCTAATATGCAGAGACCCTTGAGGAAAGTGGGTGCCCTGAAGTTATCAGCTGCCATCCCCAGTTAATAGCTACATCTTTGAAGACATCAAGCAAGCCAAAGAGTGCAAAGTCAGGGCCACATTACCAAGGAACTATACCAGGCTTGGCTGCATGCCCGCCTTGAGCATTTATTCTTTCATACCCCACTTGTCTCCCTCAGGTCTGCCAAGATCCACCATGGGCTCCTGGACAAAGATTCTCGGACCCCCATGTGACCCTGATTCATACTAAATATCATACCAAAACAAACCACTGGGCTAGCTTTTATACGTACCTATAATGAAATGATTCACATGGGCATCTCTTTGTCCATTTGTGGCAGGCCTAACTCATCAGAAAATAAAGCTAGGAATCTCAGAACTGGAGAACAATGTAAGCGATTCTCACACAGGGAGTGGGGTGGGTGGGTGAGAATTTATAAGTGGGGATAAACAAATGGCAGATCATGAAAAGAAGAGACCAAAAATTTAAAAAGTGTGGAAAAGAGTGAGAAAAATGTAGGAAAAGTTAAGGAAAGGGTTTTTTTTTTAAATTATGTTGCTACCACACATTAACAGAGCTGCCCCTTTGTAAGATTTAGCAATGAAGGACCTGGAAAACTAAAGGAAAACCATAGACTGATGGACAAAACAACCTTGTTAGGAGGCTGCAAGGACTGTAGCTTGTCCTGGCTGGTCTTGTCTTGCTCCAGTGTTGGCTTGGCTGATGGGTTTAGCAGGATCTGATCAGCAAACGGTTTCCCTCAGCCTCCTATTAAACTTTGCTAAAAGGCCCAGCCAGCAGACTGAGTGATTTTAACTGTTTTCTGCCTTTCCTGAGCTCCCAGGGGTTGCAGTAGAATTTTTATCCTGTTATGCATAACAACATTGGCTTCAAGGCCCCTCAGATTTTGTCCCTCTCCTCTGATGATCTTGCTCCCACACAGAGAACCAAGGCTCCTGTAGCATTCTTTCCCCTTCCATTGTATCCTCATAACAACCCTGTGAGGTAGGTTAGACTTATTGTGTCTGGCCCAAGATCACCTAGTAAGGTTCCATGGCATGGTGGGGATTTGATCCTGTGTTTCCCCAGTCCTAGGTGTAAACTGCACTGAGCTTTTATTCCAACCCCAGATCGATTCAGTCCCTGCCCTCTACACAGAATGCGATTTCTGTTTGGATTTTGGGCGATTTAAATTTTCCTTCTGCAGCAAGAAGGATTGATTTGGAGTGAGCTACAGGCTGAGTCAACCTTGAGCCGGCTGCTGGGATTGAACTCCCAACCTCAATCCCAGCAGCCGGGTCAAGGTTGACTCAGCCTTCCATCCTTCCGAGGTCGGTAAAATGAGTACCCAGCTTGCTGGGGGGGTAAACGGTAATGACTGGGGAAGGCACTGGCAAACCACCCCGTATTGAGTCTGCCATGAAAACGCTAGAGGGCGTCACCCCAAGGGTCAGACATGACTCGGTGCTTGCACAGGGGATACCTTTACCTTTACCTTTACCTTTATGGTGCGATATCTCAGACTGCTTTTAATCCTCAATATCCATTTGGGAAAGAAAGCTCCGTGGTAGAGAACCTCTGATAGGCTACACCTGATCATGTGACACGCTTGCCTTAAAGGAGAAGCCCCTAATTTCTCTCAACTTCTGTGGATCTTGGATTTTTTTTCTGCCTTCTTCGATCCTCTTAACCCCCCCCCCACTTCAAGAAAAGAAAGGATTTTTTCCACCCTCCTCTGACTTCTTGGATCCTCTCCCCCCTTCAAGAAAACAGAGAAAGAGACTTCATTTGCCTCCCCCCCTCTTCTGAGCCTCCCTAACCACGTGCAGAAGACTTTCCTGTTTCAATGGGGGGGGGGGGGGGAGAGAAGAAGACCCGAGTTCAAAGCGATCTGAATTCAACAGGATTGACAATGGAATAAAAAAAGTAAGTGCAGACTCTGCCATAGTCACTCTAACCACTGTATCATGCTGTCAAAGCAGCACAGTCCTGTCCAAGGGGAAACAGATTTTTGCAGCTTGCAAAGTGCATGGATTGGTACAACATAATGATGGCTTTACAGTCTTCAAAGGGACCTGATAGGTCATCTTATACTCTTAACAGTCATCCATGGCCACCATTTGCAGGTATCTAAATCCACAGACTGCGGCATGTGTAGATTAAAGAGATTTTGCTGCACACTTGGAGCAGTCCCCAGGTTTGCTAAAAAATCTGAAAATTAACAAAAATACCCTGGGGGTAAATACACCCCCCCACCCCAAATGCACTTACCTTTATCAGCCAATGACAAAGGCACTGGGGAACCATGCTGGGTTCAGTGGCATTGGTGGCACCAGCCAGGGAACCCTTACTGGGCCCAGTGGAATTAGCTGCACAGCCTGGAAGCTTGCTGAGCCTAGAAGGAGACCCTACATCCTGGTCTGCTGGGCCCAGTGGCATTGGCCACACAGTCAAGGAACTCAGCAAAGCTGAGCTGAACCCACAACGAGCTGCTCTAGCTTGTCCAACTGGGTCTGGTGGCATTGGCCACACAGTCAAGGAACTCAGCAAAGCTGAGCTGAACCCACAACGAGCTGCTCTAGCTTGTCCAATTGGGTCTAGTGACATTGGCCATATAGTCCAGGAGGTAAACCCAGTAGGAATTGCTCCAGCCCAGTTCAAAAGTAGAAGTTGGCAGCTGCACCAAGCCTGGTGTAGAGCTGGAGGAAGCCAAATGGCACAGTAGCCTGGCAGTCTCAATGACGCTGGCTGTGACAGCAGTGAATGCTCCCAAACATCACCACTACTGCAGCCAGGCTCCTAGGTGTGGCCTGGACACAACTGCTCATCTGGGATTCCCCTGCCCATAGGTTTTATGGGCCCCCCTTTTATTAAGAGAGATGTCCTTCAATAAGACAACTTCCTAGTGAGGCTACTGACAAAGCCCACCAGAAATCCCAAATAATCCAACAAACACATACTTTGTTGTAGTTTCATATCCAGCAGGACAGAGCATTAAGCTATCATTTCAGCCACATCAAAGGAAGAGTAAGGGGTAGTCCTGCCTGACCTTTGACTTAATTGTGGCAGCTGTAGTGCAGGGAACCTGAACTTGAAATGTACAAGCGGAGAAGATCTCTCTGAAGTGAATAACTTGATCCCAGAAATCCCAGTGTGAGAACCCATGGGCTTTGAAAAGGCATGCAAAGACACACACAAGAGTGCCTCAACCCACCATGCTGTCTTGCTGCATTTTAAAATCCTTCAAAAATGGTAGAAGTGTCCATGGGCCAGACTTGTGGAAATCATCAAATCTAGTTTGGCCCTCAGCCTCCCCGTGAACACTATATCCTTTCCATTACAACAGTGAGGCTCATGATTGGGCATGTGGCGGGGAAATGGTTTCTATTTACATTATTGTAAATAATATCTCTTGATAAACCATGAAGACTCTGGGGTAACTAATCTGACAAAGTGATCACTTTCTCCTACCTGCAATCTTTGTTTTGAAGGGGTGGAGAGCATTGTGCAGCTGTCCCTTCAGCATCCCAGGAAAGAAAACAAATTAACAATGATCCAAAACCCAGATCTCACTGAGCATCTCTCCCCACAACATGTGTAGAAAATCAGCATCAGATTCCTAATACAAGCAGCCTCTTTCCTCAGCAGATAGTTTTGATTAAGAACATATTGTGGATCCACTACATTTTAAGAATAATTTTGTGTTGCATTAACAAAGGAAGGAGATCAAATGAAGTATAGTGAATTCTAGGCATGATTAAGGAATGTATGGTAATAATGCCATTCGCTGTCATAAGCTGTACAAATTTTAGAGAAGAATGGAAAAGCCCGTGGTAACCATTGCAAATGGTTCATAATGGTGACTTTACAACAAGGTCAGATTAACAGTAACTGTGAATGGGGCAAAAATAGGAGTATGGGTAAGGAAGGGAAGGGGTTTATGTGATGCGCGCGCTCCCTTCTCTCATCCAAAAGAAAATATTCATTTCTCTTTGCAAGGGGAATGAGCTGGCTCCCAATGATGTAAGACCCTGTAAGACCCGCTCAGGGAAGATAAGAAAATTCTGTACACAAAGTAGGAAAGTATGCAAGCAGGAAGTGAAAATACTTTGAAAAAAAATTCCACATTCCTGAACAAGTTAAGAGCTAGGCGTGAAGGATGCAAGTAGCTGGCCTAGAGTTCCCAACCTGCAGGTGGGGCTTGGAGATCTCCTGGAACTACAGTTTACCTCCAGACTATGGAGATCAGTTCCCTTGGAGAAAATGGGCAGTTTTGGAGGAATTTATCCCATTCCCCAAACCTCCCTCTCCAGGCTTCATCCACAAATTCCCAAGGATTTCTAAACCCAGATCTGGCAATCCTGGCTCTGGCCCTTCCATCCTCCTCTTTCCCAGTTAAAAAACGTGAGCTGTTCTCAGATGGCCCATTTATGAAGGAATTAAATATTGTAAAATTAAGGATTTGCAGCACAATTGCCAGTAAAATTTGATCATGCAAATGACACTGGTGCATGCGGTGCCATGACTGCAGGAATTCCAGACTCCAAATTCAAAAGAAAAAGACAAGCTGATGAACTCATGGAATGGAAGAACTTACCTAGTGGAAAGCACATAATGTGGACTGCGTACCCGTAGATCTGGTGTTGATGGCATGCTTGACTGGGAGTTCCAATGGGGAAGATTTCTAATGGGACTGTTTTGTAGAGAGTTACTTCCTCCACCCTCCGCACAGCTCCCGGTGCTGGGAAACCGCTTGTGACTGCTACAAACAGAAGGCAACACAGTGTTTCAGGAGAACTGACTGTACAGAGAAATCCATGAACTCTGAGGTATACAATAACTGGATCTGACACTGCTCCAAGTGCTTTGCAGACATCGTCTCTAGAGGCCAGGAAACAGTTCTTCCATTTTGCTTTTAATTCTTTGACCAATGCTTCCTTCTTCCCTCACTGGTGCCTGCCATATGCCAGATTGCTCTTTATCAAAGCATATGTCAAGCCATGGCTATCCCATGGAGGCCTCCTCAAATGTCCACAAAATCACATCGGCTACACTTGAAAAACAAGTTTCAGTAAAAAATATTTGCATTTTCTGTTCATGGCCTACAAAGGTAAGGTTTGAGAGGGAAGCTTAAAGGCACAACTCAAGTGATCTTTACACAAGCACTAAAGAATCTTATCCCTTGACTGGAAAAAATTTTGCACCTGCAGGGATGTAGCTTAACATTTGTATCAGCCTAAACTGTGTTCAGCCTAATTACTGTGAGACATAAGGGGAGAAGCTGTGGTTTAGTGGAAGAGACTAATGTTGTACTTACCTAAATCAGAGTCCAGAGTCTTCCTTAGTCAGAGGAAGAGTGCTTGCACTCGAAAGTTCACGCCTTGAATAAATCTTTGTTGGTCTTAAAGGTGCCACTGGACTCTGATTTTATTTTGTTGCGCGGCTTCAGACCAACACGGCTACCCACTTGAATCTATTGTTGTACTTGACTGTAACTGTTGCTTATACTGATGTATTGATATCATGGTTGCAAAAAATGCACTAATATACTGATATATTAATGCACTGCTATATTGGTAGGTTAAACAGGTTCTTTGAATTCCCAGCTTTCATTTTTTTTATTAAGTATCTGGACCCATCCCTTGTGGAGATATATCCTCCCCCCCCCCTTATATTTCAGCAAGGGAAGATGCTAGAGATTGACGTTTTAGATGGAAGCTGGGGATTCAGAGAATTTGCTTGACCTATCACCACAAAGCAAACTACAATACTGTGAGTAGGCAAAATCAATATTCATTAGGAGTTATATCTCAAACATTACATCTCAAACATCATCTATTTGGTGAGGATGTTACAGAACTTCTGAAAACATTACAAAGTACAATTTGATATGGACAAACATCTCCTTATTGTTCCTACTGAATAACAATGAGACACTGAAACTGAAAGATAAAGAAGAACATGCAAAGTAAAAAAGTTCAAAGATGGGCTTTTGGATAAAGGCCATTTACTCTCTTCTTCAGTTTGTTGCCAATTTCTTCTTAAAACAAAGCATTGCAAACATTCTTGTTTTAAGCTTACTTAAAAGAGTAGGATTATTCCTATTATAAGGTCTATAAGGCTTGAATCCCATTAATACAAGAATGCTGCTGAGCAAACTTCAGGGAATGCCTCACTGCAAGTATGGTTCCCCTCGTTGTCTGGTCTAGTATCTAGTATCTTAAGTCACGTGTTAACCTTTCTGACAAAAACTTTTGTTAATGGGCCCATGTCAATAAAGATGGCTACCCACGTGAAAATAGTCATCTTTTCCAGACTCACCTAGAATGGCTATGTGAGGACCGTTTCTTGACCTTCTCGTAGGGTTCATCCAAGGATGACTCGCTCCACATTTTGGGCTTGATGGGGGACTTATCGTAGTCATTCCTGTGGTAGTGCATCTGTCTGAGTCCCTCCAGGGACTGAGGAGGGGGTGGTCTATTATGCAAGGGTGGACGTGGAGGGAGCCCTTTGTGAGGTGACTGTAACGGGGATATTGTGCTGGTAACCTGAGAATCTTCTGCAATTAGAGAAAAGAATAAATTAGGTCATTGTAAACAAGTCCTTCACAATGCCAGCTTCTGAAGGCCAGCAAACATAAGTAAGTTTTATCGCCCATTTGAAAAGTCACGAGGGAAACACTGCACTTGAATTCCCTAGGGAGATAAATGAAGCTGACATCACTTAACATGATTAGGGTATGTATTTATATATACACACACGTGTTTCAAGTTACCTAGGATCAAAGACACTGACCATCCATATTCTCCCTCATAATTTTACGTTATCTGTTAAATTCTGCATTCAGTATTCATGGCCCCTCTCTCCTTCACCCAAGGCCTGGAGCTCAGAGAATGCCACTCTACCACCCCCTGAGCTAAAACAACAACTACAAAAAACACACAACCCCTCAACACAAAGAAGAATTCACCTTGCTCCACTCCAGCTGCCACCAATGACACAAGCCAACAAAGTAGTGAGAATCTTGGCTGGCAAATATTTGAATGGCCAGGGCCTCTCCCCCCTCCCCACCCTCTCCAGGCTCATCATTGGCTACCTTGGGAGGGGGCGGGGTGATCTGCCCATAAAAGGGAATTTTAAATTAAAAATAATAAAAATCTCAACATGCCACGGTGTATCTGAGCAAACCAACATGCCATGGTTAAGAATCCCTGAGTTAGCACATATATGATTAATAGTACAATTCTAAATAGAATTATACTCTTCTAGGCCAAACTTTATAACTGTACTTTTTGTAAAGTTGAAATAAAGCCAGATTGATTTTTTTTTTAGTGGTGAAAGCCTGGAGTGAAGTAACCTCAAAGAATATGCTTGCTATCTGTTACTTATTTCAAAGAATTCTTTCTTATTTCAGAAACACAGGGAAAAAGAAGAGATACATCAAGGCTACAAAACAATAAATTTAGTACATTATAAGGATTGAATTCTCTAAAAAGCTGCTAATAGTGGTCTGATACGTGCATCAAAAAACATGCTATAAGATCATGACAAAATGATCTCAAGTGACTTTACTGATAGTCTCAGAGTGTTTCTTATTTTGGAACAAGAAAAACAAATAAACAGTTATTTGGCTTGAGAGAGAGAAATAAATAAATTCAGACTGTATGACTAGAGAATATATGTGTTTTCAGACTGTATGACGAGAGAATATATGTGTTTTTCTATGGGAAAAAATCACAGAGAGTGCCATGGAAACCAATTACACTTACAAAAACAAATTATTACATACTTAGGACATGATTCAGCCAATGCTGAGTAAGATCTAGGAACTCAATGAAATCTCCCCCATCAATGTGGAAAACTACTCAGCTTTGACTGGATCTTACTGTTATTCTTTTGCACCTAATTAGCTTCTTTTTTTGCAGTTCCAGTATACAGGAATATTGTAGGGCTCCCCTAATATTTTACATACCATCCTCCAGAACGAGGGCATCTGAGAGGGAGCTATCCTCACTGGCAATGTTTCCATCTGTGGGGAGAAACACACAGGGCAAGTCAAGACTGAATTCACTGAATTCACACCAAACCTCTCTGCCTCAGCTCCCCTCCCATGTTCTATAATATCCCCATATGAAGAATTCTCAATATGATCTTCCCCGATGTGAACTGGGACTCAAAAAGAATGCACTGAAATAAATGTTATTATTTAAGATGCCACTGAACTTCTGATTTGTTTTGTTATGAAATACTAATTCTTTGCAATCAACCTAGTGAATCCCAGGATTTTCTGTGGAGATGTTCCTGTATTTTTTTCAGAAAAAAAGAGAGAACTTGTCCCAGGCTATCAAATTCTGTATACAGTAGAATATTTATACAATACAATTTATACAATGTCAAAATGTGTCTTTCATCAATGGTTGTTTCCTCCTATGATTATGAAAGAAGAGAGAGGCTAGAGCCCTGTTCCATGGGGGGAAAGCCACAGTGAGGGGGCCCTGGAAGTGTGGGTCCCATAGTGCTACATGGATAAAATGGCCCCGGCTGTGAACATACCCATCTAGGGCCCCTGCCCTTCCAACCTACCTTTCTCCAGGCCTATCACTGGCCATTTTAGGGGGGTCAACATGACTATTTATGGTCATATCACTTGATTAAATATATATAAATATATATAACATGCCAAATGATACTAAGGTTTAAAGTAGGTTTGGGCGTTAACTCCCACACATTTGGGAAACCCTTCTAGGGCTTTCAAAACCCCCTAGGTTTTACGAAACCCTGGTTGAGGAAGTCTGCTCTAGCCAGATGGGATACATCAAACTGATATTACCAAGAACAGCATTTTGAGGAATTACTGTGGTAGAATGTTGAAAAATGAGTAAGTGTTGATATAGCTATTCCTGCAGCTTTATTACAATGGCATTATGATGCTGGATGTTGTAGTTTCAATTAATTATTCTCTAACATGAAATGTTATGTTTTTCACCACCAATCCCTAGATTTGTATTTTCACTATCTACTATAACGTTCTTTCCCCATTGTGCCAGTTCAGCTCTCAGCAGGATACATGTCAAATTATGCATCACTTTAAACTTTGGTGCCCAAAGCAGCCGGTCTCTCCTGGCGCAGCGAAGTGGCCGGTCTCTCCTGGGGGGGGGGCTCTGCGTCTGCATGTGTGCGCCCACAAGTGCGCTAACACCCACGCCTCCCCTCCGTCCTCCCACAGCGCGGCGCTTGCAGCACCGGGAGAGACCGGCCGCTTTGGGTGCCGAAGTGCCCAACCCTACTTTAAACCTTAGTCTCATTTGGCATGTTGTTACTCAATCCTCCACTTCTTATTAACAATATCTATGAATTAAAAATGGTCTTCAAAAGGATCCTAAACCACCACCTAAACTCTGGAAGGTCTTTCAGGTGAACCATAGACAATCTGCCCTGGGCCCTTCCAACAAGGGAATTCCAAGTGTCAAAGTCTCTTATAAAATTTGGGTCAGGCAGATTCCAAACATTTGACAGAAAGGCTATGTCAATCTCCAAAAAATGAAATGTCCTTCGATCAGGCTTGCTAGTAGAAATAATATGTATTGAATGACTGTCACAATGTCAGAATTTGAACTGTTTTAAATAATAGCTTAAAGTGAGTAGCCATGTTGGTCTGAAATAGCCCAATGGGTAAAAAATTTGGGTTTTTAAAAAATTATTTTATTTTTGTTCCATTGTCTGAGGAAGTGTTCATGCACACAAAAGCTCATGGCTTGAATAAATCTTCGTTGGTCTTAAAAGTGCTCTTGGAATAATGTTATCCAACAAATTTTTCTTTAGTGACATGAATTTTTTATAAACTTTCAAAACGTGTCCTCATAGGGGAATTCTATTCTTTTTCTTTCGAATGTTATCTGGGGGACAGAGTCCTCAGTGAAACCTCCTCAGTGATTCTCTATAGTCCTCCCAAAGGAGGTTTCACAGGAGCAGGTATGTGTTCCACAAAGCTGTGAGAGTCTGGGTATCACAGAAGTTCTTGATAAGGTCATCCCCTTATTAGTTTTCCAGGTAACCAAGCCATTCATGATGCTGGACTTCCCACATATTTTTTATGCACCACTGTAATATCAAAGCACTATAACGTTTCAATTGTACTTACCATCTATGATCAGGGAGGCTCTCTGTGTTGGCTTCTTTCCAGATTTGATACGGTACTCATTGATAGCATTTTCAATTTCCTGAAGTTTCTTCAGGGCATTAAGGTAGGAGGTTTTCCTTTGTTTCTTCAGCTTCTTGCTGACATTGGGGTCGCTGGCTAAGCGTCGTGCAGCTTCAGTGATCTGTGACTGAATGGCGAATTCTCTCTCTAACCGTTCCAACTCAGCCTCCTGACCAGCAAGAAATATGTTTTTGGGTGTTAGTTCATTTGTCAGATGGATTGTAATTTGCAGGTTCAAAACAGAGACCCCTTCTGCATGCTTGAGTTACTACAGATTTTCTTGGGGGTCAATCCACAAGCATTGGAATTGGTTTGGGCAGTGTTCTTCCACTTGTCCACTCTCTTTATGCACTTTTACAGTTGTGGAGTCAGTTTAATTTCTTCCACACATGACTTAAATAATGAAGATTTTCAAGAGAGGGTACTGATCCCACTGGTTTTGTTGTCAGAGGCATCAGGGCACCCCTCCCCCTATTTAAAAAAAAATGTCCCTAAAATATCATCAGTATATCTTTAAACCTCCCCCCGCTCTGGAGGAGCGGGAGGAATAAAGGAGAAAGGGCTGGTGGGGAGGACTTAGGGCGGGCCCTGTCCGTGATAAAAACTCAGAGGGCCCAATCAGGAGCCGCGAAGCGGCTCCTGATTGGGCCCTCCGAGTGTCACTTGGGGGCCAAGCAGCCAATGGGGAGCCGCGCCCATTGGCTGGTTGGCCCAGCCTCGCCTGGCCCGGCCGGAGAGTCACCGCTCAGAAGAAGAAGCCTTCCCCAGCGGTAAGTCCTCCGGCTGGCTTCCCCTCGCCCACGGAGCCTTCTGCTGGTCTGGAGGCAGGTGGGACAAAGAAAACTGACACAAACATTGGGCCATTCCGCACTCGTCCAAAATAGCACAATGATTACAAATTGAAATCACTACAGTTTTGCCATTATGCACAACGTCGTTGACAATCTGCAACACTCCTGAAACCGATCCGCAAAAAGCACTTCGTTGTAGCGCTTTCAGGGAAATCCCAAAAAGTGGATTCACCCTCCGGAAAGCACTACACTCTTGCAACTAATCAGCAACACTAGCAAAAACGTTCTGTGCGTTACCATTGTTGTGGTTTCTGCAAAGTCCCGCCCCCTAGCTCTCTCCTCTGATCTTCCGGCGAAACGATCGCCATTTTTTTTCTCCGAATGAGCAGGGATAAACGCACCGGCGAGCCTTCGTTTACCCAGTGAGGCTTCCCTGGCTGCAGAGCTGTTTTAAGTCACTAAGCACGAAACAACACAGAGCCCCATTTGCTGGTTTATTTTCCCTTTATTTTTTACTGTATTTTCGGCCGAAAATCGCGCCTGTGCCGGGGGGGAGGGGGGGTTATTTTTTTTTCACTCGGGGGGAGCGTGGCAACGATGAAACGGCAGCTCAAACACCACCTACTACCTAGATGGGTCTCTCCGTTGCAACGAATCAACGCAGATTCGTTGCAACGTGTGTGTGTGTGTGTGTGTGTTTTTTTTTTTTAACTTCCTTAAAGGGAAAGGGGCTTTTTGGGATCATGATAACGGCCGCCTTTTGGCTGCTTGACGGCCAGGGGCGGGGTGAGCTCGGCAATATCGCTTCTTGGCTAGCGATTTTTGCAGAGACCGGAAACCTGTGGGAAACGATAGAAACGCAACTGGATTCCACTACAAAGGCAGGTATGCATAACGACGAATTCCACTATTTAAAATGGCATTTTTTCATCCCGCAACCAATTTGCCACATAGATCCTGGTGCGGAATGGCCCATTATATACTTGAAAAAGCTGACTCAAAATCATTTTCCAGAAAAAAAGATTGGGGTGAAAATGGTTTCAAAGAGGCAGAAAACCCCTGGGGGAAAATAATGACAACAAAACAAAGTGAAAATTAAAAGCATAAACTGCATGGGGAAATCAGAAAAAAACAAAGTAGTATGGGTGCCAGAACCAATGAAAAAACACCCATGTGGAAAAGAGCAGAGTAACTCTACTGACAATAGAATCTGTGAAATGCTAGGATATCACACAGGAAGTAACACTAAGTTTTGCTCTTCAAAACACAATGACTCTATAGTAGTCATTCTGAACAGCTTGCTTAAAAACTGCTTTCACTGTCAGTAATTATTTGGCAGCACTTTAAGCCTATAACTACAGGTCTTCCTGTGTCACTTAACACTGAACAGCTTTTTAAAAAAGAGCTTTGCTTGAAGATTTCACAAGCAACAATAAAAACGTAATGAAGTGTGGATTTGCTATTATACATTTTAAGATCTGGATCATTATCTGCCTTTGTTCCCAACAAAATCTCTTGCAACAGCCAGCAACAATGCAAGGGACTACACATGCTGTTAAAACATAACTGAAAATGAATATATTTCATCTCTGAATGTTTTCAATAGTCCTAGGGACAAAGCTCATATTGTAGATCACAGAGCACCTACCAGTTTCAAACCTACTTCATAAACTTTAGTCAGGACAATATTGTGTGTCACACAAAGAAAAGACCTGACTTTAATGTAGCGTTTGGATCCAGAAGATTGCTGCAGCCAGTCAGAGTTCTTGGCAATTATATCTGCAGGATGGTGATGTCTGCAAATGTATACTGGTTGGTTTTGCCAACCAATATACCTCAATTTTTAAGGTATACAATGTGCCTCTCCTTTACCATCATGGCATAAATTTTCTCCCCATACCTCTGTAAGGAAAGTAAGTAGGATCGCTTATATGCAGGGCTAACCAAGAGGCACCAGGGGCCCATGGACAAAGATTTCACCCCCCCCCCCATATGACCGTAGGCACTTATAAGCCTTCTCCTACCCATGAAAGCTCACTGGGTGACCTTGAGTAAGTCTCTGTTTTACTAAGCTCACAGGGTTGTTGTAAGGATAAAATTAGAAAGAGGGAACTAGTGCCCATTCGGCACAGGTTGGATAATGCACTTCAAAAGTGCTTTACAGCTGGATTTTCCTTTGTGGAACAGGAAAATCTACTTCTAAAGTGCATTATCCAACCTGTGTAGAATGGGTCCAGGTATGCTGCTCTGAGCTCCTTTGGGGGGGAGTGGGATACAAATACACAGGAGAGCTCCAACTAAACATCAAAAACAGTAAACATTCAGCATTCACTTTTGCCTTCTCCACTGGACGGTTTAGATCTTATCTGATAGGCTAAAGAGAATTGTAGTGGACTGTAGTGACTGGGGAGACTGAGATTCAAATCTTTGTTTGGTCATGAAGTTTCCTGGGGAATTTTGGGGCAGTTCCTGTCTGGCCTACACTGTAGGGTTGTGATGACTACAGAATGGGATAGCCCCACATACACTGTGCAAATGAAAGACCAGGTGAGTCATAGCATGACTATAAACAGAAGGCAGAGAGCCATAATTCCAGATTTTGAAGTGTTCTTTAGCCTGATATCCCAAACAAAGAAGACATTTTGCAACACTCTTTATGAACATAAAATAATCCAGACTGGCCAGTAATACACCCACAGTTCCATTCAGCTAGATAGTCAGAAAAGGGTTATTTCAATAAGTAATTTGCTCAGTCCTTTTTGCAAGTGCTGGCAAGAACTGCATTTGAATGCCCTGAAATGCCAACAGACAAAAATAGCTAGTCCTCACCTCTCCTTTAGGCAGTATTTTCTGTTCATCCAGTTTAAAGGAAGTACCTATCCTTCTTCGCACAACTGGGGGCTCTTCTCCAGGGTCTAGAGGATATTCTCTGGGCAGTTTTCCTGTCAGCTCCTGTAAACATATATGTTTGTTAGGTGCATAAATGTACTGAATTACCTAGATAAGCAACTAAAGCATGCTGATAAGAAGAAAAATTGGTTTTTTATACTCCACTTTTCACTACCTGAAGGAGTCTCAAATTGGCTTACAATTGTCTTCCCTTCCTCTCCCCACAACAAACACCCTGTGAAGTAGGTTGGGCTAAGAGAGCTTTGACTGAACTGCTCTGTGAGAACAGCTCTAGCAAGACTGTGAAGGTCACCCAGCTAGCTACATGTGGAGAAGTGGAGAATCAAACCCAGTTCTCCAGGTTAGAGGCTGCTGCTCTTAACTACTACATCAAGCTACAAATATTATCTTTTAATGGTCCAACGTTATACATACTTGATTGAAAAATGAACAGAAATACTGGTGGGTGAACTGATTTACTCAGGATGGATTCATTTGTGCAGGTGTAAAAGTGTTGTTGTGTGTTTTGTGAAAAAAGAGCAACTGACCTTGATATGTGGCAGACCACTGATGCTCTCTGCTATGTACCATTGGCTCTCCTGCCCTTGCTTCTAAACAGAACCTTTCCCTCTCATTTCAGGTCAATGAAAAAAGGAGGCCCCATCCCTTCAGCTGTCCAAGCCCTGAGGCACCACATGGGACTGAATGGAACTGATTCCCAAAGGGAGGCTTACATGTCAATCTGCCAGACAAGATTTTTCACAAAGAAAGGGAATAGAGCAATAGTGTTTGTTCTCTGGACCACCAAGTTGAATAGTAAGTAGTGTAGCAAAGGCTAAAGAAACCTTTCGATTTAAAAGGTGCCTCATACTTGCAACAAGGGAGGGAAGAGAATACCATCTTATGTTGGATACTAACAGAACACAGATTGGCACTTTTCAGAAGGGTTCCCCTCCTCCCAGGGTCTCCTGGCCCCTCAGAGTGAGGCTGAGCTGGGATTCTGGAATCCTTCTCAGGTTATACTTGCTGTGAGGGCTGGCTGATGCCCCTGAAACTTTCACCCCCTGAGGACCTGCATTTTGGCATGGCTTTCCCCTTATTTTGTGCAGAGTGTAGTTTAGTACTGAGAGAAGGAGTCCTATCGAAAGGGCAGTGAGTGGAGCAACTGTGATTTAGAAGCTGTGGTTGAGGAATGAACAATGACTTTTTCAAGTAGCAAGAAAATATGCTCCTGCACAGAGGGCATCCAAACGCAGGTTTAAACAACACACTGATACTTCAGCATAGGTGACATTGCAAATCTGACCTCATGAATGGCATGACTCTCTGCTAGTGACAATAGCTGCAGTTTGGGTTGATTGTTGCCATTCCCAGAGGCTTCTGGGAAAATGAAATGTCCCCAGTGTAGTTGGAATCACACAGGCCTCTGTGGAATTCCCTGCCAATAATGCTAGTGACAGCCACAAGCATAGATGATTTTGAAAGAGGGCTAGATTCATGGAGGACAGCTCCATCAATGGCTACTAGTCATGGTGAGTAAAAGAGAACTCCCCTATTTGGAGTCAAAATACCACTGCTGGGAGAGGCCCTGGCCTCTATGTTTCTTGGCCCTCCAGGGTAACTGGTTTGCCATTGTGTGAAAAGGGATGCTGGACTAGGTGGACCATGGGTCTGCTCCAGCAGGGCTCCTCTGATGTTCTTATAATCAGGCAGCCATTTGAAGAAAAGCCCATGCTTGAGATTCTGGTCTCCTTGCAGCAGTTATGGATTTGATCTGGTTATTGAAGTGCTGCTAAAGGGAAAAGTTACCTGTCTGTACTGCAACAAAAACTGCCAACACTGGAAATGGCTCAATCCATATTTGAATGTGCATTTTATTTCACAGCGTTCAGAACCCAAATGCTAAACTCAAGAGAAAAGATTCTAGGCAACTGCTGATTGTGAAAATTTCTTAGTGTCCTAAGTGGGTCTTGTAGATGTTAGGGCATTGCTGTTCCTTTAGTTTGCAAAATGGGGCTTCATAAGATGGCAGGTACCTTTCTATGCAATCTATAGTTTGCTAAGTAATTGGAATCGATAAATTATTTCCAAAGACACTTGAAGACTCCCCATTACCACCTACCGCTTCTCGAAGACAGAGCTTTTTGAGCTCCTCCAGCCGCTGGCGCAGCGTCTCCTCCAGAGCTTCTTGCCTGGACTTCAAGGCAGCCAGCATGTCTTTTTTGGCAGACTGAGAACTATCTGATTCTTGGGAACCTGTCAGTAAACAATGATATCATTAGGCCAGCTGAACACCATCTGCAGCATTAACCAGTCTGGGGGAGACTGGAAAAGGAAACAAAGAAAAGAAACAGGTGCTAGGTTAAGCAGTTCATGACAAGTCCTTAATGCTTATACTAGCAGAAGGAGGTTGGGTCACTGAGGAAAAGAAGACATTTTACTGGGCAAATAATCTCCCCTACAACATTGGATCTTTACAACGCTAAGAAAATATCTCAATCACCACCCCGAGTCCTTGGCCTAGGCCCATTTCCTGCTGACTCTCATCAGGTGTCTCTTCAGCCCACCTTACTCCCTCTGAGCCATTTTACCATCCATTCAGTCATCAGTATCTTGCATATGAGTGTATGCAGTTTTTGATTTTAGGAAGCTCACTTTAAGTTAACTAATTTAGACTCAAGACAATGTTGCAAACAAGGTTCTGGATAATGACACAGCTGCATGACAATGTGGAATACTTTTTGGATGACAGTGGAAAATGATAGAACCGAACTGTAAGTATACAGCCAGCAAATATTCCGCAGGTGAAACTTTCACTTAACGATGCATCCCCTGTTAGAAAAAGTTCCACTTGATGTTTATGTGGTGCTCATGCATTAGGATCCTTAGAAAGCATTTTATATCCAACTAGAAGACATCAGACTAGAGGAAGGGAGAGGTCAGAAAGTATGTACTCATCTCTACTGCAAAGAGAAGCGGGGCTTCACTCCCCCCCCCCAACAGTATTCCCAACAGTAACTGCTCCATTAAAAAAGCCAAGTCTCCCCAGGATGTAAACATTGACACTCCAGAGTCATTTCAGAATGAAACACTGACTGGGGAATAGGGTTGCCAAGTCATCCCTGGCAACCAGTGGGGGATGGGGGCATAGAATTGTCAGAACCAGGTTTGGAACCTCATGGAGATTTGGGGGTGGAACTGGGGAGGACAGGGACCTCAGTGAGGTAAATGCTAGAGTCCACTCTATGAAGCATCCTTTACCTCCAGGAGAACTGGTCTCTGAGATCAGCTGTAATTCCAGAGGATCCCCAGGTCCCTCCTGAAAGCTGGCATCCTTATTGGTGGTATGGGTAAAGGCTTAAGTCCCTTCTTTCCACTGTCCTAAACTGAACTGGGACCCAGTGTGTCTGGGAATTAAACTGCCTGAAAGAGACATAGGTCTTCAAAGTCTATGTTGAACTTTGTAATAAGTGAGTAGGCCAAGACTGCAAAATAACAGGTGGAAGTTTTTTTTGAAGAACTCTGAAGTTATGGTTGAAGAAGGAAGCAAACCTTTTTGCCCTTTAGAGGAGCTCCTTTTCTAAGTCCAGTTCAACTGGGAGGTGCATGTGATCCCCACATAAAGGAGGGGGTCTGTGAAGATGAAGCAGGTAAGGGTTGCGCTTACCTGTAACTGTTCACCAAGTGGTCTTCGGTACAGCCCCACATGGGACTACACTTCTGCAGGCCTGCTGCAGAGATCTTTTCTTTAAAGCTCTCTAGAAGAGATTGAGGGGATAGTCAAGGTTGAGGTTTTCTCCTCCTAGAGGTCTCCTGAGGCTCTGTCTTCTTGCCCTTAGGGGGCTGGAACAAGGAATATAAGGAAGAGTAGGAAGGGTGGTACCAACAAGATTGGGAAGACTGTGAATGGGTCACACGTCATAGGGCAAAGTAGCAGTGTTTGAAGGTCTAGGGGGATGGACCAGTGATACTAAGGAGCCTTGCTTTACGTATAGTCTAAGACATTATCTATTTGGAAGATGAACAAGTTCTTTTGACTCTTGCCTTTGTTGCATTGGGGACAGCAGTGCACTATAGCTCATAACGGTGTTGTGGGACTATTGTGGAGACAATGAACCTACTGTATGAATCTGCAGTGTGCCATGCTGTGTTCAGTTGCTGTTTCCCAAGCTTTAGGCCTTCAGCTTGTATAACTTTACCCATGGATTTATGCTCTTCAGGGGAGTTATGTGGCTATTCATCTTCATAAGAACATCTGGTTACATCTCATAATGGTATTACCATTTTTCCACATGTAGGGTCAAGGTGGACTATGTGTAGATCTTGTGGCCTTATTCATCAAGCTTGGGGCCTTCCCCATAGAAGAAAGTCACAGCCAAAGAGAAAGTCACAGCTATCCCCTGAAACCTTGTACACATGGTCAATCTTCTTGGCTGAAGGCAAGACTGAGGGCAAGCCCAAATGGACCTGGCTATGTCAAGTAAGCCTTGGAGAATTGGAAAAACTACTTGCATTGGGCAAGTAGAGTGCATTTAGGATGAGTACTTAGGTACTTAGTTCTGAGGAAAACACATTGAGGTGGAGGGGATTAGCCATACAAATCAAATGTTTGAAATATATATGAAGATCCTCCATTGGAAAAACAGGATAAAAGTCTAAGATACACTCATTGGGCAAGTGTTCCAAGTGGGCATCAGAGCCACCCAGGGATGGAAGCTTATCCTTGTCTGATTCTGAAGGGCTCACGTCTGTTTTGAATGGTGTTGAAGGCTGGACACAGTGTCCAGCCTTCAAACCTATGGGGATGCAATTGCTGCTCCCACCGCATAGGCCAGTACACAGGTAGAGGTGGAGGGTATTGATGTCATTGTGGAGGGGAGGTCCTCAGTATTGTGGAACTGAAGTATCATCTAAGGTTTTGTGATGCTACTTTGCTGGGGGGCGGCTCAACCTCAAAGGGAGACTGTGGAGGAACCTCAATGACCTCATCATTAGAGGAAGGATGAAAGAGAGATGGTCTTGTGGTCAGGGAAGGGTCTGAGACTACTAGGAAGCTGGATCTGCTGCTGAAGAGGATGAGTGATGAATCTTGTGCTTGGACTTTGATTCTTTCTTCAGAGGTGATTCCAAGGAATTCTGCGGGATCAAGTGTTTCTTCGGATCCCAAAGTGGGCCCAGTTCTGAAACAGATCCTGAGGGCACTGACTTTGAGGAGTAGTATGATCCCCATGTGCCCATTTCAACTCATTGGAAGGGGTTTGGTCTTTGCCTAGAACAGCCCAAGCCTTTTCCCACAGGAAAGCCTTCACCCTCAAAACTCAATCCAAGTGAGCCTTTGGGGTAACTGCTTGAAAATCAACCAAGTAGAGACATTATGGGCTTCACAAAGGCACTAAAAATAATGATTGTGGCCATCTGGTTGCCATTTTTAGACTGCATTCAGCACACTTCTTAAATAACGGCATTTCCCTCTATCTTTTTTAAAAAGGAAAAAATGGGGGAGCAATGACAGATGATTGAGGAGTGAGAAGTTTGAAAAGGAACAGAAAAAATAATTCATGAGAAAAACCTGAGGTGAGTCACAGGAGAAAGTGAGATGTCCGATTTCCATGGCTGTGAAGAAAGGGTTGAGGGAAGGAGTGCTCTCCTTGCCCCCATCACATGATGGCTGGGCAGGAAATAATTGGCCTTTGATGAGGGTGGTGGTGGTGGTAGTTGGTGAGCACACCAAATCTTCTAGAGAGCTTTAAATAAAAAATTGCTGTGGCAGGCCTGCACAAGCATGGTCCCTTATGGAATTTCACAGAAGCCACGAAGATGTATCTTGTGCTTTGCCTACTTTGCAACTGAATACCGGGCTTCAGAGGCTGTCAGGAATCTAAGAATTTACATTTATTTACCATTGGCTCTCTCAAAAACAGGTTTACTTTGCTGATGTGTGCCCCTGAGCACAGTCACACCACCATTCCCAAATTCAGATTTACAGAGTTTTCTAAGATGAGCCTTTGCTAGTATTGGAGAAAGTGGTCTTGTGAAAAAAGAATGGGAGGGAGGAGACCAGAGGCAGGCATAGCAGGTGAAAGTAAGCCTCCATAGAATACTTTTAGAAGAAAACAGCCCAAAGCCAATTGAATAAATGCCCGGAAAAGGGGGGGGGGGAATCTCAGTGCCAGCTGTATGACATCACTGGTGTCCAGATGTACAATGCAGCATAGCCTCTTTGATGCATTTTTGGTTTATTTCCTACAAGTCTAATGTCATAAACAATTAATATACAGGCACAGCTGTTATTTGTGCTGTATTTTCTTGCCTGGCTGCCAGCATCAGCCTCTCAGCCAAAAGCTGGCCATCTAGAACATTCTCTATGGATCTGAACAGGGGAGGGAAAGAGCACTGTAGGGTCCCTTATGCCAGAAGTCTGTCATGATTCACGGCCTCAGGAGGTCAGCAAACAGCAGAAAGTGACTGCAAATAGCTCCTATCTCTCCTCTCGATTGACACAAAGGATATCCTCCCCAGCAAACAGCCAAGGTAATGGCTTAGAGCCCATCTGGAATGACTTAGCACAGGATATACACGTCTGTATCCTGAGAGAAGAATGTTCTTAATTAGTTACCTTGGTGACTAGACAAGCTCGCTATTGGAGTGAAATGCAGAGAGCAACAGGAAGTTCATGTCTACAGATGCGTGATGAGAAAACACCGGCTGCCGATTAAAACTACCCATGTGAATGTCAAAATGAGGACCAACATATTTACAGGGAAGGACTGGAAATGGAAGCCTTCCTGCCATGAGGCAGTTTACAAGCTTTATGAACAAGGAGGGGAAGGGAATCGCCTCAAATAAAATCAGGTTAAAGTTAGCCATGACTAAATCTAACTGCGCATTTTTGTCAATGCTAAGATTTATTGGGACTACACACGAATTATCTTGGCCAGAAATTTCTGGGGACTCTCGGACATATTTATGTGTGAAAATAATGCTGTACAAAGCTTTCACCCCACCCCCATCCATCGAAGTTTGTATTAAAATTCCATGTAGGACTCAGGAAAAAGCCTACATTCAATTTTAACAAGCCTACTTTGGTTTTCATCTGGGTAAACTCGAGCCTGAAATGCTGAGACAGTGTGAAATGGGAGGTATGCTTAATTCAAGTAATCTGTAATGCTTAATTCAAGTAATCCTGTGGAGTGGTAGTAATAAAATGCTAAGGGCAATGTGGGAGGAGAAAGGGCGGGCCCTGTCCGGGATAAAAACTTGGAGGGCCCAATCAGGAGCCGCTTTGCGGGCCAAGTGGCTTCACGCAGCTCCCCATTGGCTGCTTTGCCCAGCCTAGCCTGGGCCCGCCGGGGAGTCACCGCTCAGGGGAAGAAGCCTTCCTTGATGGTAAGTCCGCCGGCCAGCTTCCCCTTGCCCTCGGGAAAGGAGCAGGGACGCCTGCTCCTTTCCCGCCTTGGGTCTCTTTACACTGCGGGTGTGTGTGTGTGTGTGTGCGGTAGGTGGGGGCTTTCTCCCAGTCCCAGGAACAGCCTCACTGCAGACGTGGCGAGGCTGTTCCTGGGGCTGGGAGAAGGCCCTAGGTCGTGGCCGGGTGTGCAGGTGGCTGGCTGCCTTCTACCGGCCCCAGGAACAGCTTTGCAGACACAGCCAGGCTATTCCTGGGCCCGCCTTATGGCCTTGCCTGCTAGCGCCCGCTGTATTTTTCTTACAGCGGGCTTAAATTCTAGTAATATTATATTTCTTCATATATACTCTACTTACATGCTCTCCTCGGTATCAGTGGACACACACACATGGATACCAAATCCCAGGTGATATTCCCACATTTTGGGGGGAAGGGGCCTGAACACCGGGCTCACTGATTTGTCCCACTTTGTGAACAGCCTACATATTGCAGTGTGTGAACCAACACAAACTTCTTAATGAAAGAATGCCAACAAGAAGAAAATGGGCTTCTGCAAAAAGCCCAATTGTCCTAAAAGAAGGATCTACTTTGATTGACTTTAGGTTGACTGATTTGCCATATGACAGATTATGACTAAGTCCTCCTCATGATCTTATTTTGTCTTCACAGACCTCCAAGAGTAGAGCCAAATGATACAGAAATGTGGTGACTGCCATCCAAAACAAAAGCCCCCTTCACTAGTAATGTGACTTCAAAATGTGCAATGTGACACCACTGCGTTCTCAGCTTTCTTGCTTCTGTTTTGCTAAAATTGTGAGCATGATAATTTCTTCACGCGCTTTGTATTTCTTTGCCTTTCCAATGGAGAAAGGAGAAGGAAACACAGGGCTTCTGTTTTTGACAGCAGCGATGCACCCTCTGTAGCTTCTGACCTATGCTGAGCACTTCTTAATTTTAAACGTGTAATAACAGGCACATTTATGAAGGTGTTTTCTTAAGGAGAAGGGATTGAAGTAATAAAAGTCATAAAAATAACCGATAAGCATTTGTGAGTTTAAGAATAATCAACATAGAATCACAAAAAATTGGGCTTCCTGGGAGTTAGAGATTAAAGATTAAGTAATTCAACAGGGAGAAGAAAGACGTTCAATAAAGAGAAACACAGAAAAGCCAAAACATGAATTAGAATGGCCAGGACGTGTGTGAGACTTATGGAATGTATTCCCATTGTTTCATCCCTAGTGGCTTAGGATAGATTTTTCAAGAGGCTTAGTTATTCTTTATTCTTTCTGTGTTCACAGACTGTATCCATCTGGCAGAGCCCAAGAGTGTTATTACTGCAAGTGTATTGGCGCACTTAAAAAGAAGAAGAAGCAGTTTTTGATAGTGCAAGAAATGAATCTGCAACAAACACAGAAAAAGGCCTGTACACATCTTAACCATTAGTGGCTCTAATATTTTGGTAGAACCATTAAGGGCAGAGCGGTGTCCGGGACACATCCGGGTGTCCGAACACCGCTTCTGGCTGCATGGGTCAATCCGGGCGCGCCCAGCTTGGAGTGCATACCTCCAGAAGCCAGCTGTGAGGCACGTTCACAGCCTTGCAACCAGACGCTCCCTGGCCGTGGAGACCATGTGGCCCTGCCCAGCCCGTCTGCCTGCTACAAACATCGCCCATACCGCCAATGCCCTGGACAGGTAGGGCAACGGCGCAAATGTCGTGGGCTCCCCACCCCAGCACCTGTTGCATCCCTGGGTGCAATGGGGTATAGGATTACTTCTTTTCATATTTCTGTTTCCCTTATGCAGTAGTTTGTATTTGACATGGCAGGGGACAAGATTGTCCCAGAGAGATGCACCTAAACCAAACATGAGCTGAGCAATATGCATTGGATAGACAACAAGGAGGCAGTGTCTGGCTAGAGCTGCCTGGTACATGCCCATGTTAATTACGGGTGTACATTTCATTGAAAAAAGCAGCTGTTCAAACTGTCAAGATGTTACCACTTCACAAGCATATGATCTGCCCAGCCTACATATATATTATTAGCTTGGCTACTGATTTTTTAAAAGACAATTTAATGTGTCCTGTGTCAGTCTTGCATTCAAACAAGTAACAGAAAGACTAGCCCTGGAAAATATATGTTCTGCTGCACTGAAATGCATAAGTAACTCCTGGCCCCCAGCTGAGAGCTGCCCCTAAATACTGTAAGAAAGGAACACATGCCTGCAAACTTGCCACAGATGCACAGATTTGGGGCCAATCATGGTTCCTTGCTCAGAATACATTATTGAACATTTGGAAATGCACATCTGTATGCCACATTTTAATTCTGCCTAAGGAAGAACCTGCTGTTTAAACCTGTTAGTTAATTTTTTATTGTTTTGATGAAGGGGGGGGGGAGAAGATTGAATAAAGGTTCATTGCAGACCAGGGCATGATGAAGGTGGGACAGAACTTGCCCCTCACACACATGGGGTTGTCCTACAAACAGATGATCCTCCATCTTCCATTCCACACTATAATACCTGGCACAAACAAGGTAGATAATCATGAGGATAAGCATTACTCCCAGATTGGCCAAACTGTGGGTCTTCAGATATCTATGGACTACAATTATCATGGGCCCCTGTCAGCATGATCATGGGCTCATGGTAACTATAGTCAATGGATATCTGGAGAGTCACAATTTGGCCTCCCCTGCATTAATCTATCAAAGCTGCACTTCCTGGTGAACCTTTCTGAGTAGAAGCTTGTTTCCCAAATGGGTTGGCTTTTATCATGTCATTGAAACACCCTCTCAGTGTCCTAATGCTGAAATATCAGCAGGGCTGCTTGGTTGCTTTTGACATGACCATATGACAGCTGCTTAAGGATGTTTCATCACTAATTTTAGACAAACCTTAAACTGTTACCTCACACTTACAACCTGGACTTTCAAAGTGAATGCTGAATCAAAGGCTCGGCACAACAGTGTTCATGTCTGACTTCTATCACAGGCTTCTTCACAAGGATACACTCGCACTTTCTTGTTCTGCTTTTTTGTAGGTTTGGTAGAAAAGGTCAATCTGCTCTGCCTTTTCAACCACCGGGGAAGTTGGCCATTTTTGTCATGTTTCTGGCTTATTTTACTTAAACATCACCCAACTGTGCTGTTGGAGCTTGGATCTCCCTTGTCCCAACCACATGAGATGAAAAGAAGACTGTATGATTAGTCAACTCAGATTGCTTGGCAGGCCAGTCCCCTGTCAGTACCCAATGCATGTAGAATTCTTCAGGACACAAAGTGTTTCCAGAGTGTGAGCACTTTCCTCTTTGTGGTTACTTTGGAATCTGTAACTCTGGTATTTCTTTGTTCACCCTTATTAGAAAGCAACTCAACTTCAGGTGGGGGAGGCAGAGGTATTAATGATGCTGACTTCACTTTCTTTGATCACTGGGGAGTTGTCATATGCAAAATCTCAGTCAACTAAGATGATTTGCCTGCTCCAACAATGCCACTTACTATGCTCATGTTGATACATTCAAGGAACCTGCATGCTCCACTACCACACTATTGCTCTTGGAACAAAATGGAGAGGATGGCAAACAAGCCAAGTGGCGACTAATCAAGTTCATTCCAGTGGAGGCTGGGTTCAGAAGCTGATAGAGCACATTCTCTTCCTGTTGGCAAGAGAAATGACACAACCTGTTCTAGGAGGAAGGGTATAGCACTCTGCCCACAGGATAGCTCTCCCTTCATATTACAGTGGAAGGCATACACAAAGGAAAACCAAATTTCCTGCGCTTCTTTCCTGCGCCCATTATACACTGAGATCCGCAAAGTCAGCCACAGTTAGACATGATTACGACTATTTATTTGCTAGATTATTCAAACCCTACCTTTTCCTTGTGGTTCAAAGTGGCTTACAATTTCAATTTTAAAAAATACAGTAAAACTCCACTCAAGATAATGCCTGCAGTTTTAAAGCCCATTAAAGCCAACATGAATTAAACAGATTTACATAGTTGTCTAAAGGTGGCTCTTCCCTCATCTCCTGAGGGAGCCCCTTCCATAAAGTAGGAACAGGCTCTAGGAGACTGCAAGTGGGCCACCTTAACAACTAGAACGTACCAATTGGAAAATGTGCATTTTGGAACCTGAGTAGAAAACTGATCTAGTTTAAATGGTAAAAATAAAAGATGCAGTCCTATTAACGACAAGAAGTACATGCAAGCTTCTTTGGCCAAGTATGAAAAGGACATTTTGGAAAGGATCAGGCTCACTCTTTGTATTCCCTAGCGTAATAGATTCTTAGTAGCCCTTCTTGGCCATCCAACCAATTCCAACTACCTGTCCAATGCAGGAAATATGAAGCTAAAGCATTTCTGGCAGATGGCTGTCCAGCTGCTCTTTCTTCTCCTTTCTGAAAAGTGGGATAACGTATGCTGCTCTTCTGTGGCACATTTGTCCTCCAGGATTTCTCAAAGATGACAAAAAGGTTCTACAACCACATCAGAAAGAGTCTTTAGCGATCTGGGGTGCAGTCCACCCTGCCTCAGACATCTGAACTATTTTAAAGTAGCTAGGTATTAACTGGCCTATTCTCTATCAGTCATGTTCCCTCTCCATTACTGTGATGCTGCATACCATCCTCCCTTTGAAAGAAGATGGAGGCAAGAAAGCTATTGAGCTTTCTTTTTCATTGAGTGAAAACAGGGCACTTGAATAGATATATGCCAACAGCTGCCCTCAAACCGTTCCTATTTTAACCTGAGTTCTTTTTGAACTGTAGTAAAACTGGCTCTCTGGCAATTTTACTTCTAAGGTTCATGTTTGATCCAAACGGTTAATATTTCTCGCTTTTTAAAATTGAAGCATTACATTCCGGGGAGACAAATAGGCTTACCAATACTTGGCAAGTTTACCCATGACTCCCAAATCACAGCCTTATCTCATTTACAAAGCCAGCACTTTTGAGTGTCAGAGGATAATTGTAAGGGAGCAAGTTACAGATGATGGCAGTTGACCAGAAGCTTCTAACATGGCTCATGCTGAACCACGGAGGGATTTTACGTGGAGAGCTGGCAGGCAGGTGGGAGATGTGGAACCATCCCTTTGTCAGCTTCTTTTTCTTCCTCCATATCCCCTTTCTCCATCTCTCTTTTGTCCCAGCTAGGTAGGTTCTGAGACAGGAAATAAGCTCAACTTGGACTGGGAATGTGGGGAGTTACTTAGGGCTGCCTGCTCTGGGTTGGGAAATACTTGGAGGCTTTGGGGGTGGAGCCAGGGGTGGGCAGGATTTGGGGTGGGGAGGGACCTCAATGGAGTATAGTGCTACAGAGTCTACCCTCCAAAGAAGCCATTTTCTCCAGGGGAACTGATCTCTGTCACCTGGAGATGAGCTGTAAAACCAGGGGATCCCCAGGGCCCACCTGGAGGCTGGCATTCCTAGCTACAAGGCAGCTCATCCACTTACTTCAGTGGAAACAGAAGTTTGAACTGTACATTGCCTGGTGGTCTTCTAAAAACCAGCAAGCACAACTGCTATCTAGCTTCTACAAATGCAGGAATCTTGCCCACAAGCACAGGAATTCCTGAAGGACACACTGCACATTTCCTGGGTTTCACTTAATCTTGTTTAAACAGTAATGGGGAAGAGAAACCAATCAAGCAAACAGCTAGCAACTCAAAACTAAACCAGAAACTCCAGGGCCATGGCTACCCATTGATTCTGAGAACAAACACTGGCTTGTTTGTGGTACCCCGAGGAAGAGAAAGGCAATTCTGTTCACAGGTTGAAGGAAAGGAATACCACATGGAGGCCCTGTGCCTACAGGGACATATTTTAATCAAGTTTAACCCTCTGCTGAGCCCTTCCAGCATAAAAACAACATAGATACTAAAGCAAGGCAAAGAGGGTACTCAGAGGCGTAGAGGGTTAACCCACATTCCATCTCAGAGCCTGTGTGTTCCTGGTGGGTTCCCTGGGTAATCATAAACAGACGGCTGGCTGCTCCCTACTGCATGTTTCTATTATGGTGCATTTTTCACAAGGCCACATAATGACTTCCACACTTTGTTTTTGTGTGTGTGCATGTGTATAAAGAGACCCCCCTCTGAAACAGTAATAATTTGCATTCATGCAAAGTCTATCATTTGAGAATCTCAAAAGAAGCACGTCCCATGGAATTCTCTTCAAAAATGCAATAGCTGCCCTTTTGTGGAGAGAACAAAGGAATGAGGTGGCAGAATAAGAATGAGGCGGCCTTTCCTTGCTGCTCTGTGTCTGCTGCTCTGCTCCCTGTTCAATATATTCCTCATGAAGCCTATTGAAGCACTTGTGATGTTTCACTCAATAAAAGTGGCAAGTGAAGTCAATACAGTCTGATCCAAGTCTGACAGCAATTTTCTCTCTGCAGAAAGTTACCAAATCAGCTCCTCCCTCCTTGACTTTCCCATTTTCTGTACAGATAAAAATGGCTCTGATGTGGGTTGCTTCCATATGGTGAGGATTCCTTGCTCTACTTTCATCATTGTGGCAAATGCAGAGGCATGTGCATTGGTGACAGAGCTCCCACACAAGGAATTTTGTGCACAGCATCATCCAACTCCCTCGCCCCAAACTGGCTCTCATGGAGATATGAGGACTTGACACTGCTTTTAAAATTCTTGCCATACATATGCACACTATTAACATGAAAGTAGGATGCCTTTGCCTGAAGGGCTGCCCCACACCTCTTGTTTTCTTAAGCCCCACACCTTTTGTTTTATAAGCTGGCAAACAGAGAAATCATTGTACAATGAAGTTTAAAATGATCTGTTAAACAGTGAATACACTCCCACCCCCTGCAGGTATCTTGTGCATTCCCTTTTCCATTCCCTTCTCGGCAATCTGGACAAAAGTTGCTTGCACCCCTTCCTCTCATATCTTCACAAGGAAATGGTCTCCTCACTCCCCCAACGCAAGCACCAGGAATTCAGCAGACAATCTGAAATGGAAATACACTACTGCACTATAGTGCAATAGCAATTACCAGGTTTCTCCCCCTAAAAAGCAAAAAAGCCCTCTGGAAGCAAAGCTGGAAAAGTGATAGAAAATGGGACATGCCCACAAGGGGCGATGGTGGAGAAATAATGCTGATACAGGTGAGACCTTTGCAGGGGAAGAAAATAGGCACCATTCCTTCTAGGCAGCACAATTTCCCACTGCTCTTTCCCAGAATAAAATTCAAGTAAAGCAGGATCAGAAAAGAACATACTGATGATGGGGAAGAACAGATCTTGCTTGTTGGATCAGAAGCACAATATTTGTATTATTGATGCTGTAATGTGAACCATTCTGAGCCAGTTATGATCAAAAATTTGAAAAACAGACAACAAAACCTACATCTGTAGAGGGAGTAACAACTGGGCTGTAATTTTTGCCGCTCTGAGAAGTCAGATAGGGTGAAGTTGGAAAGCAAGTAACATTTATGTCCCATTCTTTTCCACATTTTGGCAGTCATCCTCTCATACTGCAGCACGTGCTACTCAAATGAAGCATCTCTGGCACACGGACACCCACTGCTGGATCAGGCAGACACTGTTTGGAAGCAGCTGCCTAGCAATACAGCTTTGGGGAGCCAGGCTGAGCAATAACAAGTATGGAGATAGGTAAAACAATGTCTGATGATCAGAATAAATAAATAAGTAGGGCTGGAACTTCCAGGGTGGTGAGCCTGGTATCCTTGGTGTTACAGAGGAGACAAGATTCAGACGAATCAGACCAAGGGCACTGGGAACTCAAGCAAAAGAGATTTTCTGAAGTTAGGCAACCTGGCTCAAGGTACTGGCAGTCTAAGTGAGGGTGGCTGAAAGGACAAGCCATTACAGTTGGCGAGGAATGTAATCTCCCTTCATTAAAAACAAGTCTGTCCGCCTATGGAAGATGCCCAGAGATGTTTTGATTTTGCCAATAAATGCACTGCACAATTATAACACAGAATGTATCAGTCTTTTGCACAAAGGTTTATTTCCTGCAAACATCATCACAGCCCATTCCTATAATGGGGTGTGTTCTTGACTCCCACAGCCTCTATCTTCCCTACGTTCTGTGTTTCTGGAAGATGACAACATACCTAAAGAAGTCAACTAGCACAGATCATTAGGACAGAGGCCTAAGAAAGAAGAGCAACTCGCTTCTAGTGTATCTCTAGCAGCTGTGTAGATTGTAAAAACAATAAAAACAAAACAAGTGGAAGTTGCATCTCCCAGGCTGCATGTAAATGGTCATTTTGACCACATATATTTCCACAACATTATCCCTCTGACTGTACCCCAAGGTATAGCAAAATCTTCATTATCACTTTGAAGGCTAATATATAGAGGTGGGCTCCCTCAGCATGAGTTCTGATCATCTACATGGGTTCAGTCCTCACTATAAACTTCTTGTTAACTTGCTTCCTCTCCTCAGTTTCTCCTGCATTGTATTTTTATATCATGGTCACCGTGAAGGTCAGATTTCTACATGACATCTGAACAAAGGTAGTATGACATCAAATTTGACGAGTGTAGTCTCTCCCAAACATCGATCTTGCAGACTGACTTCAAGTGGCTTCTAAATGCTGTTGTTTGGCAAAAGTAACTTTATTGACTTTCTTGGACGGGAGAATAAAGATGTTAAACAAAAAGGTAGAAACTATTTACAAGTACAGCATTTGCTCTGTACACCCACCAAATGGGAATAAAAGGGATTGGAAACTGACAGAAAAAAGGGTAGGACCTTTGCCCATCCATCATAGTCACTACACACCCACTCCTCTTCACAAAAAGTCCTGACATTTTCAAAGTAAAGCAATGGTCTTATGTGGTGAGGTGAGATCCATCACTGTGTTGCAACAACACAACCAAAAATAGGTTGCAAGACTGGCTCCACCACTTTCTTTTATAGCGTTAATAAATTCCCTTTGTGTCACCATTCCCTCTGCCATATTGCAGAGATTGCTGTAATTTCAGCCAGTGCAAGCCACTAATCATGCTGTGAGTTACGCACAAGTTAGCAGCTTTACATTTATGAGCTGCAACTGACAACTGCATCAACAGCACTGTCTATGACACAGCAGGGGATGCTAAAGCATTCAAAACACTGCTGCCCCTCTTCTCCACTCTAAAACTGAGGTCCAGGACAGCTTACAACACAACAGAAACAATGCCATGGTCCACAATTATTTGCCAGCAAAAGCCATCAAAAGAAAATCAATAGGTAATCATCAAATTTTAGTGAAAAGACCTCTGAAACAGGATTGTCATAGAACTCCTTCCAAAAGTCAACAAAAAAGTCTCATCTCCTCCAGAAGATCATTCAAGAGGGCTTGGGCTTGGACAATCGTAAAAGAAATATGAGATTCATCAATAAAATAATCATCAATATAAAATACCTTTACCACTAGAGTCCTATCTTCTAAATTCGCAGATGTATCAATAATTTTGGCTTGAGAGCCTTACACTTTGTGAACAACAGAGCTGCTAACCCAAACTGTTTTGTCTCCAATGTGACCCTCCAACAAATTCCTTTTCAATAAATAACCAATCTGTATCATAGAGGAATGTACCTGATGATAAAAGGCTCCCACTGCTGCCACTGATAATTTTCCCTTTGCTCCCCATGTTGGCGAGTTTGGAGGTCTTTAGAGTTCCAGTTTCAGTCAGGTCAATTGCAATCTCGCTTAGGCTTCTTGCTGCATGAATTTTGGACTGGGGGGAAAAAGCAGACATTGGTGTCAAGAGTGATTATCAAATAAAAAGCCTGTGCTGAAAAATTAGTCGTTGCTGTTCCAGAATAACTAGCAATTATATCTTGCCTACCCACTTACAACAACCACCTGGAAGAAGAAGAAGGAACAGTCCTACAAGGAATCTCCATGTAAAATGAGAGATCATCTTAAACCAGATGACAAAGCTGCCACTTCTTGGATTTATTTGCCTCTCCTGGGATCCCCTCAAGGAGGTTGATACTGATGTCAACTGCAGAGGACATTTCTGGAAGCAGCAGTCAATGTAATGATAGTTTAAAAAAAATAAATATTCTGATAATGATATCAAAGTATGATAAAGGATCTTAATGACTGCATTTTAAAAACGATACAAGGAAAAACTTTTAACAATAAAGTGACCAGTCCTATCCCAAATTAACAAACAAGGAGTCAGCCAACATCACAGCTACCAAAAAGGTCACCTATAGTTCTACACCTATAGTTCTGGTGAAAACTTTCCATTGAATACAGCCAGTTACAACTGCCTCAGAGTGTGGGGAATGGTTTGGAGGCGTAGTAAAACTGGCCCCTGATGCTATGGACCTGTGCACAACAGCCCCTTGGGACAATCCAGTTCCTAAATATCAGCCAGCACAAACCCCTGTGACCTTCCCTCTGGTGAGGGCATTGGTATGGGCCACCCCCCGACAGCTCCTCCACCCCACCTTCCTGTCATTGGGGATGAGCTGAGGGACTTACAGTCTGAGAAGGCCAGCCCCTCTACTGCTGTCTTTGGTGGGGGTGGTGAGACTGGGCAGACATTTCTCTGTGGAGGCCCCACCAAGCTCCACCCACCCTGATTGCCCTGGGTGCAAAACAGGGTAAGTGTACATCTTCTAGCCATGTACACTTTCAACAGAATCCATTCCCCACTGAAGTAAGGAAGTTAAAAAGGAATTCTGTGACTACATTTAAATGGCACACTTTACTTTTCAATATCCCTAAACCTGATTTGTTGCTAGGTGTGTGTGCTTTGCTACACTTTTCTTCTTGGGCAGAACATAATGAAGAAACTAACTGAGGATGTACAGTACTGAGGATGTACAACAAGCATTCAGGTTAACGACATGTAGTTTCCCCACTAACTGAGATTTAAATCCCAATTTGTTAGAATTAACCCACTGACATGCATTCAGTACTGTTTTGTGTCATCCTCTTCCACAGAAGAAGGGGGTGGAATGAAGGGAAGTACAAAACTAGCCACGATCTGGGTTTGTAATTTAAAAATTACAAGGCAGCTTTTGCTCCCCCTTGCATTGGGATCCAAGGCAGGTAACAGAATAATCCACAGTGCCAGTAGAACAACTTAAAATAATATCAAGTAAACATGGAACAAAACATCAGCTAACAAAACCTCAAAAATACAAATAACACTGTCCTTCTAAAGCCAGCAAATGAGAACATCATCTTTAAGCCTGGCAGTGTAATTTATGGCACAGAATGCAGGCACTCTGGCTGAAAGGTTGGAAATAGAAATCTTTGTACGCTTTTCTGAACCCAGCTACCCTTACAGCTGAGAAATCTTTTAGCACCCAAGTCCTACCTGGGGACTGGCATCTCTACCTTATCCATCCTCTCCCCTTCTTCTCTCCCTGTGCGGTTGGTGGAGCTGACTGAACTATAAGAGACCTGCTTTCCACAGAAATTTTACTGCAAATTGGTCATCATCCTGAGTAGCTTTCTCTACCTCTCACCTCCTTCTTAAGATTCTCACCTTGCTCTGCTTTCTGTCCAGATAGAACTGGTGCTGGCTAATGGCCATAGCCCAGATGGACTTTATCAAGGCAGGACAGGCATACCATGTGTGCACGGCAATGCCGCTGTGTCCAAAAGTCCTCCGTGTCACAGATGCCCTAGAAAAGCAGGAAAAGAACAAGTTAACTCGCAATGTAAACAGAAAATGACAAAGGCAAAATTCAGTATTCTTACTGTTTTGTCAAGATTTTAAAGTCGAAATGTGACCCAGCAATTTTATAATTCTTTTTGTGTGGGATGTCACTAAGTTTGCATGTCCCTTGCTTGCCCTCCTTCCTTCTTACTGCAAAAACAGAGTAGTAGTAAATATGCTTTGTTATGTAAAGATATTTGTCTCCAGTCTTCCTCCCAAGTGCCCAAAAGCAGTTCACAACTGTCACTGCATCCAACAGTGAAGGGGCTGGGCCCTGAGCCAATCAGAACAGCAGTCACAAAGGAGAAGTTTCTTCAGGGACTTCCCAAGCATGCAGAAAAAAATAGGCCTTTGTAAGTTTATAAAAAGAACTGCCCTCTAACACAGGCTGACGAGGACTAAATATTCTTTAGCAGCACAAAAATGTTGCACAACATTTAAAGAGGGTGGAGAGAGAAGTAACCATGGGCAAAGTTCCCAGAAGTTTACTGAAACCTGTCAAAAGGACTTTGGAAATGGAAGTAAGGATTTTCAAGTTGTTTCCCCTGTCCCATGAGTCTTCACTGAGCCCACCACTGAAAAATTAATGAGTTTCAGTCAGCAACTCAAATTTATTGTACCTGCATGGGCAACTGTGGGTGGGTTGGCACCCTCCTCCCAAAGCAGATAGGATTGCACACCGGTTTCTGATGTGGAAGGGGAACACAAGCTGTCTTTGGTGCACAAGCATAGTACCAACCATGAGTTGGTTCTCCACGGGAACCATTCCCATGGGATTTGCATGTCGTTGTTTCTTGACAAGTGTGGCCACAGGCATGCAAACAACACAGAAGCTGACGTGCCACTCTATACAGCTCTGAAAAAGTTGAAATTCTGCTACCTACATTTAAGTCTTGTAACCCACTTTATTAAAGTTTTAATTTAAGTGCTAAATGTATAAACACCTGTGAGATCAAATTTTCCTTCTTTTTTATTAAGAAAAAACTAAGCTATCTATGAAAAAAACAACCCCACAGATGGCCAAGTAATTGATGTTGAAACTAAGCCAATAACTATGGTGGCAGTAAAAGCATGCCACCCTAGTCCTGATTTTTCATAGTATGACAATTGTGGCACTTGGAACGATTTCAACTTGACTTGTCGTCATTCTGTATTAAGTGTACAGTCCCGAATCTGAGCATCAAACAATTTGGAATGAAGAGTTTTTGAGATAAAATTGCATATTAAAACAAAAAACAAAGTTATGGTGTTTTTCTTTAAATCTAAAAGGTAAAATGAGGTTACAGGAAAGGTAAAAGAGAGAAACGTAAAAGAACCAGACAGTGTGAAGAGAGGGATCCAGGAGCCAGACAAATTGGCAGGATAATTTGAATAATAGTTCTCTTATCTGCTGCCCAAAACACACTGTTCTCCTCTTATACCAAGTACATGAGTTAAAAATAAATGTTTACTGTAGATTTGAGGTGGATGGCATAAACACCCACTGGCTTTGGCTGTGCTCCATAACCCTGCTTACTCATGCTCTCTGCGCTCATGGGGCACCCAATTGTGGTAAAGGCAAGGCAGGACATGGCTCTGGCATGGCCAGGGTGACCTTGCTCCATAGGCCGAGTGGGCTATCAACCCATAATATACATAAAGCCCCCACATTCAAAGGCGATATGACTCAGGATACCAAACGGTGAGGATGCAAATGGCGAAGCAAATGACTGTGACAGCTAAAAGAAAGCAGGCATTGATGAAGTTTCAGTCTGATCCTGCAAGCAAATCATACAGGTTTTTTAAAGAGGGGAATAACCTGTGTTTCTGCTATCACTTGTTGTTCTTGCTCCCCTAGGGCTGCCTCCGTCAGCACCATGCTCTCCCCCTCATTGGGGCTGCTTATTCCCAGGAAACTGTTTTTAGGATTACAGCCTACATATATAATTTCAAGCACATTTCCAAAACTAGATTCAGGACCCAGATTGTCTGTCATGGGAAATGCGGAAGAGGAGCAGACACAGCTTTGAGGAGGCAAAAACTGTGGTCCTGGGAAAGGCAGAGTTGCCAGATCTGGGTTGGAAGATACTGGGAGTTTTGGGTGGAGCCTGAGGAAGACATGGTTTGGGGAGGGGACAGATTTCAGTGGCATAGGATGTCATAGAGTCCACCTTCTCAAGTGGCCATTTTCTCCAGGTCAATGGAACCTGGAGAAATTAAGGAAAAGAAAATATCCTAACTAGTTCTGTGAGAGATCTGGTTGAACTGGATGCAAGGAAAAGAAAGGTTAGACCTGCAGGCTGGCAATTACTGTAGCAGCCATCAGCATGGTGTCTTGTCTTGCACCAGTGCTGGCTTGGTTGATGAGCTTAGCACAGCCTTTTTCAACCTCCTCACCGTGAAGGAGCCCCTGAAATAATTTTTCAGATTTTGATGAGCCCCGGAAGTAACATTAACTGGCCATGCCTCTGCCACACCTCTGGAACTGACATCACTACCCGCACCCCTAGTCCTCCTTTCCCACTTTACTACAGCTATGGTGATTGGGAATCCCTGGGTTAGCATGATCTGTTGGGCAAGTTTGCTTCAGACTCGGAGAAAAACAAGCGTAGCTGATAATAGAATGCCTTTACTGTACTCAGGCATCCCTGCACTCCTAATGGCTTCAGCCAGAACTACACTTTAAAGATGCATCCTTAGGCTGACTTCTAGGGCCCTCCCCAAATTTTGTCTGTCCCCTCCCCAATTGGCAGCCCTGGAGTAGGGAACCTGGAATCGACATGTTAAAAAACAACAACAGCCAGCCATAGCTTCATTTGCAGCCAGCCACAGCACTCCACAGCAGAATATAAACCTTAGCCAGCATGCTCACATCTTGGAAGGTGCCACTGGACCCAAATTTTGTTGTGCTATTGCAGACCAACACAGCTATCCACTTGTATTCATCTTGGAAGAGACATCTATGCTACTCTACTCTCACACTGTAGATGTAGAAATCACGAGTTGAAACAATGAGGACAGGGCTCTGGAGGAACGGCCCTTGGCACAAAACAGGAGCATTTTTCACAAAAAGGTGAATACTGGATGAGTGTCCAGGTACTCCAATCTCAGGACAACACTCTTCTCCTTCACCTAAGGATGGAAGAATAATGCACCCACACAGGTAAGCAAGAGAGGGGGACTGTGGCTAATTGTCTCTTTGCTATATGTTCTCCTTTACTTTATAACAAGTCTTTAAACCAGTAGCCTAGCACCCTGCTTCACACTGGCTCCAACTGGCTGTTCTAGCTAGCTAACACCATCTCCTGCATAAGGGCACAGGCTGAGTAGAGAAAAGCACTAAAACAGCTGGGGACAATGGGCGTGCAGACATGCTTCTGGGTGAATACCGACCAATCTACTATAACCACCACTACTTTACAACAAATTGCCCATTTCCTTGCAGGATCATACCTGGTCCCATGGAGAAACATTAACAGTGAGGTATGTGTAAAGGAGTTCCACCTCAGCTCCCTACAACAGGTATGAGTACTGGCCCAATCACTACACTTTCTCCCCTATAGGTGAATCCCAAACAGTGAGCAACACCAAGATGCTAGTTCTGTGTGACAGACAGATGGGAATTTAAAGAGCATAGTGCCACTCTTTCAAATCCATGGTTTACCAACCATGTACAGAAAGCCTGAACCCACATGTTGCCTCTTACTTTTGTAGAACATGATTACTTATGTGTGTTTCTCTTCCCTCTTTCCAGAGTGGCAAGACTGGCTTTAATGCCAATGGAGGGTCTCAGATGTCTCAATAAGGACTTCTTGCCTATACCCTCATTTTGGAGTGAGGCAGTTAACTTCTGTAATGTGTGGGCTGTACTCCTACCTCTTCTTTTTTGCGGCTGCTGGGATTGGTATGAGTTAGCCGATGTGCTTTGCCATGTCCCCTCCCCTGGAGGCACCTGAGCAATTAACCCATATCCCATAACAGTGCTTTTCCCACAGAGCTCTTGGGGAGGTGATGGACATTGTCTGTTGCTGTTCTGCTGTGCTTTCTTGTATTTCTTGTCTTGGCTTCTTTGTTCCCATTGACTTATGAAAAGCTCCATCTACTGACTCCTGGAGGCATAATTCTCATGAGTGGTATCACAGGCTTGCCCTGGTGGGGCTCCCTCTCCCAAGTGTGCTGTGGAAGGGCCTATGTTGGCTTTTGGACCCAAAGCTGCAGAAATCCCCAGAATATGGCATCCACAGTTAAGGATTCTGTGTTGCCTTAATTTCTTCCCTGTGGCCCAATGGCCAGACAATGTTGACATCACAGATGCAGGTCATCATTGCCCTGTAGTGATTGGCTCCTTCCATGTGTGGCAGATATTATTTATTTCCTGATCCATCTTTTCTCATAGCTCAAGGTGGCTTACAAATTCACACGTATGTGTGTTCTTATCATAGGCATGTTTTGCTAAAAACAATTCTTCTGTACTCTGATGTGGTCTAAGTATTTCCATGCCTTTAGGCCTCAAATGAGTGCAATGCCTATCACAGATTCAGGACATATTTGCTGCACTGCACTGCTGATGATTGGGTATTTTAAAGAGCTACTAATTGAGATAAATGCACCAAACACAGCAGTCCTCAAACACATCATACAAATGGAATAAGGTAATGTGTTTTATTAAGAGTGATGATGACATGTACAAGTGGTGGTTAAAAAAACTAAACAAATTAAACATTTTGTGCCAAAGTACTTCAAATTATAATTTTAAAAAGTGTTGTTTTGAGCAACCTGGATAAATTATGCAAATTGAGCAGCCGAGCCAATTTTGCAAAATTTATTCTGGTTCTGCTGAACAAACATAAGGTAATTTATAACTAGCTATCCAAGTCACTGACCAGTGATGACATTATGCAATCATTTCTCTGGTTTCTGAGATTTTCACAGCATATTTTTAAGCCTACGTTTGTGGCAATAAGAGCTAGAAATCTGGGCTTTAGTAAAATGAAAACTGTGAGTCTTGGGATGCTAAATGCTGTACCTAATGTCATATTTTTATGCTTTTTCTGGGCTTGTGTTGAACTGTAGAACAGAAACAACTTTATTGTTGCAGAACTACAGAATGCATATGGGTGGGTACTATGGGATAACTGCTGAATTTCTGATGATCCTTGAATTATGTACAATTCTTCATCAGGGAGAACGTTAGGTTTGATCAGAGCACTGTCAAACTAAACAGATGATATCACATGCATTAGTAATAGTTTTTCTTATTTTATTTACTTCATTTATTTATATATATACCTCACTTTTCTCCTCAGAGGGGGTCCAAAGTTTCTTACAATATACTCCCATTTCCTACTGTATGTTCACAACAGCCCTGTGAATTTTGCTTGGCCTGTAGTCTCCTAGCAGGCTTCCATGGCAAAGTGGGGGTTCAAACCTGGGTCTACTAGATCCTAATCTGACACTGACCACTAGACCATATTGACCTTTATATAGACAGTAAAAACATTCTCCCATTCACCTTGGTAATGATTTCAGTACAAATTGAAAGGCTGCATGCAGTTATGCCAATAAAGCAAGTCCAATAAAATAACAGAACAACTTTTGAGTCCAGTGGCACCAACAGAGGTGCCAACAGAGATGCCGCTCGAATCAACATTTGTTCTGCGCTTCAGACCAACATGGCAACTCACTTCAATAAAATAATATTTCATGTTGTTTTCTAAATGTATGGTATATATAACTTTCTTCCAGTCTGGCATGTTCTTGGGTAACTCACGCTAGGCAAGGACTCTTGGCCCAGGGCCAAAATTTGCTGCTCTTGGAAGGTGATCTTGCCAAAAACTGAGCTCCATAATGAATGTTCCCAGTGATGCACAAAGACCAGCTGTTCTAGTAAAGTTACTCATTTTTGAAAACCTCATCCCAAGGGACAGAAACTTCCTGGACACATTTGTGTGAGGGTGTGCATAGTGTTCTTAATCATGTCAACAATCATAGTGATGTAGCATCGTTCCCATGTATCTGTCGGGTTGTTATTAGTAATACTTCTTGGTGGACCATGGCCAAAATTAATACTTTGAAAAACTGGGATCTTTGTGATAATGTAAATGACAAGTGGGGACCTGCAAGACAATTATGGGAACAGCTACCCCATTAGCCCCACCTTTGCTTCTCCCCCTACTTCTTTTTCACTCCTTCTCCTGCCTCCACTCCTTCTCTCTCTCTCTCTCTTCCTTCCATGCCTGTCATTTTGGCTCTTTCTGCTTCCCACCCATCACTTTCCATAGAGCAGGCTTTCTCAACCAGGACTTTGTGAAAACCTGGGGTTCCTTGATGGCCCCGCAAGAGTTTCCCAAACGGATGGGAGTTAGTTAATTTTTCATCTATTTTTAAAATTTGTTAAACATTTATTCGGTGATATGGCTATGTATGGTCAAGTTAACCTGCCTCCTCCTCCCAAAATGGCCTGGAGGGGGTGAGAAGGGGAGGGGCTCCGGGTGGGCATGTACACAGCTATGCTTCCCGGTCATACTCTGTGTCACTTCTGGGGTTTCTTGAACACCTGAAGAGTGTTTCAGGGTTGAGAAAAATTGAGAAAGGCTGCCGTTGAGGAATGGGCTTCTTTGGAGTCTTAAGTCTATGGCATTATACCATCCTGAAGTTCCTCCCCACTTCAAGCCCCACCCCTCAAATTTCCAGGAATTTTCCAATCTGGACTTGGCAACCTTGTTTCCTTCCCACACAACAGCCAACCTACCTTCAGTTTTCTGTCTCTTCCTCCACTGCAGCCTCTTCCTAGGAAAGCTAGGTCCTTCTCCACAGTGGGGACCAAAGTAGCTAACATTGTTCAGCTCTCCTCCTTTTCATCTGCACAACAACCCTGTGAGGTAGGCTAGGACTGAAATAAACGACTGGTCCAAAATCACCCAATCAGCTTCCACAGCAAGATGGGGATCTGAATATAAGTCTTGAAACCCTACTTAGAAGCTCTAACCACTATTTCACACTGACTTCCATGGGGTGACTGCTGTTGAACAGCAGCAAGCAACCATGCCTAGTTGAGTCATGCAAGTTGGGTAATATCAAACCACAGAGAGTTTTCTTCCAGGTCTATGCTTGCCAAGCTCCACGTAGGACCGGGAGTTCCCCCAGAATTACAACTGAACTTCAGACAACAGAGGCTTGTTCCCTTGGTGAAAATGGCAGTAGAGAGTGAACTCTGCGGCATTATACCATTCAGAGGCCTCTCCTCTCCCCAAACCCTACCCCCCTTAGACTTCACTGAAAAATATCCAGGAATTTCCCATCCAGAAGCTGGCAACACTAACCAGGCTTGGCCAAAAAGTGTTCTTGCTCAAAGGTCAAAATAGACCTGGAAAGGACCCTGCCCCATCCCCCTGCCTTTTACTTACAGAAGCCTGGAATGCTGTGGTTGCCTAGCAGCAGCCACTGAGAGAATTTGTTGCTTAAAGCTATAGGCGCTCTTTTTATCATTTTTGGCTTTTTGCAACCCTTTGGTGCATTTATTTTTTAGATTTCACATTTTCCCAATAATGTGGGGCCCTTTTTAGCTTTGTAGAAAGACTGTAGAAAGTCTATTCATAGCTCCAATCACCAGATTTAAGTATCCAAGGTTTGGCCCATGTTATAGAACGTAAGATGGAATTAAACTAGTGCTGGCTTACAGCTGTTACTTTCCAAGCTTAGGGGTCTGTCACAGTCACAAAATACCTTAGCAATAGTAATCTGTAAAAAGATTTTAAGGTAACACATCTCAAAGACCATGGTAGCAAACTTGGTTTGCTTGCTGAACTGCAGTACTTCCAGAGCATGACCTCAAATATTCAGGAAAGGATGTTGTGTGTGTGTGTGTGTCAAATATTTCCCCAAGTAGGACAGACAGCTACTTGTACTAGGAAAAACCTTTTCACCATTTCTATAAGATACAATAAGCAGACAGTTGAATGTACAGTGAATCCCAAAAAACAGTGTTATTTAACTCAATGGTTATTGCTATGGACAGCAGCTTATAACAGACAAAACTAAAGTCAGTATAAAAGGAGAAAATACAAAATAACACAAACATAAAGAGAATTGGTTATCACATGCTCATAAAACTCAGTTTGGGGAATAACATGGAGTACTGCTCATTTCTTTCCATTTTACTTGGTAAACCATGCAGTGGAACACAAATCAAGGAATATTTGGATCTGGGATCTCACACTTGCAAATGTGCAACTGATGCCAGATGAGTTATTCTGGATTTACACAGACAGTGCACTGCTGGCTAAGGCTACTCATTCCATGGAATTAAAAAGAAATGGATGGACAACTAACTTGTCAAAATAGATTATAAGCGGCCGTGAGAAAGGCTCGTTCTCTGGCCAGCCCACCCAAGAGCAGCACAGTGGAGAGGGGGCAGATGCACTGCAGGGGTTTAGCCTGCTCCCAGCCAGCAGTGACTCGCTTCCAGGCATCCCCTCCTGGGCCTGCACTGCCACTGGCGGGCTCCAATGCCCGGGGGCTCGGCTTGGCCCCTGCGGGCAGCAATGCGGGTCCAGAAGGGGATATCATCCTTCCCTTGGGCTGATAAGAAGCTTTGGCATGAGTGCATTTTCCAAGGGGAAAGAAGAAGGGGGATGCCATTGGAAAGCTTCCAAGCAAGTTTTCATATGAAAGCTTGACCACCCACAAAACACCCCATGCCAGCCTAGTCGAAAGACAGCAACAATTCAGAAATCCCCAAGCACACAGGGCACACATGAAAAATCCAGCTGCAGTACTCTCTTTATCCCTTCCACATGGCAGATTCCCCCTGGGACCACCATGTGCTGACTCCTCTGGCACAAGAAAAGGAGGTTTCTGTCTTACCTGCGTGGGTCATGCACTTCCACGGAAAACTTCTTCTCTCGGAAGTACAGGTTCTCCAGCTGCCTCCATTGGAAGATCTGAGGGGGGAAGGGAAACACACACACAAGAAAAACAAGGCGGTTGAGAGGCAGAGCATGGGGAGGAGGGGGCACCTCTGGCTGTCCTCCTTTCAACTCTTCCTTATCTAACTCCCAGATTCCTTTGGCTTGCCGCTCTTGGGAGCGGGAAGAAGGCGACTCTGGAGAAAGCTGCAGGCGGCAGGACGCTGCTGTGGGTGTGAGCTTCCCTGACACTGCATCCCCACCCACCGTTCAGGAACGAAACCAGACCTTTCTGAGAAGCCCTTTCTTTCCCTTTGTTCCGTCTCCTTGCCTCTGCTCTGGGCTGCACGGATTTCCCTCCTTCAAGTCCTCCAGCAGGAAAAGGGGGGGGGGGGAGGGCGTGCTGTGAGTGTGTGTATGTGTGGGGGTGGTTTTGCAGAAGTGCCGAACTGAAGCTTCCTCCCTTCAGAGTGCTGAAATGGGAAAGGAGCTCAAATTCCCCTATCTCCCCCAGGGACGCTATTTCCTGCCCACTAATGTGCAAGAGCTCCTGACTGGAGCTCTGAAATGGAGGGCAGAGGCGCTGGGGATCTTAATTCATTCCAGGCAACATGAGATAAAAATGCAGGCTTGTCAAGACCCCCCCCCCCCCACTAAGCAAATAAAAGAAGATGTATGTAGTACCTGAGGCGGGACAGAGAGGCTCAGGGGTGGTTTCTCTGCAGTCCTACTGCAGCACTAAGGCTATTGTTCCTTTCCCTACTTTAATGCCAAAACTAAATAGTTAAGGGCAAATTCCTGAAGGGTGGCTGCTGGGTTTGCCTGCTGCAGCCAAAATAACCCAGAGTCTTGTGGCAGCTTAAAGACTGTTTAATTTATTACCACATGTGCTTTCATGAGTCACAGTTTAACTTGGTCAGAAGGATGTTTCAGAAACCTGCAGTAAAATCCAAGACATTCTGTTGGTGGTCTTTTGGGCTAGATTCACAGACTTTTCACGGTACTAAACACCGTCTTGGTGAGGTGCAGAATCATAAGCATGCATTTCTCTTCTGCCACAAAATCTAAAGTGTGACACAGGAGATTTGAGCAATTCCTCCCCACTCTACCTTTTAAGCAGCTTTAATTTTCTCATGGGAAATTGAAATCAAGAATTCAGTTTCAAATGCAAGTGTTAAAAGACTTGAAAAATCAATAATAATTTCAATGGAAGGCATGCTCATTCTTTGCAGAATATCTGGTGTCACCAGCACCAAACCTGCATGCCACCATGGAGTATCTGTCAGTATTTAGAAGGTGTTCATTATCACAGGGATATGGCTGTGAATCTGAGTGCACAACTGACCTCAATACACTGAAAATAGAGAAGAGGGATGCATATTTGATCCACATCAGAGTTATGCCTGCTGTTTCCGATCCAGAGAACATCTCTTTAGCCGGATTAGTGTGGTGGATGGTTAACAACTGATTACCTGTTTGAGTAGTAGGGAAGGGCATGCTGGAGTACTAGATTTCTAGGAAGGTATACTATAGAAAACCATTCTAGACATGTATATATAACAAGGGCAGAAGTTTATCTATATGAGGCTTCTGAAATAATATATCTACCTCATGTCACAGATACTGATTATAACTATTTCAATGTGGCCCAGTTTTTAGAAGTTTTGTATTAATATTACAATATCTGGAGCCAATGTGCAATTATTATGCTTGACCACTGAAGAAGGCCGATATGCATACAGCTAGGGTTGCCTTAGGTCTATGTTTGATAAAATTGTGTGATTTCATTCTGCTCTGAGGCTATTATCTGGGCCTATCTGTGTCTTTAATTTATTTATTATAAATAAATACATATATTTTGATATATTTGATAACACACAATCAAGATACAGAATTACGGCGCTTTTAAATTTGGATTTCTTCAACTTTCTGGTTTTTAATTCATTATTTGATTATGTTTTTCCTCCCTCCACCTTTGCTGCAGAATTAAATCCAAATAAATGGTAACCATATAAACTAAGCTTGCTATTCCTGTTTGGTTCTTTAATCTGTTAAACATTTTCATTATGCTGTATGCTAATTGACTGCTCATTGTCTACCAATATGTATGGACTGGTAATTTCCATTTCATTGTATCCTAAGAAGTGTGCATGCACACAAAAACTTATCTTCTCCATGGTTCCTTTTAATATTTACAAAACCAGCCAGGAGGTGGAGCGACTCTGGGGTGTCTAATTGGCCTCCGGGCCCAGCTGCTCCCCAGCACCTCTGCACTGCTCAGCCGCTTTGATCGACTGACTGCAGCGGTGGGCCATGGCTGCCGACTGCAGTGGCAAGCAGGGCCTGCCCCAGGGGCTGCCACTGAAAGGGCGCCCATGCCACCATCCAAGATCCAGCCGCTGTGGCCACTAATGAACACAGGACACTGGCCCCAGCAACCATGCTATGACGGCAACTATGCTGATCTGGCGGCGGTGGCTGCTGAGCCTGCCAAGGAAGAGGAGGTGATGGCAGTGAGCCCGCCACTGTCGTGAGCATGCCTCTGAGCCAGCAACGCCGACGCTGCCCGCAGCACCTACTGACAACGACAACAAAGAGGAGGAGGAGGCGGCCCCATACCGGCTGTCTCACTACACACCACCACAAAGAGCCTCCGCTGCATGAGGACATAACTGCCACTGCCCTATGGATTGTGCCAAAAATCGAACAGCCAGCCACCTCTGACCCCCTGCCTGCACCCGCGGTGAGCCCTCACGGGGCCCGCTACCAACCCCAGCAACATGCCAGGCTCGACGCCATCATCCAGGTACGCCTGCACCCACCTGCCACCCGCAGCAACCCCCCCGCTGCGCCACCCCACCCCACCCCACCCCACCCCTTCATTTTATGGAGGTTGCTACCAGTCCAGGAGACCTCTCCGCTCCTCCAGCGCCCTACCTCCGCTAGCGCCTGCTGCATTTCAAATGCAGCAGGCTTGGATGCTAGTACCCTAAATAAAACTTTGTTGGTCTTAAAGGTGCTACTGGACTCAAACTTTCTTCCAGTTTTTTTTACATGAATCCTGAAAACAGTTTCTTTGGTTATCCAAACAAATGACTATGTGCTACAAATTAATAGGTAGTTATAGAGAACTTTTAAAAAGACAACCTTGCTTCCCTCCCAGTGAAAAAAATTCTTTTGAATGTAGATTCCTTAGCATGATAAAAAAAAAAAAACCCACTCACAAAAGGCCATAAGAAACTGACCAGATTTAAAACTCCATATTGTGCTCCAGGTTAATGAACTGCTTGATAAAGACAAATGGAGGTGCCAATTTACTTGATCACATGTATCAAATGCTAAGTCAATGTACATCAACAATTTAGCTGGAACAGAATGCTTTGCAGGCAGCTACCAACATGACTAAGGTCCACTCTTGAGGAAAAGGTATATGGGGTGTTGCCACTCAATGCTATCATCCATGAGGTATTTATACCAGCCCTGCTTTGAGTACAAGATGTACATTCATGATCTATATGCAGAAACTACTGCTGCCTCTAATCGTTCTCTATCAGAGCAATCCTAAACAGAGTTAAGATTTGGAAGTCCATGGAAGTCAATGAGTTTTAAAGCATGTAACTGTTTAGGATTGCCCTGTAAAATAGGCAATACTTTTTTTTTCACAAAGGAAGTCCCAAACAAATCAGCTCAACACTTGTGACTCAACAAGCCAAATGCAGTCTACCTGCCCTAATCTATGGCTGAGGGGAGGAGAATGATGTATGAATGAGAGAAAGGTGAGGTATAGATGAAACAGATCAATAAATTATCAGGTTTTTGGACAACACACTGGGTTAGCAGATCCAGGCAGAAAATAAAACCAGAAGGCCTGGTAAGCTTCACTAATAGGTTAGTCCATGGGTGATCCATTGTATTTAGCTGAATGTATCCCCACTGAAAGGCCAGGATTAAAGGGTTTGAGAACTCAAGGGATTCATAAAGCAAGTTTATATTTTTATAAATGGAATGGGGGAGGGCAGATATTTCCCTCCCTCTCATATTGAACCCAGGCATGATTTTTTTGTCATTTCAGAAGAAACAAAATGAGGTACTCCTGCACAGAACATGTGTTTAAATTGTGAAATTTATTAGCGAAATATGACCACTAGCTTTGAAATGGACGAGAAAATGTCACATGGAGTGAGTTGATCAGCAGCTATTAGACATGCTAGGTAAATGCAGCTCTCTGCATAGAAATAGCATACCTTTTTCTAGCAGATCCCTGGCATAAAAACTGGGCAAGACTGCCAACTTCATGTTCTCAATGGAGATGCACCCAGGGTGGCACCTGGAGTTCTTCTGGAATTACAACTGATCTCTAGATTACAGAAATCAGTTTTCAAAAGGAGTTGCACCTAGGGTTATACCTGGAGTTCTTTTGGAATTATAAGTGATCTCTAGATTACAGAGATCAGTTTACCTGGAGGAAATGGAAGCTTTGGAGGATGAATTCTATGGCATCACATCAGTGATGAGCTTCCTCCTCTCCCCAAATGTTCCCCTGTTTTAGGCATTGCTCCCAGATCTCCAGAAATTTTCAAAGATGGATCTGGCAAGTGGCAATCCTAGGGAGGGATCATGATATTTTCTCTGTAGTTTTCAAGTACCTTATACACTTGTGTATAAGCCGAGTTTTTCAGCACAGTATTCACACTGAATAAGTGCTCCTCGGTTTATATGCGGGTATATACAGTAATTGAAATAAAAACCTGCTCCAGCCAATCGTTACAGAGAATCAGTTGGAGATCCCCTACAAGATCCCTAGCTTGCACAGGATCCATTCTACTGGGTCACAAAGATCAGCAGCTCACTTAGCTGCTTAAAGTTTGTGATGGTTCATGATTTGTGAACCACATATTCCTGATTCATGCTCATCCCTACTCAGTCCTTGCTAAGGCTTTTTGTTCTTCTTCCTCTGATAGATTTAATATTTTTCTGTATGTGTAAAGAATATACCAAGTATATGGTAACCCTGGGGGGAAAAAAAACTTCTAAGAGAGCTCTAGATCCCATCTGGAGGTCGGCAACCCTGCTTAGGTTAGACATGCCAAAGAATAAAGCATGAGAACAGACTGAATGGCTGGTGGCAGAGTACAGTTTTCAGTAAACATTTGCATGAAAAAGGCTACATGCAAATAGAAAACTAAAACAGGACAAATTCTCTTGCTCTGCTTGCCTTGCCTATTTTCTGCTTCCAGGGTGTTTTACACAGAGAAGAATATTCCAGAATGGAATCCTCCATCTGCAGTCTGGCCTTTCTACCAGCTTATCACCACCTCATTCCTTTGTAGGTCCAAATAAGGTTCTACACATCTCTTATTCTGTATGATTCATAAAGCAACAACTGCTTGTTATAAAAATAAATAATAATAATTATTATCCAATCACATTCCTCGAGAGAGCCATAATACTTCAGTCTCTTCTCTAGACTGCTTGATATATCTGTTTACTTTATTCTCCTGGCTGTCTAGCTGATTTGATGGCACACATTTAAAAATCAATGCACTTGATTTGTCAACTGATGCATTACAGCATCATTAGCATCACCCTTCAAAGGTCAGCATGTCAAAACTTTGTTTTATGACTACAACAATTTAATTATTCCCAAGTGAAGGAAAGTCATTGAAGTAATCAGTTATGGGCTAAATATAAAAGGGAGTTAAATGTTTGATTTTTGCTAATTATTGGACTTTGGCTTGGGCTCTCAGAAATAACATATGTCTTTAGGTATTGAGATGGCTCATCCAGCACACTTTGTTACTCACAAAATTTTACATAGGTATGCATTTGGACCTGCCACCAGGTTGACAAACTCAGTTTGCTCAGTGCCATGTTGGCAGCTCTAACTGGCTAATATCCATGAAGAAATAGGCTACCCTGACCTGGATAGTCCAGGCCAGCTCGATCCAGCCAGAACTCATAAATCAAGCAGGGTCAACCCTGATGAGTATTTGGATGTGAGACCTCCAAGTATTTTGGTGGTAGTTCCTCCAAGAAACATGAGGTGCCATATTACCTTTGAATGTCCCTTGCCTGGCTGCCAGATCGTATCTCCTGGCTACACTACACATGCTATATGATAAATAAATAGTAGTAGGCTGTGTTTGGCTTGGTGTGCCTAAGTAGGGCAGGCCTGGAATGATCCCACATCCTTTGAAATCAGAAGAAAGTTTAACAGGCGTGGCATGGCTATCCCACTGCTTGCATGTCTCAGTTTTAAAATTAGGTACAACATGGTTTGGAACATGCAGACACTTCCCAGTCAACACAGCCAGAAAGTGGTCAGTCATGACTAAGGGAGGCCTGCCTCTATAATCAAGGACTTCATTCTGAAAGCTGGCTATCCAGGAGGGTCACTAGTGGTGACAAAGATTTCTCTGATGTGGCCATCTGTCTAGTGGGAGCTGTAAATGACTCCACTATTTTCTGAATACAGAGAGGGAAAAAGTTTCTTTCGAAGTCACTGGGGAAGGACATCTTAGAGAAAGTCGACTTGAGTATTTCTTTTTTTTAATTGAAATGCAGTGTAAGTTGGGGTAGAGATGAAGGAATGGCAGGGGAGTGGTCTTCCTGTGATGAAAGCTGTAATGTGGAACGGGAGGCATGTTTAACCCTTTCTCTTTGTGCTGTTTCCTTGATCAGAATAATATATGTCCCTCCTGTGGCCATGTAGACTTCCCATCAAATTGGCAGCTGTCAAAAAAGAAACTGTCACATGATGCAGTCCCAGAGGTAAGGCATAGTTTGTGGCCTGTGTAATCAGAGTTTGACAATGCTGTGCATAGGTGTTTAAAGGTAAAAGGATTTCTTTTTTACTTTAACATTCTACCCAGTATTTTCCCTGGCAACCTTCCTTTCCACAAACCTGTGAACTCTGCTTTACCCTCTCCAAGATGCATTAATGGGAAAGTGAGTTTCTGTTAAATGTATTTAACTTGAGAAAACAAGTATCTCTCCCCCTCTCTCTGGGAATGATTGTTTGACAGTGTGTGCAGTTTGAAACCAGGCTAGTGCCTTTATTAACTTGGCCACACTTGGGTCAGAAGCTAGAGCCAAAAGAAGAAAAAAGGGGGGAAAAAAGGGGGGGAAGCCTCTGTGCTGTTCTATAAAATTGGCAAATTCACAAAAGAACTGGGGTAGGACATGGATTAATGTGATGCACACAGTGTTACAAGGTGCAAGTTTGGAAAATGTTCTCCATGAACAATATGCCTGGAATGTTATCAGGCCTTTGTGGTTCGTTAAATGAGAACAATTATCAGACTTTAACATTCTAGCAGGCTCCCTTTTTTTTGTATGTGTGAGAGAGACCATTTGTGGTTTATGCTATGGGGGGGGGGGGCAGAGAAGAGGCTCAGATATCTGTATCTCTTTCAGCCACTTGAGAAAGTCACCTTACTGTTTTGTAACTAGCACCAAAATGGGTTTGAGGAAACCTGACTGAAAGTCTGCTTCATTTAACATAAGAAGAGCCCAACTGGATCGGTCGGACCAGTGGTCCATCTAGGCCAGCAACTTGTCTCACACAGAGGCCAACCAGTTCCACTGAAGGCTCAACAATAGGACATAGAACCCAAGATCTTCCCCTAATGTTGCCTTCTGGCACTGGGATTCAGAAACCAGTTGACTGTCTCTAAACACAGAGGTCCCCCCGACTCACCATGGCTACTAGCCATTAGGAGTGCACATTTGGGTGTACTTAAACCAAAAATATTCAGCATTCCAAATATTTCTGGTTTTTCTTTAGAAAACTGGACACCCCCCCCCCCCCAATCCTGCAGTGGTAAAGGCTAGGAAAAGCTTTAACGGGCTCTTGTTGATTATTCATTTTGATTGGCATTCAGTTACTATTGGGGCAAACATGCAGAAGGGGACTATGAGCCACTCCTTGTGTAACAATTTGTGCTACACAGGAGTTTAAAGGAGATGGGTTGGACACCAATGCAGTCACTGAAAGTTCATAGAGCTTTTTGGAGGTTGAACCTGCCCTACCAGAAATTAAGTACCTGGTTCACAGACCCCTCTGGGCAAATTTTCAGTTCCTATCTAAGCTTTGCAAATGTAGGCAATCTCCTGTTCCAGAATCAGAATACAGAATGAACAAATGCAAAATATTATGGTGAGTTATGGTAGCCAGAATAAAATTGGACTATTTAAATTAATGCATATGATATGCATATTTAGAAAAATTATAGGGGATTGAAGTAATGTAACAGGTGATCAAACATGAAACTTACTGCTGACGGTTCATATAAACAATTTATACCTATTTTGTTCCTTATGAAGAAGAAGAAGAGTTGGTTCTTATATGCCACTTTTCTCTACCAGGAGTCTCAAAGTGGCTTACAATTGCCTTCCCTTTCCTCTCCCCACAACAGACACCCTGTGAGATCTGTAGGTGGGTCTGAGAGAAGTCTGATATTAGTGCTCTGTCAGAGCAGCTTTAACAGTGCTGTGGCAAGCCCAAGGTCACCCAGCTGGCTGCATGTGGGGGAGCAGGGAATCAAGCCCAGCTCACCAGATTAGAAGTCCGCACTCCAAACCACTACACCAAGCTGGCTCTAACTTGCAGTGACTTTATATAATACAAGGCCCAAGCCCATTGCATTCAGGAATACAACAGGCGCTAGAATGGGGGGGGGGAATGTGGTGGACAGCCTCCCCCTCCCCCTCTGAGGACCCATAATTACCCATGTGGATTTCTGTAAATTTCAAAGACTTATTTTCACAATATCATATTGATTCATGAAATATGAAATAGGTTACAAAACCATAGCTATAGATTCCTCTGAAGTCTTTTAACCCTCATAGCAATTTATTTATTCTCTCATTCCAGAATTTCCTTCTGGCTTGCCAGATCCACCAAAAGTCTGAAAACTTAAAGTGGAGATCAGTACCATTCTCACCCACCCCTCACCCCCGATAGTCAGGATTATCTAAAATGATTTTCTTGGTACAATGCTATTCCAGTTCTTCTCTCCCTTCCAAGCTTGTATTTTTTATTTGAGACTGTGTGTTAAAAGACCATGCTTAGCAAACAGTTTATAGGTCCCGTGGTGAGGACGGTGGGGAAAACCTGGCGGTCTTTGTTAATCATTCACACTTCTGTTTTCTGTGAGTTAATTGTTTGCCACAGCTGACAACGGTATACCTGACGAACTGAGAAGAAAAGCTGTTTTTTTTGTACCCCACTTTTTACTACCTGAAGGGGTCTCAAAGTGGTTTACAATTGCCTTCCCTTTCTTTACCCACAACAGAGTTAGGTGGGGCTGAGAGGGCTCTGAGAGACTGGTCCAAAGTCACCCAACTGGCTGCTTATGAAGGAGTGGGGAATCAAACCCAGTTCTCCAGATTACAGGCCATTGATCTTAACCACCACACTAAGCTCCCTCACCCAGCACAAATGCCCCAGTATGACAGCAGTCAAGGACATGTTCTTCACCAAAAGGTTCTGGAAGTTCTAACTGCTATTTGTCAATAGTACATGAGCCACACTTTGTATGAACAAACAGGGCCTCAAAGACACTACAGACACCTTCCATACTGCAAAATCTTAGCAATTACACTTCTCGCAGGGGAATTCATGTATCTTCAAAAGCACACGCACCTGCAAAGCTGCATAATTTATAAATATACCTCAAAGCTCTCTGTGATACCAAAGCAATCAGACTGGATGGGATGCAGATAGCCAGCATATTACAGTGGACCTGGGCTTACAAATTGGACTGGAGAGACCCAGCGTCAAATTCCTTCTGAACTATGAATCTCACTGGGGAGGTCAGTTACTAACTCCCAGCCTAACACATCAACTGGACAGTGGCATACCAAAGGTGGGGTGAGGGGAACAACCTGCCCCAGGCATAGCATGAGGAAAGCCTTTAAAGGCAGTCCTCTAAGCCAGCACTACACTGTGATCAGCCAAAGTTTTTCCTTTTATTTATAAAACTAATAGTAAAGCCATGCTGTAATGCAACGGGCATTAACTCCTGGTTTGGTGTGGGTTTTGTGCCTCACTAGAAACCTGGCAACCCTAAGAGGAGGTTTCTCAGGCTGATTCCGCACTGGTGGCACTACTGTGGGGCTCTGCCGGTGCGGTGCTGTAGAGCTGCATGCTCCGCAGCTTTCCGTGTCCCTGCAGGGGAAACATTTCAGCACTCTATCAGCTTAGTCACCTCAAAGAATATTTCTAACCCAGGGGTAGCTGACCTCCAGGTGGGGCCTGGAGATCTCCTGGAATTATAGCTCATCTCCAGACTATAAAGATCAGCACTCCAGGCAGAAATGGCTGCTTTGGAAGGTGGACAGGACTGTTGTACATAAGAAACATTTTAGGTCTCCCATACAGGTTGTTGTACAGATGAAACAGGAGGCAAAAGAACCTCTGCAACAGCATAACAGCCCTGTGTGGTAGGCTTCAAATATTCAGAGAGTGGAGAAGAGACACACATGGCTTGTCTCCAGCAGTAAGGCCAGCCACAGCAGTATGGTAAGTGAGAAGGGGCTTTTTTCTGTGGCCTCCCTATCAGTCAGCTGCTAAGCAGAAAGGGAAAGTTTTCACTCCTCAAAAGGAATGCCCATGCATGCCCCTTGACCTCTTTTGCACACATTTCTCATTCATTTCCCTCCCCTAGTTTCACTTCTTGGTCTCAAAAAGTATTGATCCCAATCTAGCCTGGTGACAGAACATATTTAAGAACAGTACAGTAGCAAACCTTTGTTAATACTATGAACCTGAAGGATATTATGACTATGGATTTTCTGGGCACTGTACATTGCACTGGCTCGACTAGGCTTCCAACCCCTCCTTGCTTAGACTGTGATTTTGTGCTTGACATCAGCTGGCATTGCCACAATGGCACAGGGTTCTGCTGAGCACTTTGTGATTGCATTAGTACTACTGAGTACATAGCACTGGTTCTACTGCACTTGCAAAAATGACCTCCATCAGTTTCTACTGCAGATAATTCTCTGGCGTAAATTTAATCTCTTGCTAACAATGGAGGACAGGAATACCTTCTTTGGCTAGGATGGCGTGTTTCTTAACATCCAGTCTGGGGAAGCTTGCAATCACTATTTTGTGATGCTTTGGCTAGCATTAGTAAAAGTTAGTGTAAAGGCAGATTGCTGGCACACAGCAAGCACATGAAGGCAGTTTCTAGGCATCAGAGTTTGTAATGCACTTGCAGAGCCAGGTGCCAAAATACAGTTTCAGAGTTCAGGCACAGGGTAGGCAACACTGACAGTTTCAAGTCCAAAGGGAAATCCAAGAACAAGGCTATGAAGGTAAAGGCCAGGATCATAGACAATCTATCGAAAGCAGAAGCAGCAAAGTCAGTAGCTAATGGACAAGCTACTTCCACACAGCCACTCCCTTTCCTGTTGCTTTTAAGTACTATGCAGCTCAGCAGCCTGTACTGAGCCATGCACTGGCCAGCTACCTCAATCCTGCTCCTGCAAGCACTCATCCTCACTGTTGGTGTTGGGCTGGTGCTATGCTGCCACGTGGGCATTGTCATACATGTTTTATGTATGGTTCTTTGTTATAATGTAAACCGCCCTGAGCCTCCGGGGAGGGCGGTATAAAAGTATGATAAATAAATAAATAAATAAATAGTTACTGTCTGTGGATCTATATCTGGCCTCCATAGAGTCAGTCAGAGCAAAAATGAGGAAAATAAAGGCTTCACATGATGCTTTAGAAATACTCCCAATCTTTATGGTAAAAACAACAGAGATCTAAGACATTCCTAAAAGGTGGTACAGTGCTGTGATGTCACTTCTGGGCATGCAAGTGGAAGTGACATTATAGTGTCATGCATCATAATGCTATGTTTCCAAAAACAACCTTAGTTGCAGCTAATTATCTTCACTGGAACCAGTGGGACAGCCTTCCCTTGGAAAAAAACAACAGGATATACTGAGAGAGCCAGGATGAAGTCTATTCCTTTCCCCTCAGCCTTAAGAAGCACAACTGCTCCTTGTCTTGCTAATAAGAGACAGAATGCTGGATGTTGGGGTAACTGAGGAAATCCTGGGGTCATGCACATAATTATTACAAATTCCTGGCACATGAAGAGGTATGAGAAAGGAGGAATTCCATTTGTATTCCCTACTCTGCACCAACCCTTCCCTTCACACTAACTCTCCTCTCCTCTATCAGTGGGGCAAACAATGAGCTACCAGGACTGTTTTGAGTTAGGAAAATTATACAAGGCAGAAAAGCTTAACTCCCTGTCTTGTGTGGTGGCCCAAATCTTGTTGAGATCCCTGCAACCTTTAATTAAGTGTGGAAAAAATGTTGGGAGCCACAGAAATATGGAATCTGGTTTGACCTTGAGAGTCAGTTAAATGGAAAAATGGAGGGAAGAAACAGCCTGTTCCAGTTCCCTAAGAGTGCACAGAATCCCAGAGGGAGGATCCGATGGGACAGAATGGGGTTTCCAAATCCTCCTCCCACAGTTCCTTGTAGTCCTTCCTTTAACATGTGCAATAGCAAAACAGCTGGCCTGCTTTAATCACAAAAGGAGGAAAACAAGGGTAGTCACAGACAAGTCAGGGTTGCCATATACTTCAATGATTCCCTATGCATGTAGAAAAATATTAAATTTATTAAAGGGAAAAAAGGTGGGGTGGGGAGAAGCCTTGTAAAGACTGGATGAGGACTGAGCATGTTCCAGAAAGCATGAAATGCTGAGAATCTGAGGAAAAATTAACCAGCTGAAATCCCTGAAAGGGGCAATGAGGCATGTGTGTGTGATTTCCCTGTGATTTATTTTATCCACCTGCTGCAATTCCCTACTAGAGTGTTCATCTTGATCCACATGGTTGCCAACCTCCAGGTGGGGGGCTGAAGATCTGCAATTACAACTCAATACCAGATTACAGAGATCTGTTCCCTTGAGAAAATGGCTCCTTTGGGGTGGACTCTATGGCATTATACTCTGCTGAGGTCACATCCCTCAGCAGGGTAGGTTAGGCTGACAGTAGGTGACTGGCCCCAGCAAGCTTCCATGGCAGAGTGAGAATTTGAACCTGGGTCTCCTGGGTTCTAATGTGACACTCTAGAATAACCACCACACCATATCAGTGCTCACCTCTAAGAGAAGTTCAAATATTTACCAGTTTTAAACCAGAAAATTAACTCGAAGTGCAATATATCAAGGAAGAAGATACCTACAAAGAAGAGTTGTTTTTTATAGCCCGCTTTTTTGTACCAGAAGGAGTCCCAAAGCAGCTTACAATTGCTTTCCCTTCCTCTCCCCACAACAGGCACCCTGTGAGGTAGGTGGGGCTGAGAGACCCCTGTTGTTACTTCTCAGTGCTACCACTGCTGTGACGAACTCATGGTCACCTAGCTGGCTGCATGTGGAGATGTGGGGAATCACACATGGCTCCTTTATAGTCTAATCTATTTATCTAATAGTGACATTTGTCCCACATCTGCAGATATCTAAATCCATGGGTTGGGGAGGGACTTCAATGGAATATAACACTATGGAGTCCACCCTCCAAAGCAGATGTTTTCTCCAAAGGAGCTGGTCTTTGCCTTAAGATGAGCTGTAGAAATGGGGGGATCCCCAGGTCCCACTTGGGGTCTGGCATCCCTAACTGAGGAGGAGAGAGAAGGAATGAAATGAGTGAAATGGCATGAGTGACCTAGGATGGCTGATCCCAACGGTCCTTTGTGAGACCCTGCTAGTCCAATCTAAAATGGAACTTCACTTTCACCTTAGTCAGTTAAAGCACAGACAATCTGCTTCCAGGGTCTAAACTCAGAGTCTTTCTAACTGAATTCTATTTCTATTGCCCAAACAAAGTCTGGTCAGATTAAGCCTGAATTTTTATTCTTGGTGACATTAAAATAACAACTTGGAATTTAGATAGCTATTGACAGGATCCTTGAATGTAAGCCTACAATATGTCCAATTCATATCTTTTTAAAAAGGAGAGTGAACAGGAAAGAGAGAACAGGCAGCCAGAATTCTGTAGTGTCCCAGCCAAATGGCTGGAGCAATTTAATCAAAGGCTGGTTTTGAATGTATGCTGATGGGGTTGCAAGATACTCAGTTATTCAGTGTGGCAAATGCAATAAGCATGAAAAACTGTATAGAATGACCTAATGGGGAAAAATACACTCCACATTGTAAGATGAGCAAATAGTCTTTATGCATTTAATATATACTGCTCAGTTTTGGCTGGTTTTCCTCCAACAATTTTCTGCTTTGTCTTGTACTTGCAGTATTTTCTTCCCACTATAATTTTTCAGTTTATTTTTAGTCTTGGAAATGAGCAAAAAAAAACCTAAATGAGAAAGACTGAGAAAACAGTGCTCAAAATCTTTTGCTCTAGAAGAAGTAATAACAGGAACACTTAAACTTGGCAAAAATAATTAATTGGGCTCTTCTGCATCTATAAAAAGTCTTTCTCAAATGGCGAGTCCTTGTATGACTGAAAGTGATCCGCCAGCTTTCAAACAGTTGCTGTTTAAGATAATTAATCAAAAGTTATTTTTTTTTGACACAAAATTTATACACATGCCCCCAAAGGAAGACAAATGTATCATTGAGAGGGCTCCTTGAGCCAGTTGTTGAAAGAGGCATGATATTGTATGGAGTATGGTCAGCAAAAAATCTGATAAGCCAGACAAGCATAGCTACGACTACCATTATAACACAGGTGGTAAACCACACTGACTTTTCAGCTGCTGTGATTCATGGGAGAAATGTCCTAGCATCATACACATGCATGTATGTGCTGTCAATTCACAACTATTTATTTATTTATATACCACCTTCCCCGAAGGCTCAGGGTGGTTTACATAGAACAGGAACAATACAGATGACTCAATAATTGTGACAATAATAATACAATGGTAACGGCAGACAATGGAACCTTGAATCAACTATTGCGTACTGATGACCATGTGAGTTGGACAGGTCAGCAATGGTTTCCATAAGAGGGAGGGAGGCTCGGGGGCCAATGGGAGGTGATTGGCTCAGGTCGACCTCAACCAAATGCTTGGTGGAGGAGCTCACTTTTGCAGGCCCTGATCTCCTCTGGGAGCTCGTTCCACCAGGTGGGGGCCAGGATGGAGAAGGCTCTGGCCCTAGTTGAGGTCAAGCAAGCTTCCTTGGGACCAGGGATCACCAGGTAGTTGGCAGTGGTGGAGCATAAGGCTCTTTGGGGGTGTAGGCAGAAAGGCGATCCCTCAGGTACACTGGTCCCAGACCACGTATAGACTTATTAAAGGTGATAACCAGAACCTTAAGCCTGATCTGGAATTCAACTGGGAGCCAGCACAGCTGCTGAAGGATGGGCTGAATGTGGGACCTCCATGGTGTTGCTGTGAGGACCCTGGCTGCTGTGTTCTGGACCAGCTGTAGCTTCTAGATCAAAGTTAAGGGCAGGCCTGCATAGAGCAAGTTGCAGTCTAGAGGTGACCGTCGCATGGATCACTGTGTTCTGGGACCAAGTAGGGTGCTAGGAGTTTGTCTTGGCGAAGGTGGTAGAATGCCAGCCGTGTTACTGTCGTGATCTGAACCTCCATTGAGATGGAGGCATTGAGAAACACACCCAAGTTTCTCGTGGAGTGGGCCACTGATAGCTGTACTCCATCCAGGTTGGGTAGGTGCACTTCGTCATTTGGACCATTCCAGCCCAGCCACAGAATCTCTGAAGGGTTGAGCTTCAGATGACTCTGCTTGAGACACCTAGTCACTGCTTTCAGGCAGCTGGCTAATGTTTCTGGTGGAGAGTCAGGGCACCTGTCCAACAGAAGGAAGAGCAACCCAGCAAGGGGCTTTCAAGGCAAGAGGTAGTATGCCATTACCTTCTTCTGCAGAATCTTCTTTGTTGATCTCCTATCCAAGTACTGACCCTGCTTAGCTTTTGAGGTTTGATAAGACTAGTCTGTTCCATACTTCCATCCCTCCATCTCAACATCATACACTCAGTAAAATATTACTGGGGGGCAAAGAGGGCCTAGACGTGTGATTAATATATATGTGGAACTTAAAGAATCTTAACTGGCCTCAACAGCTACACTGTGCAATTAATGGAAAGAGGTCTACTCAATGTTCTTAGCATTGCACTGAAAAAGTAAAGATTTATTTTGCAACACATCAGCTTTAGAATGTATATACGTTCTCTGCCAGGAACTACTGTTTTTGCTACCCCACAGGTATTAGTATACTATCCTCACAATGCCACAAGTGACTACTACAAAAGTGTATCATTATGCTCGGAGGAGAAAGATCAATTTCTCTGCATGATGCTTCTATGCATTTACAATAATTGGGCCTGACAAGTGCAACAATGGAAAAATGTTTTATAACACAGTGACAGCATTTCTATAAGCTGATGTGCCGCTCAGCACTTTATTAATGCTGGCTGTGTATTTCCTTTACTGGAAGCCAGCCTTAAAAAGAGAAGAAAATAAAATCTGTTGTTCAGTGTCGAAAGATGTTTCTAGCATTTGCAAAATCCCAGATCTAGATGACCTTCTGTCCCCTGCCTTGTTCTCCCGCATTTAAAAAAACAAAAAATCTGTCAACTTATAGATTCTCAGTTGCTCTGGAATGTTGAAATATTGCTCATAGGTTTGGGCTGGGTTAGGTAGTAGTACCCTGAAACCTCTGCTCTTTGTGGGACCCAGAAGAATCCTCCCCTCAATCTCCAGGGCCTAATCACCAGACATTGATGGCTGCCATGACCTTTGCTCAGGTGAGCAAGGAATACAGAGCTACATCTAGAGCCTTCCTTTTGTAGCAAGCCGGGGTTCAGCTAGAGTTGCCCACCTCCAGGTGGGATTACAGTTGATCTTCAGGCAACAATATCCCCTGAAGAAAATGACTGCTTTGGAAGGTGGACTCAATGGGATTATATCCTGCTAAAATCTGTCCCCTCACTAAACTCTACCCTCCTCAGCTTCCACCCCTCCCCTCTAAATTTCCAGGTATTTCCCAAGCTGGAGCTGGCAACCCTAGGAAATCTTCTGAGAATGCACAATGTCTTTTTTATTTATGCCCAAGGTTATCTGGGATTGCAGCATGTACACTCAGGCAGTGCTGTTTTCCTAAAAAGAAGGGTGGCAGCACCCATATAGTCATTAGCATTTATGAGATATTCATTCAAATGCCTGAGTAATTTAAACATTCACAACTCCTTGAAGAGGCCTGGCAAGAGATGCCCCATCCAACCCTTAATCAACTGTTATCTACCATGGATCACAGATACTAACGCTGAACACGGGGCATCAAATCTGCATTAGCCTTTGATGCCTCTGAAAGAGCAGGCTACAGTAAATATAATTATACAGTCTGAACATTGATAATGTTGCTCTTCCCAGCCAAATTCAAGCTCATCAATAAACCATGGGTTCTGTGTTGTTTCTTCAGGCATCATTATCATTAAGAGAAACATAATCCTGACAAACTAGCAAACCAAATCCAAGGAATAGGAAACGAGGAATAGCACTACTAACCCATCATCCTATCTGCCATTTAACCAGTACACAATATTTAATGCCTTTTCATAAATTATGCTTACCTTTCTTGGCTTCACTTTGTCATGGTAGTCATACTGAAAGATTCCCTTGTAGCTAAGTCCTAACCACCAAGGAATTCCCTGCTTGTCCTAGAAGGTAGAGGGGGGAAACACACATAGAATCAGTATAGTACCAATCAGTATAGTACCAATGGGAATTCGGCAAGGAAATATGGTAATTTATGGCAGGAGCAAAATATGCGATCATTTCAGCCCTCTGGGCTATTCATATTTCTTTGGTATATATAGGCAGTTGTGATGATGAAAACTCTGGCATTTGAGGTTGTGTCCTCAACACAATCTGTTCATTCTCCCATTATTTGTCACACACCAGGACTGGGTTGGGGAAGGAGGACTGGCTGAACCCTGGGTTGGCCCTCCCTTAAGGAAGCATTTAAAAGGTGTTCACAGGAGCAGCCATAGAGGACGCGTCACACACATTTCCTGGCAGGGGGGAACATGTAATTAGCCCAGCAGAGTATGGGGACTGGGTGAAAAGAAACCCTCTTGTTCTGTTCTCAGGTTCTATTCTAGGACACTTGCTCAACTAAAAGCAACCCTGGTGGGTAAGACAGTCCTGGGCTCATTCTGCACCCAAGGGTTAATGCACCTTCAATGCACCTTAGAAGCAGATTTTCCTGTTCTGCACATCTCCAGCTGCAAAAGCACATTGAAAGTGCATTATCTCCCATGTGCAGAACAAGCCCTGGACTCAGACCTGACCCCAGTAGAACCTGCTCTCATTGATTGTTGTATTATTGTGTCTTTACGGTTATAGAGTTCTAGGTTATATTTGGATACACTAGGGAATTAATCATAACCACAGCTTTTCTTTTGTTCATTTTGTTGTTAAGTTTCTCAAGCGTTGGATCCAGTCCAGAGACTGAAGATCTTTCTTCTCAGCTCTAGTCCTTTCTGACCACGGGAAAGTTGTCCCGTGGAGTCCTAGGAGCCATGTGGGTCAGGGGGCTGCACTGAGAAGGGGGCAAATCTGGCCTCTCCTCCCTCTTCCTTCTGCTCATTCCACCCTAAAGACAAACAGAGGCGTCTTTCACATTGGAATTAGTATTAGTAGGGACCTTATCAGATACCCCCTGGCAAGGGGATTGTGGAATCTCTTGTAAATATTTTCTGCCTTTCAACATATGTCTCCATGTAATGTGTGAGCTATGTGCCATCAAGTCACTTATGACATATGGGCAGTCTACAAGTTATGACCTCCATCATGTCCTGTCATTGGCAGCCATACTCAGGTCTTGCAAACTGAAGGGCCAGTGTTTACTAAGAAGACCTTAGACAAGTTTTCCAAGAGCCTATCAAGAAACAATTTTTAAAAATATAAAACATTTCTATGCCACCTTTCCATCCAATTCAAGTTGCCCTGCAAGCCTCCAAGTTCATTTTTGATTAGATGTATAATTTCTACACTGAATTTTGTTGACAAGTATAATAATCTATAGCTATATAATTAAGTTCCCAAAATTAGTAAGGTTGCAATTAAAACACATAAGAAGGCTAAGGTTAAGATCTAAGACTTGATCTAAAGATCTAAACTTTTGCAATACATTGCACTAATTATTGATCACAGTTCAAAATACATGAATATGAAGTTATTGAAGCTAGCATATTTTTTCATTAACAAATAGCGCACTTTTTTCTTTATCAACCTGTTCCTTACATCTAAGAACAATTTCCAGTTGACACATACCTTGACTGCATAATAATGAACTCCATATGTTGGTAGGGATTCTACAATGCTCATGTAACTAAGGAAAGAAGCATAAAAAACAGCACATGGAGGTTTCAAGTGGCAAAAGATTGAAGGGAAGAGTACAAATTTATAAATATTTAAGTACTCTGCTTAATAAATGCAGTCACCAGTAAATAGTATAACAGGATTCAAATAATGAGAGGGGACACAAAAGCATATTAGTATGTCATCTCTAACTTGGTGGATGATAGAGGTTTTTAGATCCAAGTTTTAAATGTCTTATAGGGAAAACAATGACAGATGGTGAACTTCTGTAAGAATCTAAAGGTGTGTGAAAGGGAAAAATAGCCAGGGCTGTGGATGAGATAGCGGCCTCGGCTATGGAGTACCTAGCTCAGGAAGTACCTGCAACCAAGGGAAACCCTGGACCTGTTCTGTGGAGGGTACTGGGTACCAGCCAGCTTGGGTGCATGTGCACCCTGGGTGGAGATGAGAACTCCCTTTGGCATATGCAATGATCTAGGCTGGAGAGGAGGGACATTGCCAAGGCAGGTGGCCAGGTAGCTAGGCATAGTTTGGGAGTAGACCTGGAAGGAGGTGAACAAAGGAACTCTCTCCCTTTAACTGTCTCAGAGTCAATTCACTCCAAGCCACTCGACCTCCCAGCTTGGTGTGAACTCTGATTCTAAGGCAGTAAGGAATCTTGGTCTTTTTACAAGCCTTGAACTCACAGAGACAAAAACATTCAGCATTCCTGATTATTTTTGAATCCTAATATCATACCGGTATTGAGATTCTGGAACATTGGGAAATACAAATATTTTGGGGGTTCAGTATACCCAAACCTGAAAAACACCAAGGTTTCTTTGCAGACCCCTAGTTATTTCCATCCTTGGTATGCTCTCTGCTAATGATCTTTTGGGAAAGAATATAGTCTGTGTGTCTCAGCATGCCATCTGGACAGGAAGGTTTGCAAGCTCAAAGTTCCTGCCCACTTGAGAACCATTTCCTTCCAATAACTTCTCATGGCTGCCATTTTCATTGCTGTGCTACAGGCTTTTTGAGGGATTCTAAAACTAGACATTTCTATAAAGCTATAGTGCTAGCACACCATACCATTTATACAGTTATATCATTCTCCAATTTTAAATGTTTTTCAATTAAAGGTCTCAAAAAACCCTACAGATGCATGTGCAGAAACATGCAGGTAAAAAAATAAACTGGAGCCCCTCCTCTGGCCAGAGCTATTATACTCTGCGATCCTGTACCTGTGGTGGTTTGACTGTAAACTGGGGAAGGTTTGGGGATTATGCCACCATTTAATGAGTTTTAGGGGGCTTTCTGGGTTTTGGTATTGGGGATTGTAATTTATTTTATTGGGGTTTAATTCTGTCTTTTGTGTAACCTGCCATGAATCTCTGGAGAGTGGCGGGATAAAAATCCCCAAAATAAAATAAATAATAAATAAAATGGCAACTGAAAGAGGAAGATGCACAGAATATTCCTTTGAAGATGCTCCAATGTCAATATGCATGCCTAATGAATGCAAAAAGAAGAATCTGCTGTGTAACTTGCATTTACGGTGTAAATGCCACCGTAGTTAGATCACAGTTAGCTAGGAGTAGCTAGGAGTAGCTAGTCAGCAAACAGGGGCTGGATTGGGAGGGAGGAAGAGAGAGAGAGAGAGAGAGAGGGGTGGGGGAGAGATGGCACCCAGGAAGGACACCCAGGGTGGTCTAAAAGCAGTGTATAGATTTACTGGGGAAGCCTACCCAAATAAATACGAAAAAAGTTTCAGTTCTCCTGGGCATTTAAGCACCACAACAAGACTGCTATTATTAATTACATTAAAAATGCTGGCTTATATATTATACTATACACTAGAGAGCCACTTTTCAAATTCTTTACAATTCTTTTTCAAATTCCCCTTCCCAACTTACTTAACAATGGCTTGACCTCTCGTCTGGCCATTTAGCTTCTTGTAGTGCTCAATCACACGGTCCTCACTGCATAGAAGAGAAACAGAATTGCATTTCTTTGGCACAGCTGATATAATATGGAGGCACTTCTTTTGCAGAAAAGATATCTTATGGAAGGTAGCAACCAGCTCAAGGAATCTCAAAAATATTTGCAGAATTACATGTAGAGAGCAAAAAACTAAAGCTAACTGATAGAATATCTTTTCTATTAAAAAGTTATAAGCCTTGCTGAAAAGTAATCCAATAATCAATTACATGTGCAAAAACAAAAAGGAGTGCAGCCATACTGTGAAGACCAACACATTTATGGAGGCATAAACTTTCATAAGCTAGGAGGTATTGGAATATTTGGTTAATATAGTGGAGTTTTGCCAAGTCACAGAAGCATGATACTGCAGTTAAAAAAGAGAAAGAAACCTAATTTAAAGAGTACCTTCCCTATCACAAATGGCCAGCTTGTCTGGCATGTGTGATGTACTACTACTACTACTACTACTACATAATTTTGTATGCTGCCCTTCCCTGTCTGGCTCAGGGCAACTCACAAGTTTAAAACAATCAATTAATTCATTTTTCATAAATTATTAGACAGATTAGTTAAAAGCTATTTCAATGTATATCCGTACAGAGGGGGACTAACTGATATTGAGGAGTTTAGTGGGTTGGGTAGGGTGGATGGATTCTCAAGCCAATATTATAGATATTATTTTCTTGACCTCAACTGTAGGCCTGGCAGAACAGCTCAGTTTTACAGGCCCTGTGGAACTTTTTAAAATATCCTACAGGGCCTTGATCTCATTAGGTAGAGCATTCCACCAGGCCAGGAGTGGGGCTGAAAAAGCCATGACCCTAGCTGTGGCCTGTTTTACCTTTTTTGGGGGGTGGGGATCCTGTGCAATTCTGGTCATTCAATCACAGTGCTCTATGAGGCACATAGCAGAAGATGTGGTCCTGTAGATCAGGCATTTCCTGGCAGGAACTCATGGGAATTGTAGTCCATGAACATCTGGAGGACCACAGGTTGACTACCTCTGCTGTAGATACCAGGGTTCCAGAATATTCTGGGCTCTGAAGGTGAGAGTCAAACCTTGAACTTTATCAAGTCTCCAATCTCGAGTGCAGTTGGGAAAGCAAAATGCGCTCTCCTCTGGATCCCCATAGGGACCCAAGCTACAACATTCTGTGGATGGAGAGCCCATATCCAGGTAGTGCTGAGTTCAAGATTCTGATTTTGACTTTTAAGTCCATGCGCAGTCTGGGCCCAATGTATTTGAAGGACCGTTTAACCTCCTATGCTGCCTGCAGGAATGTACAGGTTGGAGGTCCCTTGCCCTCGTGAGGTTCACCTGGCCTTGGCCTGGTGGAATGAGCTCCCAGGAGAGCTGAGGGCCCTGATGGAACTTCTTCAGTTCCACTGAGGGGGCAGAGTCAGAAGGCAGCCCCCAAAGAATTGCATCCTATTCAGAGAGAACACCTATGCATATTTAGACTAATGTTCCACAATGTCCACGCATGCTGAGTTGTTCATCCCAACTCTGTCTTGATTGTGTATGTCATCAAGGTTCACAACATTCAGATTGTCTCTTGGTAAAGGTTTATTAAATTTGCCCACTGCCATTTTCTCAGTGGGGCAATAGCATAGCTTGACAATTCCTTCCCTCTGTGGGACTCTTAATTCCAATGGGCTTCCTAATTCCAATGTGCTTTTTCTCCATGTTGTTCCACTACTGACAGATGAATCCAAGGATCCTCAATCCCAGTGGTTCCAAGACCAAACCTGACTAGCAAGATTACCGGGAACACAAAGAGCTCCATCCTTACGTTCGTAGAGTGCAGCTCCTCAGAGCTGCTGTTAAAAAAGGGTCAGCATAAACACAAACTTTTGGAAAGCATTCCAAATCAAAGTTGTCACACCTCCATCTTCATCAAAAAGATTTGGTCCTTCAAAAAACATCCTTGGAGCCAGTCAAAGAGTTACTTTCCATTCCACCTTCCCCTTTATGTGTTGAAAGGTGAAATTCAAGACTTAGAACCTCCTATTCCATGTCATTAATATCCCTCATCTTTGCTGTAGTGTAGTTTGGTGTAGTGGTTAGGAGTGTGGATTTCTAATCTGGAGAACCGGGTTTGATTCTGTACTCTTCCACATGCAGCCAGCTGGGTGACCTTGGGCTCACCACTGCACTGATAAAACTGTTCTGAATGAGCAGTAATATCAGGGTTCTCTCAGCCTCACCCACCTCACAGGGTGTCTGTTGTGGGGAGAGGAAAGGGAAGGTGACTGTAAGCTGCTTTGAGACTCCTTTGGGTAGAGAAAGCAGCATATAATAACCAACTCTTCTCATCTCACCATTCAGATCCACGTTCCCAATCTGTTATGATGGATTTATATTTGACATTATCCTGATCACCATGCCAAGACCTCTGATGTAACTATTATGACCAAGGTTGGGAATTTGCTTCCCTCAGTTTTAATCATGCCGAAATGGATCCCTATCATATAAATCAGTGGTCCCCAAACCTTTTTTGGACCGGGAACTGGTCTGGGGGGGGGGGGAGAGGGAGGCATGTTTGTGTCCGCAGGCACCCGCAGGCCGGGAGAGATCAGCTTGATCGCTCCCGGCACAGCCGTGGGGGGGGGGAGGTGCACCCGCTGAACACAGTTCCTATTGACAGAGAAATACCCAGCTCTCTGCCATGTCTCCCATTAACTCTAACAAAACTGTTAAATAGTTACTCCATTTTCTCAGGGATCCACAGAAATGTAATGCTGTAAGGATGTAGGCATCTTAAACAGGGAAATTCTAGCATTACTTATTAAATTTCAATGCCTACAGTTCTTCAAAAGAAATGGTAACAACCGATATAAATTTGTATATGTTGTCCTGATCTTATGACTGTACCCAGCACAAACAAGAGTACAAAAGGTTGTAAACACATAGAAAGCTTACCAGTAAGCCAGAGATGGGTGCTCCTTAAGTGCTTGTGTTGGAAGCGCTGGAAGTTTCTTTAAGTCAGTCCTTACAACATCATTGCTGAAAAAAGAGGACCGAGAAATGAAAGTCAGTCTATAAGAAATTCAAGGTTTGTTACAGCTAGTTGACTGCTCTGGTCCCAACATCTGTTCTTCCATAATGAAAGACACTGATTGTTCTTTTTTCTTTCTTTTGTTTATTTTGCATTAGGGAGTCCAGTAACCTTTCCATTCTAGTATCAAAATCAGAGAAAAGAAGTAAAGTATGGATGGTTTCCCCCTCAGTTTCAGAACGCCAACTCTGACTTGTACAAGCCACAGAAGTTCATTTTCAGAGAGAGAGAACCTGTCAGGAAATCTGGGCAGAGCATGAAAAACAAGACCCCCCCCCCCCCTGATTAACCCACTTCTGAAAGTTTCTTCCCAAAGTAGCAGTTTCTAGGAATATCAGCCTGGTGCTCACATCTATGCAATTCCTCCTCCTTTCCTTTAGGGCTTACTGAAATACGTCACCACTAGAAATAAAGGCCATTTTATTTTTTAATAAAATGGGCGCTTGGAGCTGGTCTTCTCTCGGCCCCGGGAGCGGCCTCGCTGCGGTGAGGCCACTCCCGGGGACGAGAGAAGGCCGGCTGCCGCCCCCCCACCCTCCCTGAAGCCCAAATCGGCGTTCTCTCGCCCCCGGGAGCGGCCTCGCCATGGCAAGGCCGCTCCCGGGGCCGGCTGCCGCCCCCCCCCCCCTCCCCGAAGGCTAAATCGGTACTCTTGAACAGTAATAACTTTTAGCACAATAATAATACTGGAATCTTTGGGCTTTCAAAGGTGAGCATAATTCTTTGCATCTGATTCTGTACATTAAGTGACTATAAAACTATAAACAAATTGAAATAAATAAAATACTTCTGCCTCCTCCACTTAAGTCCCATGGCCATGAAACCAGTAAGCATATAAAATCCTAAAATTCACTATAATTTCAGTTAAAAATCCAAACGGGCTGTCTCCTTCTCTCTAACATGTGCTCTTGGTAAACAGTAGGTGGATATTAGCTGCTTTGGGCACCATGTTGGGGACTCTTGTTCTAGCAGGACACGTGTGCTACCGCAGTAATTTTCATACAGTCTAACAAGAAGTTTTAGGCCATGTTGCAACAGAGTTGGGCTAGCAAAACAGGCTAACAAATGCTTGCAGTTGCCACCTGAGGGCTGTGGAAAGTGCTCACTTGAATTATCAGGGGCATAGCTGGTAGGAACATGGTGGCAAAGTTTAGCAGGGTTTTACCACACTGGGAAGGTTTGGAAGGGGGGGATCTTCAGTGCCTTGCAGTGTTGTGTCTCATCAGCATTGAGGGTTAGAATGGCAGCTTTCACGCCTCTCTGCCTCAGGCCCGCACAACGTTGGGATCTTCCAAGCCACACAGAGCCCACTCAGTCATTCATGGTGGCCTGCCAGGAGTTTGCTAAGCCATGTGCTTTTGCAGCTCCAGGCAGAAGGGGAAAAAAGTGATTTACTAAGTGTCTCTGCTGAGCTGCTGAAGATGGATAGTGGGGCTGCAATGCAGAAGTGTAATGTTTACCTTCAGTATTGCAGTGGAGCCAGGGCGAAGATTTCTAGCATTCATTAATGAGCAGTAATTGGTTAACGACCAGTTCATTACAAGGAATGAGAACTGCAGACTGCACGTTATGTAAATACATTGTTCAGTAGTAAATTACCCCCCTCTGATTTTCTTTCTGTCTGATTAGCGCCCTTTGGGACCTTCTGCTTGATCACGTTTTCTCACTCGGAAGGCCGAAGGAAGATTGTTCCATGGCAGTTGTTCAAGAGGACTCTTCTGTGATGTTGATTTATATTAGCTATGTGGAAGTATTTAATCATTCCTACACAATGCTCTTTAGGATCTTACGGTATCTGCTATTTATACACTGACAGCTTATAAAATGTTTGGCACAGAAACAATATCCAAGATATATACACACACAAACACACATACATATCCATTTGGTGCCTCTTAATAATTGTGAAACAGCCTTGGGGGACGAACGGTCTGGCCTCTCTAGGGCCAATCAGGGTGCAGCCAGCTGCACCCTGATTGGCCCTGGCCCTACAGCTCCTGCCCTCCCTCATCAAGCCCTCACTCCTTGCCTCACAGACGTGCCTGGCTGTTTGAGCCAGGCATGTCTGTGACTCCGTCGCTCCACTTGCAGGGCCCCAGGTAAAAGGCCAGGCTGTGTGTGGGGGGGGGGGGGGAAGAGAAGCAGAGGGAGTGCTTCCCGGGGGCCTGGCAAGCACACTTGGGACCTCGCAGAGGCACCGGGTGTGCTTGCCAGGCCCCCAGGAAACGCTCCCTCTCCCCCACACCACCCCCCTCACCCTCAGTGCTTCTCAGCGGCCTGGAAAGCAGCCAGGAAGCTCACTGGGAGGACGCTTTCAACGCTTGTTCTTGTGAACGGGTTTTGAAGCTAGTGTGTGTGTGTGTGTGTGTGTGTGTGTGTGTGTATATATATATATATATATATATATATATATATATATATATATATATATATATATATATATATATATATATATATATATATATATATATATATATATATATATATATATATATATATATATATATATATATATATATATATATATATATATATATATATATATATATATATATATATATATATATATATATATATATATATATATATATATATATATATATATATATATATATATATATATATATATATAAATCTAATTTTTAAGGTAAGAGTTCACATTCAACATTCATAATTTTAAATTAAAATATACATTAAATCTAAATAAAAATAATAAAATAAAAATGATAAAATGAAAATAATGAAAATAATGAAAATAATTAAATCTTTCTCTTTTTTTGCTGCAAGTTGATTTAGGTTTTCATTTGCATTAGAGGACAGACAGCAGCCCTGTGAAACAGACTGCAGACTTCTTCTGCTGTTGCCACTGCCTGGAAAAGCCACATGAACCTTGCCACTGGTTTCACTGGAATGTAAGACATAGATTATCCTAGGAAAGAATAATAGAAAATGTGTACCTAGCTTGTCCAGACTGATCCACGGAAACACAACCGATTTCAAAATACTCAGTGCTTTCCCATAACCTTTTGTGGAACTGCTGTGTGTGTGTCTGTGCGTGTGGGGAGAACTGAACAAACTGTGGCTCTTCTAACTGGGGTTTTGATAGTTTCACAGAATTGTCAAATCAAAACCAGAGAGTTCCTAATCCTACTGTCTATACAGTTTTCTCATGACAGGGCCAGTTCTTTAGCCAGCCAACAAAGCAGCTGCTTGGTACAAGAGGGTGCTGATACACTGCAGGGTTGGGCTGGCTCCCAGCCATTGCCAGGACAGGAGGGGACTGGCATGTGCTCTTTAGTCTGTGCTGCCACCAACCAGGCCAAGCAGAGCCCCTGCTCTGGGCTTCAATCCAGCTGGCAATGGCATGGATCCAGGAAGAAATGGGTGTCTCTTATTTGAGGTGGCAAAATATCTTGAAACTTCCCATTGTGTGTTCAGTTAGAATCATACATTGTCTTGATGAGCGACAGATTTTGAGTTCTCATCTTTTGTTCAAATGGTAAGACAGCCAGTACCACAAGCCTGAACACGAAAGCACTCAACAAAGTTCAAGCACCATAAAACCAGACTTGGAACCACAAGAGGTGCATGTAATATACACTTAAACACATGCATTTTCCTCAGAATTTCCCTTTCAGAAGTTCTGAAACTTCTCACTAACTTTCTCATGATGGTCCAAAAGCAGACTACATTTCAAAAGGTATACTTTATGTTGTTTTCAGATTCACTTTTATTGGACTTGATATCGTTATAGTGAACTGAATGAGATACCAAGTTAAAGCATACAATTCTTAGATCCACAGGGAAGAAACCTTTGATTTTGCCTATTGGTTTCCCTGCCCAAACATAAACTCCTGCAGTGAGCCCTCCCCTGGAATAAACAAGAAATAATTGTAGGCAACAGCCTTAAGTACTGGTGCGGTAACATAACTGAATGTTAAATGGTTTTAAGTGGTTTAATTTATGATTGTTGATTGTAATGTTATTTGTATCCAGTTTTATGTGGTTAACCGCCCCAAGATAAGTAACAAGCAAGCAAACAAACAAACTCATCAATGAAAAAAAGCAGAAAACATCTAGGTCGGAAACTAAAGGAGAAGTTCTAAGCAGGTTTTTCAGAAGAAAATCCCACTAAATTCAATGGGACTTACTCCTAGGGAAATGTATATAGGATTGTGGCCTACAAATGATTTCTAAGCTTTAGCTAACTAAAATGAGTTCTTCTGAGCCATTAGCTTGGCAACTGAACATCTGTGATTGTTTCATGTTTGAAAACAGCATCACAAACGTTTGGATATATGAAGATACGTATTGTTGGCAGAAAGAGGTTCAGGTTAGAAAAGGCAACATTACTGATGTGGTGGGTAACACTGCCCCAAATCTCGCCCACTCCCAGCTCTACTGCCAATGTTTCCATGTATTTCCCAACCCAGAGCTGGCAATGCAGTTGTGCGTGTGAATGCTGTGGGTGAGAAAGTAGTATATCTATATCCTGGCCCTCAACCTGGGCCAGGGCCTTTCTAGTCCTGGACCCAACCTGGTGGAATGAGCTCCTGGCAGACGGCAGCTATCAGAGTTCTGCAGGCCCTGCAAAATGGAGCTCTTCTGCCAAGCCTTTGGTTGAGGTCAGAGCCAAGAACAACAGAGGACCCTCCTCAGGCTACGTGGTAACATCCAGCATATCCCACCCTGGGGGGTAGATGCCTGCAGGGATGGGGGGAGGGACTATACTGGCAATCTTGTTTTATCTTCTTTTTTAGTGATGTTCTATTATGGGACATGGTTTTATCATGTTCTTTGGGGGTTTTATATTGTACCCCGCCACAAGTCTCTGGAGTGGTGGGCTAAAAATCTAATAAACAAACAAACAAAAAACAAACATCTTCTATACTGATATATGTAGTACTTGTAGATATTTATGCCAATTAAAGGCTACTGACTGACTGTTTGTGGGTAGCATGTGCACATGAATATTTGCTGTGAGATATGCAAACCACTGCGTTTAAGTGCACATTGAGCGTATGAGAAAGAGGGAAAGGACCATGTGTGAAAATAAGGGGATCTAGACAGAAAAGGTGTTACACACAAAAATGTGTATCTGCAAATGTACACTGATCTCCATTTGTTCATGCATGTTCAAAAAGCAACTGATGTTCTAAAGTCTAAATATTGCTGTATCAAGTTCAGAAGACTGTATTTTGCTGCTGACACCATCTGGCAACAATCTTTCCCTTGGGCCTGCTCCAGTAAACCCATACGATAAGACATCTAAATACTTCTCATGGTCCCGCAACCATACAGTACAGTAATGACTCAGCTAAACTGGAAGGTTTCAGATTGAGAAGGCAAAGCAAGAACAGGCTTGTATTTCATTGACAAACACACAGAATGGCAGTGCACCTGGGTCATAGAAATTTGTCCTGACAACTCTCACATCCCTAAAGTTTGCAGAGGGGACATTTATGGTGCATTTCAGTATTTCACAGTCTTCTGGTGCATTTTATTCAGTCTAAAAGACTGAATGTATTTTGGGGTGAATTAAAAATTTCAAATTTGGAATGGATGCAAAGCCCTCTACTTTAGAACTCAGTATGGAGGGACTGTTCAGTTGGTATTGCTTAGTCGTTTACTGGCCCCAACCAAAAGCCTGACAGAAGAGCTCCGTCTTTCAGACCCTTCAGGAACTTCCTCAGTAGTTCTTCTGGGAGCTCCTTCCACCAGGTGGGGCCCAGATGTACTTCTCTAGGGCCAAGGATCACCAGCCGGTTCTTATAGGCTGAGCAAAGTGCTCGGGGGGGGGGGGAGATATAGTCAGTTAGGTGGTCCCTTAGGTTTCTACACCACCAGTTCTTGTTGTCATCTTGTTCTTTTCATTGATCTTTTAAATTACTCAAGAAGGAGAACTCTAATCCTAAAATAGTTGTAGCTTAGAAAGCAAAGGATATTTCTTTCTACTGTTCTGTTCTATTTCCTGTGGTTACCAAAACAACTGTAACCAATGCATACAGTTATTTCCTGTATCTATGTTTGTTTATTTATTTCTTGTATTTATATACCGTACTCCCCTGAGGCTCAGGGCAGTTTACATAAAACACAGAAAACAGTACATGGAGCTTAGTTTGTCATAATAATAATATTAACATTAAACTATAACATAGTATAACGATGCAAACAGTCCAGAGCAGAACACATGGGAGGAATTCTGGGAGGGAGGGAGCAGGGGCCCTGTAGATGTTGCTGGTCACCTGATCTCAACCAAATACCTGGTAGAAGAGCTCCCTTTTGCAGGCCCTGCGGATTTGCTCCATCAGGGCCCTGATCTCCTCTGGGAGCTCGTGTTGTCTAGTTAAAGGTACATTTTGGGGATAAATGATATGGATACATAACAATTAACAAATTACAGATTTAAGAGATTTGCTTGTATAAATTAAAAGGCATATCTGCTCCTGAATGGTCATCAGACTCTCATTAAAGAATTTTAGATGATAAAGGTTCAGACAAAACTCACCTTGAAAAATCTCCTTTTGCTTCCTGTGAAATGACAGAAGGGAGATGGGGAGGGGAAATATTATTTAACATGCTTACAAATTGAACAAATAAGCACCTGTATTTGGTATCTGCAGCAAAGAAATTAAAAGACGCTTGCTCCTGGGGAGTAAAGCTATGGCAAATCTAGACAGCATCCTAAAAAGCAAAGACATCACCCTGCCAACAAAAGTGCATCTAGTCAAGGCTATGGTCTTTGCCATGGAAGTCATCCTTAAATCTCATGAAATAAAGGACTGTGCTAAGTTTTATTTTTAATGGAACAAGCACAGCACATTTTCTCAGACTTGATTTGGCAGAACGAGCTGATAGTAAAGCTACTTTTAAGATGGTAACAAAAAGATGCCAAGCTAAACAGAACGGTATGGGACTCAGTAGAGCACACAAAGGAATGAAGCAGGGTGTTGAGAACCATCAGAATGGTCCTGAGCTCCTAATGCTGGTGATCACCAGCCAAGGAGGAACTTCTGTATTCTGTTTAGTGGCGAGTGGGTGTAACTTACTCAGCTTTCATCTGCTCGCCTCACACAAGCTGTAGCTGTTGTAGTTTGGGCTTCTGCTTGATCCACCACAGCTAGAGCAGAGGAAATGAATGGCTGTAGCAGAATGGAGATGAGGCTTTTCTTTAGCTCTTAAGAGTCATTGCCAAAGCAAAGCAAAGTTATCTACAGATGTTGTGTTTGGGCTGGAGATGGCATCTGAATTCCTCAGTAATTAATTAAACTGGAGATATTAAAAATGGAAGTTTCTGTAGCTTTCAGTAGATATAGTCTCACACTTTAAAAAAACAAGCAAACAAACCTGCTCCTGGCATTCCAAATTCTACAGACTGTACAAATGAAGAAAATTTCCTTTTGTTTAATGTGTTATAGTCTGCTAATTTTTAAATACTTTGCATAATCTATAATGTTTATGCCAGCAAAGACTGTACAGTTGGCAGCCACTGAAATAATATCCAGCCACATCTGTGCTTTCTGTTATTACAACAATAATTACTCCTACAATTTTAAATATATATTAGCAGCCAAAGGGCTAGAAACTTCTTTTAAAATGAAGCTAAGATTCTGCACTTTTCTTTTTTGGGGGGTGCCGGTAGTAAGTCCAGCTTTTTATCTCTTGGTTACTAGCAGTGTCTGCTGGCCAAAACAATCTTTGCACATGGGGCCTTTTCTGCACATGAACCAAAACACAATCTTTATTCAGCAGCACTGTGTAAAGTTACACCTCCTTTCCATCCTGTTCCCCTCCCCCCTTTTTGAAGCAGAGTTATACTTCGGAGGTTTTACTGTGCTGAATGACTCCTGCTATAAGTCAAATTAATTGATTGCTAAAGCTCAGAGGAAATGTTTGTGGCATGTCTAGTACAGAATTTACAATTGTGTTTGTTAATTCCAGTTAATTGGCTATCAATTAACTGTGGCTACATTGGAATGGAAAAAAAAGTTACTTTATAGTACCCTGGGGCTGGTGAGTGCCTTTCTTGCTAATTATATCCCAAGGCTGGCTTCTACATGGGCACTTAAAAATATAGAAGACTATGAAAGCCAGAGGAGATGATCTTAAAGCTAGTGTCTGTTTTACAGTGGAGTTCTTAGCAAACAGCAGTTTTATAGATGTGTTTTATCTGGTCACTATACATGAAATTTGCAAGACACCATTGGTAACACTCTGCGCCCATCTGGAGCAAATATGAGTCATGAAATTGGATACTAAAAGCAGAACAACGGAATATATGTTTATTGACCCTCCCTTGAGATACAAAATAACCAAAATGCCATGAGCTCTTTTTCCCTTTGGAAAAAAATCAGTGCAAAACTTTTGTGTTGGATGGTCCTTCAGGCTGCTTGTCAGAGTCTTTCCTCAAATTTTGAAATCTCCTTCTCAGTAACATTTTCAGTAAGTGGAATTTGTTCAGGAACAACAAAATGCTTCAGTGGTACACTGGCAGGAGCCAGACATCAGATAGAAGGGCTCATCATGCATTATTTAGGGTGTCAGATGAGCATACCACCAAACTGAATGAAGCTCCTACTTGCTTACTCTTCATCCAGTCATGTGATAAAATGCCCCAGTGTTGGGAGGAGGGCACACTGCTTCTGTCTGCAGCACCCAGGCTATGTAGTACGCTGTTAACCATCTCCAGGCAAAGACAGCAAGCCAGGGAGAAGCTATAGTCCTGAAATTATCATCTTGGTTAGAGCCTGGACTGATTTGAAGCAGAGTTGAGAGTTCTTTATCTCATATGTCTGAGGTAAAGAAAAACAAACTGTGGTTACTTGCATAAGTAAGCTGTAGCAGCAAGTTGAAAACTCTGGTTTATTGTATGAAATATTTCAGCTAAGTAAGCAAACCATAATCATAGCACAATTTCTGGCCTTGCTAGCCTTTCTCTTTGCAAGAAGGTAGGCAAGTCTTTCTAGAAACTTTCATTGTCTTGACAAGCTAATTGATGGCAGGTGCATTTGCAGTGGGAGCAGAGCATCCACACATATGTTTTCTGCACCATTTTTAAAGAAATCACTGCATTTTCCCCATGATAACTCCACAACAAAAAGAGCTAGAATTACTTTGAAATAGAAAGAAGATGAAAGCTGGGAACTTGTACACTGTTGCATTATTATACCTCCAAATGCTATAGTGATCTGTCAGTGATATTTTAAAAGGCAGCAGAAAGTGGCAACTTGAGGGGCTGTGGTAAGGAGAATGGTATTTGTAAAAATGTAAAGCATCCAGTCCACCTGGTGTCCAAATATTCTTTGACAGCGATATTTCCAAAAAGATAGTACCATACCAGGTTGGGAAAAGATTGCAGCAAAGTTAGAAGAAACAGAGATGCTGAAAAAATAGAGGATTTTATATGGATGCTCCCCAAACCAACACTCCTGTAAGGAAGGCAAGGCCAAGCAAAACATCCATGTGGAATGGTCTGGTTGATGGTTTCGAGTCTCAAGTGCCTCTTGCAAATCCTTCCCATGTCTGTATACATGACCAAATGGCTTGTCTGAACAAGGGATTCCAACAGCTTTCTCCCTGCTGGACTGGTGGACCACGGAGGGTGAAAGTGCAGCAGTTCATACACCTTGAGAGGGGGACCATCCCCATCTACACATATGTAAGCTGAGGAATGAGCACCTGCTCTTAGGCCTCGTTGAAAAGAAAAACTTTTTCTTACATCTGAACATAATGAATGTGCTTTTAAATATATATATATATATATACACACACACGAATTAGAAATCTTGATACGTAACAAAGACAACTGATCCAGTGGAACTTACCTGCAGAATGTATGCAGCCAGTTCAAAGACAACTTCACTGTCAACCTCAATGAGCTCCTTAGGAAGAAAGTGGGGAAAGGAATGGGAGAAAAAAGAAATATCTCTTTTAGCCCTTCTAGAATGAAGTGGAGATTTCTACACTGGATGTGAGCTCCTAGTTTAGGGCTTGTGTAGACGCATACAGCTGTGACATACAGAAGCAGTGATCACAGGTTGGCACCCCTGTGAAATCATGAAGCCTTTTCCCCATCCTCATCCATTGGGGGTGGGGTGGAAAGGCTTGATTCCAGCAATGTGCAATTCATTCATTCATTCATTCATTCATTCATTCATTCATTCATTCATTCATTCATTCATTCATTCATTCATTCATTCATTGTATTTATGACCTGCCACTCCCATACCTGACGGCACATGGTGGTTAACAAACAGAGTAACCCACAATAAAATTTAAATCCCCATTAAAATCCCCATTAAAATCCTACAAGCCCTACTACCATCTGCTCTGAACAATCCCTCCTGTCTCGGGGAATGACTACATGGGGGAGTACTGATCTACTCTGCTTGGAGGGGGGGGGGCATAATTCCTCCTCCATGCTTTCTTAAAGGGTGTATGGTATATCAGCTGAAATTCCTGATATTTGGGCAGAGATTTTAGTTAAAGTTCAATGTTTATTTAAACTGGTGGTACTGCTCACAGTTGTTCAGGCTGGATGGAGGCCAGGCATGGTTTATCACAGGTTGTTATGGCTAGGACTCTTCTTGCACATCACCTATGCCTTATAACACACAATATGGGTTTGAATCAAGAGTCTAATAGCTGAGAAGTGTTCTGGATTTCACCTCACATCACAAAGGCACTAAGAAGTCTCCAGCTAACGGTCCAGCTGCTTATTTCAGATCTAGATGTGACTTATAGCCACCTTTACTTCTTCAGCACCAGGTGAGGATCTCTCTTACTAACTTTCCCTTCCTCTCTTATGCTCCTCCCTTGGGCTTCTTTGTCAGTGTCTTTCCTGTTCTCAGCCTTCCCTTTTGTTTGTCCTGCCCTTCTTTAGGATCAAAGCTATTCAACCAATAGACATCAAGGATCTTCTAACCTGCCCTGACTGTGACATTTGGGCAGTTCAGCCAGTCTCTGTCAAAGATTTCATCATCACCACGGTTAGAGATGCCAGTTCCCAGGTGGGACCTGAAGGTCCCCTAGAATTGCAAGTTATCTCCAGACTAAAGAGATCACTTCCCCTGGAGAAACGGCTGCTTTGGAGGGAGGACTCCAGAGCATTATACAGCACTAAGGTAGGGACCAAATCCCACCTACTCCCAGCTCCACCCACAAAGTCTCCAGATATTTCCCAATGCAGAACTGGCAACCCTATCACCACTTCCACAGAAGGACATATGAATCACCAACACAATATCATCATTCACATTTTTTAAAAAAAGACTTTTTGGCTTCTATAGTAGAATATAGTAGAATATTTTCCACTCCTGGCCTCCCATGTCAAAGGCTGGAGCTGTGGGGATTTCTCTGTTACTTTAATGGAGGACTCTAACATCAGAAAGATTACTTTGCATGCACCTACTGGGCTTGCATATGCAAACCTTTGACTGAATTATTTTAACTTTCCTGGAAAGAAAAACAGTACAAAAAGCCCAAGATCTAAAATTAGACACACCCAGTAATATAGCTATGCAAGAGTAAGGACACACCTCATTTCACAAGCCGTAATAACTGTGCTGTGTCAGCCTCTGGCAAATAGGAAGCAACAAACTATACCAGGTACTGTGTACAGCCCACTTCGGCTATGCTGAAGCCAACTTAATTCCCTGCCTCATTTGTCCAGTAAGAACCCATTCCAGCCAGACTTGGAAGTGAGTCAAGAGGCTGTCTTCCCTTTACTCTTCCCCATCTATGTGTGAATTGCAGGGCTTTTGTGTGTGTGGATTTATTAGTTAAGGAGTGTGGTTTTGCTAATGAGGTGCATCCATGAAGTATAATAAAGTTCAAGGTAGAGCAAGGCAAAGAAAGGCTGTGTTGATTTGGGGATAGATCAGATTAGCATTCAGTACCAGCAGGGTCAGCTGTTATATTTAGCATTGTACTGTCTGTTCTGTGTGGCAGTAGCTCTCCACAGATTCAGGCAGAAGCAGGCATTTCCCAGCACTTTCTGTCTGGGGTCTGTCAACTGGAGATGCCACAGAATGAACTACAGATATTCTGCATGCAAAGTATAGTCACAGTCTTACTCACAAAGGTCCCTAAGAAAATATGGGGGTTGGGGGAGGGGCAAGGATCTAAGGGAGGACAGAAGAGCCGCCAAAGTAACTCTCAAGCTGTAGGTCCAGAGCAGCTAATGCCTTCAGAAAACTTACTTGTACCATTAGTTCTTCTTGTGAAACCAGAATACCAAAATAAAATTGAGGCTGCCCACAGGATCTCTGGTATGGCCTTGCCCTGTTACAATGTCTGCTATTTCTTTGCACTGGATAGCATTGGATCACTAAATAGGACTCTGTTTAGCAAAGCCATCGCAGAATCACCTCATTGCGGAGGGATCATTTCATGTATGTGTGGACTTTTCTGGAGGATGCGAGATATTAATATATTCCAAACCCTGAGTATAAGAGTGAAGGGTAACCCATTTTATATTAGTAAAATGTGTGCCTCAGCTCTCAGGATTAAGGGAAGAGTTCTGGGCCTGGGAGGGCTTTAGCAGAAGAAATAATAAAGGAGAAATAAGGGAGAAAGAGTGCATTTTAAAATCAGATAATTCTGCCAGATTGACAGGAGTTTGTTGTGCAAAATAATGGGATGTAAGGGATTAGATACAGAATAGGGACTGCTTTATTTGAAATTATTTATAAAACACATCATCTGGCTATTATACCTGAAGAAACTTGTCAAAAATTATAACACAGTTAAATTCTAACAGCTCCATAAAAGCTTTCATCTTTCAAAAACAGGAAGTCTGCAGCAAGCATTCTTTGGACTGCTTCCCAAAGATGCCTTAGACTCCAACCCTGAACATTGCCTACACTTGTTAGGAATAGCTACTGGGCCACTGAATTCACACATGACTCTCTCCTGAAAACAGAGGGATGCAGCATGGCTGCTGAGTCAGCTTGGCTCCTCTTCCTTACCTAATCCCTTAACTGAGCAACTCTCTCTGCACTGACAATTAAAGGCAACATCTGTTAGGTCCTTTGACTGGGTGTCCACACAAGCTTCCCTGTTGATACACTAATTAAACTTTCTCACTACACCAGCACAGGGAGATGAAAATGCCCTTCCCATTAGATGCCCTACTTTACCTGAGGCTTCTATATGTGCACAAGTCTCCCAGAGTGTGCAAACCAGATTCTTCCTTATGAGAGTTTCATTTCTACTCCCCACCCCAATAGGAATTCAGTCTTGAAACTATGTATTAGCTCTTGTAGCAAGTTGCTTTGAAAAATTATTATCACAATGGCTCGCTTTGAAGATGAAGACAAACTGAATTCTATATAGAGATAGAGAAAGACAGTGTTAACGTGTTGAAAGCTAACGGGAAAGAGGTAGACCTCTGATATTATACACACTTCTAATGGTGTATACACATACTTCTTTTGTCCAAAGGGATTAGCTCAGCTGTGTGGGGCTTGAAACAATAACTCTCTTGCCTCTTATGCATGTGGCCCTAATTCTAGTTGGGCTATGCATACCTGAAACATAAAGATGAGCAGAAACTATAATTATTTTTTCAAGTCTGTTTGTGTCCACAATAACAAATAAAGGTAGATGAAAACAATACTTTGCCTTTTGTAATAGAGCTATCCAAATATTTCACATATATTATCTCAGTAATCCTACAACAGCTCAATAAAGGTCAGTATTATTACCTTTATCTTATATGTTGTGCATAAACCTATGAGAAAATGACTTATCTGAGGCCAAAAAACACACATGGTGCTGAGGATTCTGAATTGAATCACCTGAAGGGTGATTCAGCCTCCAAAATCAGCCTAGGGAGGCAATGCAATGTTTCCCCAGTTGGAAATGCACCCCCAAAGGAGCTCATCCCTGTACTCTGGGATACCTGCAAGTTCCATCTTGTGTTGGCAACTCTATTTAGGGTTGCCAGACCCACTGGTCTGGGTGAGGGTTCCTTGCTTTCCAGACACACCTCACCATCAACTCTCCCCCAAACTAGAAAATGATGTCAGCCAGAAGTGAAGTTGGTACATCAGAATTGTTGGGAGTGGGATGGGGGGCTAATGTGAGCTTCATTTCCAGTTTGAACGTTCTTGGCCAGAGCTCTACATTAACTTTTCAGATATTTTCTCTCTCCTCTTCAATTTATTTTCCCTGTAAATAGCACCCAGATCATGACTTAGTTCACTGGCATTCAGGGGCAGACAAGAGAACTGACCCCATTATTAATTTGCATCACAGGGCTGCTAATTGAGTGTAATACAAGACACTCCATTCACAAACACCTTGGGAGAAAGGAAACCAGATATTTCCCACACTACCTGGATGGCATCAAGTAACTTAACCATTTACCGCTCCTCTCTAAGGCAGGTTTGATGACTGTGAGACGAACAGGGATTTCAGTTTTGCATCCAATCGCCCTTCGTTTTAATCACAAAGCCATGCTTTCTCTACCCAGATTCCCCAATGTTGATAGCCCAGGCAAGCCTGATCCCATCAGATCTTGGAAGCTAAGCAGGGTGGGCCCGGCTAGCACTTGGAAGGGCAACTGCCAAAGGAATACCAGGCTGGGAATGGCAAACTGCCTCTGAACGTCTCTTGCCTAACTGCCAGACAACCATAAGATCTCCTGACTATATAACACACAACATACCATAAATAATAAATAAATCTCTACCCAGAAATTTGCAAGCCCAAGCAACAACCCCAAATATCAAGATGTAAATACAAACAGAATGTAATCAGCAAAATGTAAAAAAAAAACATTTTCAGACCAAGCCATGAGCATTTCCCAATAAGTTCCTATATTTGTGTCCAACATGCTACACAGTGACAATTCTTACAAACAAGTTAAATGACCCTATGTCACAGGACTGCATGGCAAAGGATCACATCTCTTGGTTTTTAAGGGTCACTAACTTACTTTGATAATATTGCTATTATAATATAGTTATTATCAGGAATGTAACAAAAACATGATGACAACAAATGCACTTCAGATACCCTGGGACTCCTCCCTCCATTGAAACTTGAATGTATTTAAGAGATGCCCTTTAAGCTTGCTGTAAAACTTATTCTCCCTTACACAGTGACATGGCAATCCTGCAAAGAGGAATGGGAATCAAGTGGCTTCTGCTGCACAGTAGACCTCTTTTGTCCCTGCCCCTCCTGAAATGATGCCCTTCCTTCTTTACCTCCAGTCTTCATTTGTCAGGAAAAATGACTACCACTGGATTTTACTGAAAGCAGTTTCCCCAAGACATCCCTTTTGGCTTCTGATTCTGACATAATCTGCAGTCAGGTGGCAAACGTGCCTCAGTCTATGCTGTAGCACTCCAGAGGGAAGTTGTTTTTTTTTTTTGGGGGGGGGTCACATACTTGAATGTTTTTTTTTGGGGGGGGTCACATGAATGTTTGTCCACAGCAAAATATTTCCTCTACTCAGAAAACTAGATGTCAGAGAGATGGCATCTAACCTAGTCTTTCCCCTAGCTTGCTGTATTTCTACACATGGAGAATATTTTTGTAAGGCGGATCACTCAGACATGTGTGGCACCACCTGTAGGGTTCCTAACTCTGGGCTGGAAAATTCTTGGAGTTTTTTGTTGCATGGAGGGGTGGGAGTGTGTGTGGAGGAGGAGCCTGGAGAAAGAGCTCAGCAGGGTATAATGTCATGGAGTCCACCCTTTAAGGAAGCCATTTTCTCCAGGGGAACTGATCTCTGGGATTCAGAGACCAGCTGTAAACTCAGGTGATATCCAGGCCCCACCTGGAAGGGGTAAAGGTAAAGGTATCCCCTGTGCAAGCACCGAGTCATGTCCGACCCTTGGGGTGACGCCCTCCAGCGTTTTCATGGCAGACTCAATACGGGGTGGTTTGCCAGTGCCTTCCCCAGTCATTACCGCTTACCCCCCCAGCAAGCTGGGTACTCATTTTACCGACCTCGGAAGGATGGAAGGCTGAGTCAACCTTGAGCCGGCTGCTGGGATCGAACTCCCAGCCTCATGGGCAGACAGCTTCAGACAGCATTTCTGCTGCCTTACCACTCTGCGCCACAAGAGGCTCTACCTGGAAGCGGTAACCGTAGCTAATTCCCCAGATAATTACTTATATTTAGTTTCACTTAAACTTATTATGCACCAGAAATGAGGTTCCCACATCCATGACTCCCCTCCCCCATTTTTCTAGCTATGAAAGTGGGTAAGAGCTGGGGGGGGGGGGGATATCTGCCTGATGGGCAACTTGGTAAGTCTAGCTTAGAGTGTGACTGAATGATGACAGAAAGAAACAGAATGCTGAGAATTGGCAGCCAGAGAAAAGTGTATCATGAGCCCCATTATGACTCTGCTTTTATTATTAACAAATGCTCAATATAATAATAAGAGAAAAAACGAAGCCATACCTTGTAAATGCAGGACTTTGCATTCAAGAAAAACAACTCAATGGTAGCATTATCCTTGAGATAGGATATGCTTTCAATGTAGAACCTACAAATAAAACAGAAAAGGCATGTAAAACTCTAGAACGAAACTGTAGCCACCAAATAAATAAATAGAGCTTTAAGCTGTTTCAGAGATTGTGTTATGACTTTTGGAAAGATCTGTATGTCCCTTAAGACACCATCATTCAGCATAGATGTTTGCGTATTTTATTTCATCAAAGGTTGATGATTTGCGGCTCCATAAATACTTCAGGCTGGGCTGAATTCTTTCCCCACCATTCCGTGTCCTTGACAGCGGTTTCATAAGAAATGGCTGAATCTTTCCTTGGGGAGTAACTGCTTATAAAACTGCATTTGAGGAAGAGGGTGGAAAACAATGAAAGGGAGAAATACCCCTGAATATAGATTATGTGAAGTTCTATATAACCCTAATAACACTGCACATAGCTCCTGATATGCTTTACACGTGGCTCCAGTATATAGTTGGCACGCTATAGTGGCTGACAGATGGAAGTGTGGAACAAATGCAAGCCCTTGTTGGAAATGTTACTTCTTTTATGGTCTTCCTAGATGGCCTTAAGCACCTTCGGGGCCCTTGACACTATATTTCATTCATCTCAGTGGTTCCTATCACCCTGAAGTTATTAAACTAGCTTAACAGAACCAGAAAGATGGTTGTTTCTGGTGGGTGACTATAGTCACAGTATGTAATAGTAGAATAAAATTTAAGTCCAGTAGCACCTGAAAGACAAACAGTGCACATGTGCAGAAAGCACACTTGCCATTTTGCACCTGGAAAATGTCCCAGCACTTGGTGCTGAAGCGGCAACAGAGCCTGGAAGCCACCAGGAGACCCAGCTATCATGGTGGAGTTTGGAAGCTGCCAACAGGCCTGGCCATGGCTGTGGTAGAGCCCAGGAACCACACCATAGTTGAAGTGGAGAACATCAGCTGCTCCAAGCCTGGCCATGGTGGCAGGGAAGCCCAGGAGCCCCTCCAGGCTCCCAGACACTATTGCTGTTGTGGTTGAGTCCCAAAGGAGTCTTGCTAGACAGTGATGGGGAACAAGTGGGACCCCCCTGTGAGTCCCCCACCCCGCTTGTCTAACAGTAATATTGCAGTTAAACTTCATTGGTATTATGAACAGGGGGGGGGGGTAATATTTCCACATAATCTATCAAAGTAGTAAAAGGATGCTTCACTCTTAACAGGTATGGTAATAAATGTTAATCTGTTTCAGTGGTAACAAATAATATTAGCTTAATCATTTATTTATAAGAGAGCAGGTAACAAGGTAACAAATTAGAATTTGTTTTTTTAGTTACCAAACAACCTTGTGAAGTAGGTTAGGCTGAGGGAGCATGTCTGGCCAAGATCACTGAGCCACCTTCTGTGGCCTTCCCAGATCCTAGTCCCACACTTTGATCACTGTACAAGCTTAGCTTCAATGACAAATAAATGGGGGAGTGGTTCTGGAGATAACCTGGGCCAGCAATATCCAATGCCTTTCATTTTTGGCCCTGGAAATCCCAAGATCATCCTGAAGCTGGTGGCCAATTTTGAGAGTCCTAGTTTTATTTTCTGAGTTACGGACAGATAGACCCATGGGTCCTTTTATTATTACAGATTTCTTGTAACAGCCAGCCAGGTGTAACAGCCAGCTTTGTTACAATATTTTGTTTGCATCAGGATTGTTATGGGAGGGGAGAACAGATGGAATCTTTGTCCAGAGTCCATGGTGGTTCTCAGCAGCCCTGCCTATCAAGGTCCTTTAGAAATGCTATGATTGTGGGGCAGCGAGATAATACAAATTTTTCACAGGTGAAGGAAGAGAGAGATTACCTCTTATTTTAAGGCAACAAACCTTCGAATCAGCATTCTTATTTATGATTTCATTAGAAATGTAGGCTGTAGCAGAGCTAGCTAGACTGGTTACCATACCAGTGAGGAAAGCCCTTAAAGGGTTCAGAACTTCCTGGAAAGCAAGATCAGAATCCTTTTGAGGGTTATATAAAAGTCATGCAACACAAGGAAGTGAGGGCTCTCCGTGACTTCTGAGTCAGGAGCTTTAGGTTATCTCCCATAACTCTGTCTGGGATCTACTGCCTTCCCTGCTTAAAATGTGTTATTATTACTGAGCCTTCTTAATAAGAGCAAATAGCTGAAGGCCATACAGAGGCAGCAAAGGAATTTGAACCAAGTTTCTAGGACCCGGTCCAGTGAGCTTTCTGACCTAGTTGTTGGCAAGTGGCAGCTCAATCCTACCTGCAGCAAGCTATTAGCTTGCCTAGCACCCATGGCTGCTTTTTTGGTAATGAAAAGGGCTCTGTTAGCACTAGCCAAACATCTGCCTAAAGCTGGCTTCAGGGACGGGCAGGAAAATAAGTGTTTGTTTTTATACCCCACTTTCTCTACCTTAAGGAGTCTCAAAGCAATTTACTATCAGCTTTCTTTCCCTTTTTCCTGAACAGGCACCTTGTGTTGTAGCTGGGACTGGGAGAGCTCTGAGAGAACTTTGACTGGCCCACAGTGACCCAGAAGGCTTCATGTGGAGGAAATGGGGGAATCAGACACAGCTCTCCAGATTACATGCTGCTGCTCTTAACCACTACACTGTGCTGGGCAACAGCCTCTATTTGCTGTCAGCAGGAGAATAAAGAGGAGGAGCGGAAAGAACTGGCACCCCATCCTGTATTCAGATGATCCTCTACACCAGCCTTTCTCAGCAGGGACCCTGGCACATTTGAAGGAGGCCACAGACTGAAAATTGTGAGAAGGGGAGCCCAAGGGGCTTTTTTGTTCCCGGCCCTAGGGAAGCGCGCCTAGCCTCGGCCAGGGCCAGGGCCAAGGCCTTTTTGGTCCTGGACCCTACCTGGTGGAATGAGCTGTGGGATTTGCCTGCTTTCCGCAGGGCCTGTAAAACGGAGCTCTTCCACCAGGTCTATGGTTGAGGCTGGGGTCAGCGAATCAGAACCACTGCCCCTCCCCTGGGATTGGAAGCTACATCATTCCTCTCCTGCTGCTCTAGTAGTGGGGGGTGGAATGTGATTTTTTTCCGTTGTTGGGATTTTTTAAAGTCTTTTAATGGGTATTTTAATGGGATTATGACTACTGTTACCCGCCACGAGCCTTTTAGGGAGTGGTGGGAAATAAATCCAATAATAATAATAATAATAATAACAACAACAACAACAACAACAACATGACATCATTAATTGCTAGAAAGTTTGACCTTTGTCAAAGGAAAGAAAATCTGTTCCTTTGTGTAATCTGTTCCTTTGCATGTGCTTGAATCAATGCATTCAAGAAAAAAAAAACAATGCACATGCTTCTCTTGGTCAAATGTCCTAAGCTTTCATACAGTCTTTAAAAAAGTTTTTCCAATATATCAGAATGTTCAAGTTTTCTTGGTGTTCAATAATAAATTATTTCCCCCCTTATCTGCTTCTGTTGTATCCTTGTTTGACAGGGGACTCTGGAACCTAATAAGAGCTCCTAAAAGGGCCATGGCCCCAAAAGGCTGAGAATGGCTGCTCTACACAAACCATGCTGCTGGGATTTATGATCACAATTACACTAATATTTGTGCTAGACACCAGAGGGCAGCATTGCATTTCTTACTGGGTGCAGGATTAAAGCTGAGCTAGCTACACCTCCCCTGCCCCCCCCCCCCCCCGCCCCAACTTCTGACTCGGATACTTGTGTCTGGCAAAGGGAACTTTGACTCTTGACACCTTATGCCCCTAAAGTCTCATTGGTCTCTAAGGACTAGACTCATACCTGTTCTACAAAAACACTCCCAACTGCTGTGTTTCTCCCCTCCCCCTGACTTTTGAAGTGCAGTCCCCATCACACCCATCATTGCTTTCACTTTAACCCTTCCCTTATGCCCCTCCCTCCAGTCACTAAACCCCAGATACCCACATTCCTACACCCCCAACACCCATCTCAATCAGCAGCTCCACACCCATCTCAATCAGCATCTCCTCACCCTCCCCACCACCAGCTTCACACATAATGACTTTCTCCCTCCTTTCTTCCTCCCCTCTTCCCACCTCCCAAAGGGCCACTTGTCCAACATCGCAATAGAGGAAAAGTGAGAGAGGTGGGCAGAGGAGAAGAAGAAGGTGGTGGCAACACTGGAGAAGGAGGCAGCTTCTGCTGCTGAAGCAAACGGGGAGGCCCAGCATACATGCACACAGACAGGGAGCCAGTGACCCCCCCCCTGCCTCTGACAGGAGAAGGAAAGAAGGTGGCGGGCGCACATGTGCAGCCAGGCCCAAATGAGAGAGAAAGAAACGGGGAACTCTCTAGACAGCTAATGCAGGTCTTTTCACTGCTCTTACAGCTGCTGCAATCCTCCTCTGCCTTGCTTGCAGGGTGGATAACAGACCTGGATGGGTTGGTTCTGTCCCCCAGGCAGTATGTTTGACCCCCTTCTCTAACTGGATGTGGGAGGGGATTTGTAATTACATTGTCTAGCATCTGCTCTTACTGACAGCTCTTTTATAGGACAGCTTTTGTACCTCTAAGATCGCAGATCTTTCCCAGTTCTACAACCTAAAATCTTTTTCATTGGGGGTGCTGGGGATTGAGACTGGAACCTTCTGAATGCAAAGTTTGTGCTCACCATTGAGCTATTGTAGAAGACCTCTAATATAACAATAAGATTTTGCCAAGGTACATTTAGGTGCTGACTTGACAAACAGTGTACTTACCTAACACAAAAGTATAACACAACCAGTCCTGATTTTTTGGGGAAGTCATGTTCTAGCACTCTGCGGTCCAGCTGAAGCCAGTTCAGATGACCCCTGAAGACGGAAAATAAGGGGAAGATTTTAGCTGCAACAGCAACAAAAGACTGCATCCCACAATGGTAGAGACTGCAAGTATGACACCCCCCCACACACACTCAAAGATACTTCTGACTGATTAGCATTTGAAGAATACATAATGTTGGAAAGACAATGGTGACATCACTTGAAAACATTTAGTATTAAATGCCGAACATACAAAGTTCAGCTTGTCCAGGTGAGTACTAGAAAAGACGGGAACCAAAGAGTCCAAAGCTTTTGTCTTTTGTTCCACCCTTTGGGTTGGTTACATAATTGAAAGCCTGTGGGGTTTTAAAATCATCAGTGGTAGGAGTTTATACAAGACCAGTAATATTTCACTACAGGCAAAAGGAGAGCCAGACATTGCACAGACATTTTATTTGCCACCCAATACATTGTGAATGGTCTTTGAAAGAGTGTCTGCCAAATGGTCTTTCAAGACCTTTTGAAAATACAGCTGCCTTGCACATTTATGCACCCTTTAACATACCATGGAGCCAAGAGTAGTTACTTTACATTGTTCCCTCGTCACTGTAGTGCAGCCTTTCTCAGCTTTTTTACTGTTGAGAAAACCCCGAAACATTCTTCAGGCTTTGAGAAAATCCAGAAGTGGCCTGATTGTGCAGAACATGGTTGAGAAGCACAGCTGTGTACATGCCCACCCAGGGCCCCTCCCCTTCCCACCCCCTTCAGGACCTTCATTGGCCACTGGGGATGGGTGGGCTGACATGACCATATATGATCATATCATCCAAATTTTTAAAAATATATAACAAAGGAATTAACTCCCACCCATTTGGAAAGCCTTCCAGGGCCATCAAGAAACCCCAGGGTTTCACAAAACCCCTGCTGAGGAAGCCTGCTGTAGTGCCCCGTTCATTTGAGGCTAGGCAGGTGGCAAAAACTCTTGTTCATAGCGTGGTACCTATGGAACTCCTCCTCTATGGAGATTGGTTTGTCTCCCTTTACTTGTTGCCTTCCACCAATGGACGAAGACGTTTTTATTCTGTTTGGCACTCTCCCACTAACTGTTACTGGCCCTCCTCCCTGATTGTAGTGCTATGCACTTGTGTGTTTATATATTTTCCCTGATTTTTTAAACAATTCAATATGCATTTATATTTTAAATGCTGTTTTAATGACTTGATGCTTTAACTCAGACCCCTGCAAGCTCCACCTCTAAATCCCCAGGAATTCCCTAAGCTGGAGTTGGCCACCCTGCTTGAGTGGCCAAGTGGAGGCTGTTGGGATTTCCTTGAAGGCAAAAGCTCCACTGAGCTGCTGAATATTATTAGAGCAACATCTGCCTCCCCTTTGAGCTCTCCCAGGTCCTGAACAGCCTCAGCCTCTTAATTCTGTGCCCTCTTTGCTGGCTCCTTCAGATGCAAGATCACTCCTGTTGACATAAAGCCACCTCCTAGCCATGACTGGAGACTTGAACTTGCCAGAATAGGCCTCCACTCCTGTTGAATGAGCTATATTTATTAACTGCAGAACCACAGGGGATTTATACGTGAGCAGGTTCCCCCTGCCCCCCTTCATAGGGTTTTTTTTTTGAGGGGTGGGATAGTTAATGCTATAAAATGTTCCTAAAACATGAACATTATTCTTTTTGCTTTTATGGCTTGACAATTTAATTCTAGCCATGCTGTATGAAGTAATGACTCTGTATTACCAAAAGGACCTATTAAGTCACCAACACAAAGGTTGTTCCTATTGATTTTCTATTCAGGTTGTCATGAGACGGTACAAGTAATGAATGGAAATCCCCAGTACAAATCATTTCTAAATATATTACACCTGCAGAGATTTTCCTCTTGAACTAAGGAATTATTTTCACAGTAGTTAGGGTCACCACCTCCTCACAAGGTCTTGTGCCTTTTTTAAAAACAGGATCCCACCCACCATTGGCAGATATTTTCTAGGGCTCTCATAAAGATCAAGTAGCTTTTATTTGCACATTGACTCCATGTTGATTGATTTTTTCAATTTAAAAATAACATTGTATTTTAATATAGAAGTAACTGGAGCATTTTATTACAAATGTCCCCCCCCCCCCCACCTCAGTGGCACAAAACATAATTAGAACACATTTCGACAGATCTTGACCAGCAGATCTTGCACTCCTGCCACTCACCCTGGGACCATGTGAATATCCATGCAGATTACCATTTACCTTAGGACTGGTCTCTGGCAGGTGTATCGATTGTGCCGTATGCTACCTACATTGCTAGAAGAATCAACACAGCATTGAGGTGGTGGTAATTTCACTCCTATGGTATGCAATCAACCCAATGCAATAGAATATAAGCACGGAAGCTGCCCCCCACACCTGTATTCCTTGCTGGATGACAAAACTCATGCAGAAAGGGGTGTTGGGGTGCAGTTTCTGCTCTATCCAGTTGTGGGGTCAACACACTGCACACTTAACTCTTTCAGAAAATTGGTGACAGCTCCAAGCAACCGCTCAGGAAGGGGAGGAAGGCTGGATTTTGTCTTCCTTGTTTCTTCCTCCAGTTGTAAGCTTGTGCATGTAGGACATTACGTTAGAGCCAATGTGTTTGGAGAGGTGCTGACCTTTTCTATACAGGTTGTTCATCCCAGGTTCAGTGCTATTGGGAAGTGCATTTGTCTGTGGGGGGGGGGGCTGTTGCTTCTCCACAGCACTGTGATGCATTTGCATGCCTCCGGCTTTTCTCAAAACTGCTTTGCTGTGAAGCTTTAGAAAGATTGCAGCAAAACTTGGATGGATGCTATGTAGGAATGAAAGTTAGGATTTTCATGGGCCTGCCCAAACAGCAACCACCACGCAAGTATACTTCCCTTCTACCAAAAAGCTTTTAAACAATCACCAGTGTTACAATAGTCCTCTGAATTTCCAGCTTTCATTTGATTCCCATCTTTTCTATCATGTCCTTGGAATGGAGGATGTTAGAGATGTACCTTTTTTTTAAAGATGGGAATTAAGAGAACCTGATTCACTAATTAATGTCAGAATGATATTACAATATTTTGTTGATTTAAAAAAAAAACAAAAAACAGCTCAAGTAATGGGAGTAAGCCCTGTTCTAATCCAGTCTCAAGAAGAAGAGTTGGTTCTTATATGCCACTTTTCCCTACCCGAAAGAGGCTCAAAGCGGCTTACAGTCGCCTTCCCATTCTTCTCCCCACAACAGACACCCTGTGGGGTGGGTGAGGCTGAGAGAGCGCTGATATCACTGCCCGGTCAGAACAGTTTTATCAGTGCCCTGGTGAGCCCAAGGTCACCCAGCTGGTTGCATGAGGGGGAGCGCAGAATCGAACCTGGCATGCCAGATTAGAAGTCTGCACTCCTAACCACTACACCAAACTGGCTCTCATCAAAAGCTAAGCAGGTTAAGTCCTGGCTAGTACTTATTTGGGAGTCCCCCAAAGAAGTTCAGGGGTGCTACATGCAGGTAGGCAATGGCAAACAACCTCTGTTTGTCTCTTGCCTGGGAAACCCTATGGGTTTGCCACGTTGGCTGTGACTTGACAAACGATGGGGGTGGGGGATGGCCGATGCCTGAGTTCTAATCAGAGAAACAGCAGAGCAATGAGAAAACCACAGAAGCCCTATAGCCAGGTTGAAAATAGGGTTATCTTACATCCATTGCCTGAGTTCAGCAATGCAGTTCTGCTTGGACAAGCAGGACTTCCTTACTTTCGTCTGGCATACAGGGAAAAGTTGATCCACTAATAGGAGCTCTGGGTCTGTTCAGGCTTTGGATGGCAGCCACAGACAGAATCTGGACATATTTTAAAAATCTAAATGTATTTAAAGGAAGTAAGCCCACTTCACAAAAGCCAGCTTCAATTAAAATCCACATTTTAACTTGCATGAATGATTACTATTGCAGTTCTACCCACTTCCAAACCCACAGCAGCTGCAAAATCTCTCCATGCAAAATGATGCAATAAGATCATGCCAATTAGAAAAAAACCACATACAAAACAAAAGCAATACATTCAGTGGATAAAACATTCAACTATAACACTCTACATTGGGTAAATGCTTGCTTGCATCTTAAAAGCACAACCAGAACATCTGGCCCAGTGTTCAGACAACCATGCTCTCCACAAATACTTTCCCAGTGAAGAGAGACATTTTCATTAGCCACTTCCTCCACATCAGTGTTTTTGCAGGTTGTTTTCTGGGGTTCTTATAAAGCTTATCAGCACTGCCTTCATGAGAAGATCATTTCATGGCAGAAAAGTGTCCCTGATATACAGGCAGCTCACTATCTTTAAACAGCCCGTGGCGCCACGGGCGCCACGGACTATATAATTCGTTAAGCCCCCTAGAGGTGGGCTTTGTCCGTGATGAGGAAGGGTCCGGGTTGGACCCTTCCTCACGACAGACAATCGGAGGGACCAATCGGCAGGCGCTTCGCGCCTGCCGATTGGTCCCTCCGATTCCCAAGCTGAGCAACTGTGAGCCGCGCGCTGCTCGCAGTTGCTCCCGGTCTGACGCTGCGGGAGGCGCGAAGCGCCTCGCGCAGCGTCAGACCGCCGCCCGAGAGAACCCCCAGCAGTCGCGTGAAGCGCGGCTGCTGGGGATTCCCTCCTTGCCGGTCTGACGCTGCGGGGGGCGCGAAGCGCCTCGCGCAGCGTCAGACATCCGCCCGAGGGAACCCCCAGCAGTCGCGCAAAGCGCGGCTGCTGGGGATTCCCTCCTTGCCGGTCTGACGCTGCGGGAGGCGCGAAGCGCCTCGCGCAGCGTCAGACCGCCGCCCGAGGGAACCCCCAGCAGTCGCGCGAAGCGCGGCTGCTGGGGATTCCCTCCTTGCCGGTCTGACGCTGCGGGAGGCGCAAAGCGCCTCGCGCAGCGTCAGACCGCCGCACGAGGCAACCCCCCTTTCAAAACCCCTTTTTATAAAGGGGCTTTGAAACTAGTTATTGATAATCCCCTAAAATGAGGCAGTGTTTTGTGTGTTCTTGCAGGTGCACTCACAGGTAACAGAGCAACAGGGACACTTGATGGGCCTGACCAACACTTGCTAAAGATTAGCTCAGATTCTCTGCAACTGACAGGCTAGGTTTTCTTTGGAACTTGCCCTTGATGCAGGAATGGTTCTCTAAATTTGGAAAATGACAAGACAGAGCTAAGTTTCCTTGTGATTTAATGACTGATTGTTATTACTTGCAGTCCTGTTGTTTATGAATATTTATTCAAGGAGAGGGTATGCATACCGGTCCTGATACAGGCAAGAGAAGCACTACATTCAAGTTGCCTCTGGGGACACCCCAAGTTGGGCAGAGAGGTGTGCTGTACAGTTCTGGGCTTCCATGCACAGGCCCAGTTTCTTTCAGGATCCTAGTGCAGGGGTAGTCAACCTGTGGTCCTCCAGATGTCTATGGACTACAATTCCCATGAACCCTTGCCAGCGTTGCGGTAACATTTCAAGAAGCTCGAAGCAATGTCTAAAGACCACCAGATGGATCTACTTTGATCCATAGAATAATTACCCTTTCCCTCAGCACTTCTGGACAGGAAACCTTTACTGGACAGGAAACCAATTTAGAAACTGATTTGTACCCTGATGTTCCAATACTTACGTCTCATCAGTGAAGGCAATACCAAAGTATTCTTTTTCTTTCAGGTTGAAATGTGATGCCACCAGGTCTAGAAGCTCCTTGGCCAAAAGCTTCGGCTAGAAAACAAGGGAGGGGTGCGGAAATTATCAATATGCTCAGTCAGACAGGGTAGGAAGGAGAAGGAGGGAGACTTACACTTTTAGAAACAACTCAAAGGATGTATGAGGCACGTAGCAGCTACACAGCAGGTATATCAACCTCATTAAACCATGGGCCTCTTGCTGGTCTCACACAGTTTTAGCACAAAAATTAATTTCTTTGGTATCTTTGTTTCAATCTGAACTTTGTATTTATATTGCATATTTTGTATTTATTTTATACTGTTTTATATTGTTATGGCCGATGGCCAACACATTAAATTCAATTCAACTCACAGTAGTAGTAGCCAGAGCTACTGAAAGAAGGAGACCAGCTGAGCCAGGCTCCATACAAATCCATATATTGTGGCATTGTGTTCTGCACCTGGCAACGCCTGGTAGCTACAGCTCTGCTGCAATTCAGATCATTCTGTAAATGAACAATTCTGTTTTCCAGGCAGAAAGACTGGCACCAGACTCTACGCTTGTGTGTATATGCAAATCCCTCAGCGGGGTGCTATGTGTCCTGACTACAGGCGGTGGCTGGCTGGCAAAGCAACCCCCCCCCCCAGAAGCCACAAGAGTCACAATCATCAGTAACACTGTTCTTGAGGAAACACTTCACCTCTCAACACACTTAATGGTTATTTTTCCTTATAGTTTGCGCTCCTTCTGCAATGAGGCATCATTGGGTAGGTAGATCAGTAATCAAAGTGTGTGTGTGTATGTGTGTGAGAGAGAAGGCATGTTGTGAGGTTCCATGTTAAACATCCTCAAATGATGGGGACACATGTGAGTTGAAATGAGAGAACTCCATCTATGCTCTCATGAACACTATGAGTAGATCCTGTTACAAGAATAACAACAAAACCCATCAACTGCAAATTAAATTAAATTAAAAATGCAGCAACGAACACCAGTGTTCCAGCCCCTTCATTTTTACTCTGCCACTCACAGGAGCAAGGATGACACATGGAGAGCAGAAATTCCCTGTCCACAGTGGGCATTCGGCTATCCTAATCCCATCAACTCTTGCAATCGGACCTATGGCCAGAGTTCCATCCTAGGAACAGAATTCTTAGGTATGTGGGTATCCAACTAGGATTGGGACTCTGGCATCCACAAGAAGGGAGCCAGAAGAAACAATTTTATTATTGTACAGCTGATTCCCATGTACCTCTCCTTTAGAGAACCTCTGCTTGAGTGTCTGCAGCTTCAGAACTTTACTGTTGTAATGGGGAAGATATGTTTTCTGTTGAAACGCGTCTTTTCCATTCAACCTAACCATACACATTGCTTTCCAAACCTGAGAAGGCTCCAGGGAACTGCTATTTGCAGGTTGGGGAAACTTACATGTAAGTTTCCCCAGCAGGGCCATTTTGAAATGGGAAAATGGACTTAAGCCCCTTATCCTTGTACACCACAGTCCCAATCCAAATTTCTCACCACGGAACTCCGGGAACATTTCTGCTGACAGTGCCCATGTCTGCAACGTGAACAGTGTAACATGAGAGTCAGCTACACAGTAACAAAATGAGTCAGGAATGTGGCTTATAAAGGGAAAGGACTTTACCATGGTATTTCAGGACATGTTATCTGTTTGCTGCATGCATTATACTGTTGTCACTGCACTGCTTTCTATTGACGTGGTACCATTTTTTTGTGCATAATATCCCATCAGGTATCAAAAACTAAACAAGGCCAGCCCTGGTTAGTACTCAGTGTGTAAGTCTCAGTGAGAAAGGTAGTCTATAAATAGTGTGAATAAATCAATAAATATAAATGCCAAGGAGAGGCAGCAGTGTGTTTATGCCAGGCTACCTAGTGAATCCCTAGCAGAGAGGCGATCTGAACCGGAGGGACTTCCTGAGGCCCTTTCTTAGCCAGCACACAACAATTGCTCCAGACATCTCATAGGATTTGTCTCCCAGGTAGGAACAACAGCAGCTGCTGCTGAGAGTATCTTGGCAGTCTGTGGGGACCTTTAATAGGCTAAATAAATGCAAAGTGTTGCTCATTATTTTTGTGGAGTGGAACGTTCTGATTGCTAAAGATTCATGAGGTCATCCTTCAGGGCAACCTATAGATCCCTGTGTGATAGGGTTTCCCCACCCCCTTCCCCACCTTTCTTGCCTATTTTGCACCATCTGCAGATTTGTAACATAACACCCTTGGCTATAAGCAAATTGCCTTCGTGACTCATTAGTTTAGCAGGAGAGTGAGGTGTGGTGAGCAAGCATCTCTATTGCTAGGGATCTACTGTGAAACTTCTGAGTCTCTGGGGAAGGGCACGGTAGAAATGCGATAAATAATTAAATAACAAAATGTCCCCTCTGTAGTCTAAAAAATGCCCTGTTGCCTGACAGGAGAAAGGAAGTCTTTCCTTGGGAGAGAAAACATGTATAGTGGGGAAGAGGCAGGGGAGAACAATGGATGAGACGAAGCCAGCACTGGCTCTGAGCCAGATTAGTTACTGCTTTGGCATCCCTGTGGGGCCTTAATATTGTGACGCTGAGCCCTGCTAGCCCACAATTATTCTCCACAGCCACCCCAAGCTTTGCCTGCAGCTGTGCAAGGTTATTGTTCTTTTCAGCGTTCCTGGCTCCAAACTGAAAGGGTTTCCATGAGTGGGGCTGATCAGCTACAAAAGAGTTTGTAAAACTGTTTACAGATGTTTATTTCTCGGGAGCAACAGCCTCTTTCTGGAAACCTCTCCTTGAGTGAACCTCTGCTCGAGTGTCCGCAGCTTTAGAACTGTTATCGCTTCAATGAGAAGGAAGGTTTTCTGAGAAGGGAGCGGGTCTCTTCCATCTTTTTACCTGCCACAGAATTCAAAGTGCAAGAAAAAGGTTTCTTTTGGTTTTAATGGGTAGATTTTACAGCAGTAACCAAAATTAACTAGCTTTGCTTACCAGAACCATCCAATCTGGTCAATTTCACTCACTACAGACAATCTGAACCCAAAAAAAGTGTGTTTTGGGGGAAGAGAGGGTACAGGAACATGAGAGTTGATATACAGTTATAATTACCCAGCTCCCCTAGCAACAAATAATTTTAAAGAGGCATCAAAAACAAATACAAAACCCCATTGTGTTTGTGCTGGAGCGGGAAGTGAGTCATGCTCAAATGTATCTATGTCCACAGCAGCAGTATTGGCTATACGTTTAGGACGGCCTTTTAAAATATGCTGGCCATGGAGGAACCCCTGAAGTACTTTCTGGCTTTGAGGAACCCCAGAAGTGGTGACATGCCCCTTCAGAGAAATAGGCATGAAAGTGAGATGAGGGAATCAGCCAATCAATCTATCGATCAATCATTTACCATTTCCATTGCGGAGAAAGAGACTAGGTGTGTAGAGAAACAGGGGAAGTGATCTCCACTGATGTCTAGTGATGACAGTGGCCAACCAAACTTCTGGGAAAGTCTGTGTAACCCCTGCAGAGCTCTCATGTAACCCTGGGAATCCCCAGTCTAGGACCTTGGTTCTATTTTCTGAAAAGTGGCTAAAAGCACAAACAGCCCTGAAAAGCCAGTTGGACCAGGGATTGTGGCAGGGCACAAAAAACTGAATCTGTGTATCCCAAGCAATGATTGTGAACTATTCTACCTCCAATTCACTCAGTATCTGTACCATTTTTGAAACTATCCCACACCACTCCTTTCTGGCTAGATAAGAGAATACTTGTGACTAGTGGTTTAGAATGCCGACTTCTAATCTGGCGAGCCGGGTTTGATTCCACACTCCTCCTCCACATGCAACCAGCTGGGTGACTTTGGGCTCACCACACAGCACTAATAAAGCTGTTCTGACCGAGCAGTAATATCAGGGCTCTCTCAGCCTCCCCCACCTCACAGGGTGTCTGCTGTGGGGAGAGGAAGAGAAGGCGACTGTAAGCCGCTTTGAGACTCCTTCGGGTAGAGAAAAGTGGCATATAAGAACCAACTCTTCTTCTTCTGTGTACAACATGCAGTCTTGCACTCCGTGGCAAACGTTCCAAAGATGGATTGTGTGGGCAGAGTGCTAAATAGCAGCATATGTTTGTGATAATCCATCAGGCAACCTGTTTGTCACAACTATGGTATGGTGGAAGCATGCCTCCTTGCCTTCCACTTATCCTACCACAAAGACAACCAGGTATGTACTGAGAACCAAGCTTTGCATTCTCAAACCTGATTGCCATTATTACCAGTGGTTCATTCATGGTATAGTCGTAGTAGTAGCAGTAATAACTTATTATGGCCTTGCAGATAAATCCCAAAAAGTCAGTGGCCTAGTAACTTGCTAACCCACACAATTCTGGGCAAATTGTTTTGTAAAATTTCTGGTCATTTGTAAGTCTGAATTTTTCATAAGCAACTGTTTATGCTTAACAAACACAAAAATGGGTGATTAATGTGCCTGCTGAAATATGATTAAAAGGCAATTTAAAAAAATCCTTGCTAACAAAGAAGATACAAAAGGGATAAGGACTATAAAGGGGAAGGATTAATTAAGATAAATGTGTCACAAGTAGAAATGTGGCCTAGAGGGGAAAATCAAGGAAAAGATATGTGGGGTGTGGTTGTGCTTCATTTGTCAATTGCCTTTTTCACTGAGATTCCAGGTGAGTTACAAAATTATAAAACAGAGAGATAAAGACCAGCTTAATGCCTGCAAGGAACATTTGTTCACAGGAGCATTTGTGGGACCAAATCAAACCAGGTTGGTTCCATGACAATGGTGTGACACAATCACCTGCATGAAATCTGCAGAGATTCAGCAGGAGCTCAGCTGTATCTGGATTGCCCAAGGGGCTAGCTTTATCCTTGTGAAGTGGAAGCCAAGAATAGTCCGGCTATATTTCCACCTCCGGAGAGACCCGAACACTGAAAGCTCTGGCCCAGATAAGCTGATTGGTGTTCACTCAGAAAGCAACAGTCATAAGCAATGACCTCCTTTCATGCCTGTCACACAAAGGACTCATCAGGAGCATCAATGGCACCTTGCCGTGTTTTTTATTTGTAATGAAATGTCATGGCTTTTGTTTTCCAGTGGTGGGTTTCCCATGAAACACAATACTTACTGGGGAGTTCCTGGCCACATCAGAAAGCCACCATTAGGTAACAAAAGGGGGACGGGTCATCCTGTCCTTGTCTTTGTAGGGCAACTCCTTATTTTCTACACCATTTCAGTACCCGTGCAGTAGTTGGCAGTCAGTGCTGAACTGAGTGACATTGCCCCCACTGATAGCTAGCACTGATCAGCAGGGGACAGACCAGAGTGATGCAGGAGAAATGATGCCTCCGTTTGTGCCCACACACTGTGAATAGAGGGATTGTAGCACTCAGTTCAGTATCATGTTGAAAATGTGTATTATTCTTTTTAACTCAGCTGATTGTCGGGCCAAACAAATGGCTGCATGCAACTGGAAACAGGAATTGATAGTGAAGCTGTCCTCGGACTCCTTTGTTAACAAAGAACATGGGTCGCCCACATGGCCAATGTAGCCATAACAACAGTGGCCTTCTCTAGAAGGACACAGATGGGACATGGTTATAAGCTAAATACTATTTGCAATTTCCAGGTTGTGGTTTCAAAATGGTTTACTTAAAAATCATAATGGGGGAAAAATGAGAGAAGGCTAATAACAGTCAGTTAGAATTTGGGCTGTTTGAACATGAACCAGTGTGGCTCATATCCTGTTTGCAAGTCACAACTGGGCAGCCAGTTTTTGTTCATCAACCCATTCTTGTCTCTCCAGCAGGCTGCTTCAGCATATTCCCTACTATCAGTACCATTCAGTGCAATTCATTTTTTGACCATGGAAATTCTTACACAGACCAATGGAGAATATTTCCTCATCTTTGCTGTGCTGCTGTTTGGCTTGACAGGCAGATGTTTAAATAGGTTGTTTAGTCACAAATCATACTAATAAATAAATGCTGGGTTTTTAAAAATCCTATAACTTGGTTTTCATTTAGACCATACAGATGCTAATGGCTACTTAACTGTACAGACAGTTAGCATGTCAGAGGTAATTTTGCTAAAACCGGACGTAAACCTATTTGGCAGGTGCTGAACCACACAGGGCTGGTACAGCTGAATAAGGTAAGTTTGACTGTTAAACATGATAGCAGCAAACGTCCTGGCATTTCTAGTTAAAATGCTACATCAGACCTCAAGGACCGGTTTACAACTCTCCCCTGCTGCCTTAAAAATACAAAAGCAGCTGAGCCCATTTAATCTTCTTTACTCTCAATGTTCATCTCTCAGCAATCCCTGTAAAAAGGGAGCTGGGACAGAACGGTGGGAGATATGCCAAAGGGCTGTACTTCCCACAACTTTTCATTGGTTAATTCCACTCAGCAGAACTTTTTATCCATGCCACCCTCTAATCCAGGTGTTCCCAACCTTTTTGAGCCTGTAAGCACCTTTGGAATTCTGACACCAACTAGTGGGTTAAGCCACAAAATGGCTGCTCAAGACAACGGAACCAGCCACAAAATGTGTGACCTTCAATCACACAGAGAAGATCCTTCTGCTGGACTTGTTACATCTCCAGTGGTCAGTCAGAGGCCCCATTGGGCAAAAGCCTCATCTGACCGTGCCCACTTTCTAAAAACACTTTGCACGGTACCACTCTGCAGGTACCATGGCACCCACAGACACCACATTGGGAGCCCCGGTTAAGTGAATTAATACAGGAGTTTTGCCATAAAGATGTCTACTGAAAGACAATCCATGGGTGATGGTACACTGTAGTCAGGGAAGGAGCCGGGCCTGGATGGCCCAAATCTTTTCCTGCCGCACAGGCCTGCACCGACTGAGGCCCTGTTGCCCCTGGGGCAAAAAGGGGCAATGTAGATATATCTCTATTCCCTTGCTGTGGAGCAATGCAGTGTGTGAGTCGGGCCATGCCTGGGATGGACCCGACATACTGCTAACATCATGCAGAACTGGGAATTTGCCCTGCCACTGGACAAGCGGTAAGGCAGGGCTAATTCCTGGTGCAGTAATGGTGCATGAGGCCAGATAGAAGAGATGACCACTGTCCCACATGTAGATTGTGGTGAGTTTACAAGCAGGAATCAGGTGTTCAGGGGGAAGCCTCCTGTGCAGCGTTGTATGAAACAGAATATTTCAACAGACACACTTTGTCTCTTGGGAATGAGAAAAGCTGCATCCATTCAAACTCTTTTTTTTTTTTTGCCCAGCTACTAAAGACGCAAAGTCTTTCCTCTGATAAACAGCTATCTAGGCACCTGTTGTCAGGGGCACCAGGATAAGAAATGGAAGTTATTTCACTCAAGATGTAAGAAGATGAAAGTGATGTAGAAGGTGGCAGGTCATCAGAATAGAGACTCAAGAAGAGGAAAGATATTCTCTTATACAGGGGGAAAGTTACGTAGCTGAAAAAGGTTGAAAAATTCTGGGAACCTCTCAGGTAATGTTAACCACATTATCAATTATGTCAAAGGAAAAGAAAATATATGAACTCTCCACTGGAAATCACCAGAAAATAAAAATACTTCACTTTGTCCTTGTCATGGCCTCTTTGCAAAGTATTAGCCTGGATTTCAACATTCTCAGTATAAAAGCAACTACAAAGTATATGCTTCATTCTCAGGTATTTCTTTGAACATGAGCAGCACAAATCAATATAGACTTATATATTACACAGTGCATTCCACCCAGGGCATTTAAGTAATGCTAGGAATATTCTTGTCCCCTGGAGTTTATTCTTGGGTGCATGTTCAATATTCAATTAACCAAAGGACAGATCTGACAACCTGCAGGTGGGGCCTGGAGATCTCCTAGAATTACAAGTGATCTCCAGACTACAAAGATCAATTCTTCAGGAGGAAATGGCTGCACTGTGTCTGCTACGGCATTATTGTCTGCTGAGGTCCCCCCCTTCCCCAAACCCTGCCATCTCCAGACTCCACCCCCAAATCTCCTGGAATTTTCTACCCCAAAGTAAGCTTTCCTAAGGTGTCCTGCTGTTATGTTGGTGCCATACTGTTTCTGCTAATACAAAAGGGCATCCAACTTTTAAATAGATTTGGGGCATCTTAAAGGTGGTAGAGCACAAGCTTCTCCCTGGCGAGGGCTCAATGTCTTCATAATTGAAGGCCTTGAAAACACCTTTCATGAATCATGATCTCTTCTTCACCTCTGGCCAGAACTGCCACCAGGCAAGAAGAAGAAGAGTTGTTTTTTATGCCCTGCTTTTCACTACCTGAAGGAATCTCAAAGCAGCTTATTATCACCTTCCCTTCCTCTTCCCTCAACAGACACCCTGTGAGGTAGGAGGGGCTGAAAGAGCTCTGACAGGACTGCTCTGTGACAACAGCACTATCAGGGCTATGATGAGCCCAAGGTCACCTAGCTGGCTGCACGTGGAGAAGAAGCTTTTGTGTGGCAAGTGACTGAACTGGATCGCTTGGACAACTCATCTACCTCTTTGTCTGAAGTTCTTCCCCTCATTTGAATTCAAATCACTCCCAGAAAATCTACTGACAAAGATTCTCACCCCTTGTGTGGAACATCCACACAAGGGGCAAGAATCCTTGTTCCCTGCCCCCTCCCTCTCCCCCCTTAGCTGCTGGCTGGGCTGGCCTCTGGAGAGCAGGGGTGGCCTCGGAGGAACAGAGGAGGCGAGGCGAGGCCAGCAACAAACAGCGCTGTGTGTTGCTGTGCTGGCCCCGTCCCCGCCAGTCTCCCAAGGCCGCCCCCTGGAGGGTGAGAGCAGCCTTGGTAGAGTGGTGGTGGCGGCGACACAAGTGCATTTGAGCGTGCCTCAGGGCTTTGGTGCCGCTGCCACTGGCCATCCACTGGCATGGACCCTGGAAGTAGGACTCTACAGATGTCACCCCCCCCCCCAATCACGAGGCCGCTGCTTTGAAATGATGGAAGCATGGGGGGGGGGATTACTTTTGGGCTAATATATCACTGTACCTGCTGGATACATTTGTAAAGTAATCTATTTACATTGAAAAGCAGACTGAATGTTGTCCTTCATCATATCATTTCTGAATGCACAAGGCTGAAGGAGAAGAAGAACGTAACATTTGTAAAGGAGTGGGACTAATTTGGAACTGCTTTCAGTGAATTTAATTTCTCTTTCAAGGCTATACTTTAAAAGCTAAAGTTCTGTGTCTGCCAAGAAAGCTGCCTATCCAGACATAATGTTTAGAGAAGCCACAGCAGATTTTTCATTGATGGTAGGACTATTTTGCACAAGAGGCAAATGTACGTGCCAGCAAAAATTGGTACCCATCATCAGTTTAGCCTGGTGCATCTCAAATGTTTTGAACCGGGTCCCATTTCCAAACTTAATGTCCCTCCAAAGAAATGCCTTACAACTCCCTCTTCCCAACATAAAGCTCAGGAATCTCACATCATTTGTAGTATTTATAAATATATAGAATTATTGACTCACAGGCTGCATTTCAAGGCCATTTTGCATACCATGTGCACAGGTAAATCTCTTGGACCTTCCTGTTCCAGCTGTACATCCCCACTCCTGGTTTTGATGCTCACTTCCAAGAATAATGAGTCACATCTAGAACCTGGCCCACTGGTTTTGCCCTTTCTCCCAAGTTAGATCAACTTATTTTTACCAAGAGGCCTTTTTAAGGCCAGCTTGGTGTAGTGGTTAGGAGCGCAGACTTCTAATCTGGCAAGCTGGGTTTGATTCCACATTCCCCCACATACAGCCAGCTTGGGCTCACCACAGCACTGATAAAGCTGTTCTGACCAAATAGTCCTGTCAGAATTCTCTCAGCCTCACCTACCTCACAAAGTATGGGGATGAGGAAAGGGAATGTGATTGTAAGCCACTTTGAGACTCCTTCTGGTAGAGAAAAGTGGCATATAAGAGCCAACTGTTCTTCTTAAAACAGTTGCAGCATCAGCAGTGAGGAAATTGTGAGCAGATGGACTCTTTGATGTCCTGGAAAGTGAAAATGCTACCAAATTTACTAAACTAAGCTTTTGGAGGTATCTCACAGGGAATAACTACCAGTCTGGTTCAAAACCAAAGGAGACAAAGGGGATTTTAAGATGGGTGAGGTTGTCGACCTTTCTTATTAAAAACTCATGCTCATGATGATAAAATGGAGAAGTGAAGATGATTTGAGAGAAATGATGCAGTGTAAATTGTATTATGTTTTATTGTGCTTTTATTGTTTTAGGGGATTGGTTTTTATGTGACCCACCTCGAGCCTCTGGGGGGAGGCGGGATATAAATTTAATAATAATAATAATAATAGTTGTAGTAATAATGTTGTTGTTGTTATGTGCGAAGTCGTGTCCGACCCATCGCGACCCCATGGACAATGATCCTCCAGGCCTTCCTGTCCTCTACCATTCCCCAGAGTCCATTTAAGTTTGCACCTACTGCTTCAGTGACTCCATCCAGCCACCTCATTCTCTGTCGTCCCCTTCTTCTTTTGCTCTCGATCACTCCCAGCATTAGGCTCTTCTCCAGGGAGTCCTTCCTTCTCATGAGGTGGCCAAAGTATTTGAGTTTCATCTTCAGGATCTGGCCTTCTAAAGAGCAGTCAGGGCTGATCTCCTCTAGGACTGACCGGTTTGTTCGCCTTGCAGTCCAAGGGACTCGCAAGAGTCTTCTCCAGCACCAGAGTTCAAAAGCCTCAATTCTTTGACGCTCGGCCTTCCTTATGGTCCAACTTTCGCAGCCATACATTGCAACTGGGAATACCATAGCCTTCACTAAACGCACTTTTGTTGGCAGGGTGATGTCTCTGCTTTTTAGGATGTAGTAATAATAGTAATAGTAATAGTAGTAATAATAATAATAAATGTTACTGATATAGACAGCAACTTGGGGAATAACTGAAAAATGAAAACATAAGTCAAATAAGTTGTTCTGGGTGACAGCTTGGATCATGGAAGGAAGCAGCCAGTGGATGTAAGGGACTAGAAAAAAAAGCAAGAGCAGCCATGGGTAGAAGAATAAAGAACATGCCTTTGAAAAATGGGGAGGGGGTTAGAAGTAAGTAGACTTCAGTCCTCTGGCAAGATGTAATGAAACCCATCCTATATGTCAGTCTATGCCTGTAACCAGGTCAAGCATGGCAAACAGTGAAGGCTTGGGGGAGGATAACATCACTGACACCATTAAGTCATGCCCAGGGGAAACCTGGAAGTTATATCGGGTTGCTCTAGGAATCCCCAGAAACTTGATGGTGAAATCATAGGGTTTGCAGTCTTAAAGAGTTATTCTATGTTATTTCTGGGTTTTCTTCAAGTAGCAATGTTGGTGACTTGTGTATGTGTTTTCCTGTTGCCTCTCAAATCACTGCCAACAGGTATGTTTTTTGCCATAGTAAGAGATTTGGCAGCCAAACTATTTGTTAAGATTTCTACCCTCAGAGAACATTTTCCACATTATTTGACTTTTGATAATACCCTGCACATTGTATGAGACTCTAAAAGGTGTTGTAGGTTCACAGTGAATACTCAGTATGAGCAATTCCTTACCATGCCACAGAATCATCCAGCCCTCTCGTAGCTGAGTTTTTAAAAACACATTCAATTATTTTTATACCACCTCCTAACCACAAGGCTCTAAACTAAACCTTGTCTCAAGACTGAAAATGGTTGACCAAAGGTTTTTCAGAATTATTGATGAGTCCAGATTTATTTATTTACTTCATTTATCTCTCACCTTTCTTCCCAATGAATACCCAAAGAATCTTACATCACTTTCCTATCCACCATTTTATCTCCACAACAATCCTGCAAGGTAGGTTGAGAATATGTGATTGGCTAGTAAATTTCAGTGGAAGAGTGGGGATTTGAACCTGCATCTCTCAGATCCTCATCTGACACTAACTGCTACACCACACCAGCTCTGTCATTGTGGAACCCTTGGTATGTTCCTAAAGAACTTTACAGAGTTTCCTGAACAGCAGTTTGAATCATCATGTAATAATGCAACACTATTTATATTCTGCTTATTCTATAGGATAATCTTTCATACCATTCAAATATTACATGATAGCTTTCTCCCTTTCAGATATTTTAATCATCACTGATAAATTGCCTTGAGCCAAAAGATAAACAAGCAGGTCTCAAAAATTTAAGAGCCAACTGAGACAAGCAGCAGGATATGATGTTGTTTCTCCTAGATTTTGCCACTTCAGACTGCAAATGGGAAACAATCCTGTTGGAAGTCTCACCACTCAAATGTTCTGACAAAATGAAAAATAGGACACCAGGGAGACCATTAGCCTAGAACCATTCTCCTTGACAGGTTAGTTTTCCATGTGTAGGCAGATTTTTAAATAAAATGGAAAAGTAGATCATATATAAGGGCTGAAATGTACAGGCCAAGAAAACGACATAACACAATTCTGCCCATTGTGTAGAATGATAAACTGGAGAAGGCATAGACATCATAACCTATTTTCCATGGCAAGAATTAGGTGGTAGGTATCATAGCTGTGCCATTTGGAGACAGTGTAAGTTGGCCCTTCGTGCATATGAGAAGTCCTGATTTGTGTATCATTTGCCTGGTTTTGATGACTCAAAACACAGACTATATCTCCATGTACTATGCTGGGAACTTTACAGCACACATGTTAACCAGGTGAACACAGATGGCTTGATTGTCACATCATACACATGATTCGGGCCTTGGATTGGTCCAGAGTGTGACAAACCCCTGTTCACTGCCTTGCCTTGAAAGCCAAGGCAGCCATTTTGCAGCGGTGTCTTGTGACTGTTGAACATCTATGGCATAAAGGGGATCAACATTATTTTTTACTCATGTGGGGTAGAGAGAAATAAATTATGGCTCATGTGAGGTTGCACAAGAAAATGGATTTGCAAACTGGATCTGGACAGCATGGATGCCATTAATGAACAAGTTTCAGAACAGTGATATACTCTGAATGTGAATTTTAAATGCAGTTCTTTCTTTCACTAATATAGTGCTGATGCTGACAATGGGAGAGGAGAAAAAAACTGAATTTTTTTGTGCATTCACAAAGCAGCATTTCTGCAGTGGGTGTGTTCAGGCTCTTTCAATGTAGGCTGAAGAGCCTGCTTCCACTGACACTCACATGATCACAACACAAAATCAGGATGCAAGCTGAAACAGCGGGTGCTGGGGCTGTCAGGGAAGTAGCTCCCACACAACTAGGGACAAATGCACAACAATGCTGTTTTGTATACTTTGTACATTTATCCTTCCAAGCTAGGTATAGGAACATAAATTAACAAGTTTAGCTTTGAAAAGAATCTGGAAAAAAAAATTCAAGCGCAACCTGGGCTGTATAGCGTTCACTGTCTAAGGAAGAAACTTTTCATTTCAAAGAGGTTGAGAACCTAACAGACGCAGCTCCACTGGGAGAGATTTTGAAGTGTGCTTAACTCTTCGATCGGAATGGTCACAACGCCTACTGTATTCATAAGGATGTCATAAATAACATCAGACCAGGAACAGTCTGTGGTTGGGTCCAGACTATACTGGCAATTTCCATCGATTTCCCTTTCTCTTCCTACTGCAGAGTCAAACTGTTCCTCAGGTTTTCCCTATCCTCCAGAAGTAACATTTCATGGAGATGCATGGGCTGCAGTGGGAGGAGAGGCAGGAAGCTCTGTGCCGTTGATTTTTTAAAAAGTTATGTCTGGATCCGACTTTCTATAATTACAGCCAGCAGGAAAATCCCTAGGATTGTTCTATCATATAACTTGCAACACCCTGAAAAACACCCCTACTGTCAGTCTTTAACCCCAGATTAATATATAGTTACTGCCATATCCTATGAACCAGGGGTAGTCAACCTGTGGTCCTCCAGATGTCCATGGACTACAATTCCCATGAGCCCTTGCCAGCATTTGCTGGCAGGGGCTCATGGGAATTGTAGTCCATGGACATCTGGAGGACCACAGGTTGACTACCCCTGCTGTGAACTATCTCAACTTCTCAGACACATGCTTCCTAGCGCACGCACTGTGCATGTTTGGCTGCCCTCGAGGAAGGTGAGACATTGCGCTTCTTTGTGAAATCTTATTATGTACAGATTATAACGAACGTTTGCAGAAGATGGGTTATAGACTTGCTGAGACTAGGAATGCTTTGTCATGACTGAAATTGTTGGTCCTGAGATTTATTTAAAGAAGGATGCATAAATCTGTCTTAGCTGTGCCAGATTTCTAAGTTTCAAGAGGAAAAAGGGAATAGTAACAGCTTCACAAATCACCAAGCAGAAAGGTATTAACATATGGCATACATTAGTGAAATGGCTATTGAAAGGAAGTAATATAAATTAGCCCAAGAGGCAGCTAGAGGTTTCTCTAAATACAGAGGATAACATTCTTCTCAGTAACCATGAAGACCCTGTTCTTACTCGCAAGCCATTACTCCCCCTCCTCATCCCTCCAGCTGTCCCACAGCCCCAGCTATAAAAGTCTATTCCCTTGTAATGGCTTTGCTTTTTACACATGACTGAGAAGCGAATGGTTGCGAAAGAGTAACGTTTCTTCTTTTAAAAAGTGATTCAAAAGTGGGAAAAGCATTTGCAACAAACTGTGGTCCAGTTTGCAAACATAAATGAAGCACTTCAAATGCTTTCAAGCTTACATCACAATTAAAGGATTCTGTTGAAGAACTTTAAAAAATTTCAATCCTCTAAAAACAATACTAATAAACTATCAATTATCAAATGCAAACTTAGTCAGGCCTCAACATCACTTTGTCCAGGCCAGACGTGTCCAACTCATTTGAACTGAGGGCCGGCTCTGACATAAATGTCACTTTGTTGTGCCAGGCCATGAATGCCATGAAAGTAATGCCAGGTATGGGAGATATAAAGTTTATGAATGGCACAGGAAACCCAATTAATGATTAAAAAAAAAAAACTTAAAATGCAAACAAAAGCAGTTGATTCCTAGAATTGGAAGCACTTGGCTTACTGGGGAATCCACAACATCCCCAATAAGTGCATTCAATCACATGCAAGACTAGGGATACCATAAAGGGGAGTATCTTACATTTCCAATAAATTAGTTACGTTTTGAATATATGGCACCTTTAGGAGACATCATCTCTTTGCAAGTAAATAAGGTAGTTTTCCAGCACCACCCCCCATATGCCCAGCCTCAGCAGCCAAGAACTGCTACAATCCATCTCTTACTCTTTGTTTCATTTTTCCCCTTTCCTACTGTTGAGGATCTCTATGTAGGCACATTGAATGTCTCTCTCCACCACCCCATTTCCCCAGCCCTATGGGGTAGTCCAAGCTGACCATCCCCAGGTGACCCAATCCTGGTTCACGACAGGCAGGGTTTTGTATACTTTGTACATGGCTCTCCTAGATCTCTCCCCCCCCCCCCATACACACACACACTAGTTCTCATCTCACCTGCATTTCCTACAGAAGTTGAAGAGAAGACCTGACGGAGAGGCTGTTTCCAGAACTTCCAAGGTATGCTTTTTTATTATTTGAATTATTTTATTTGATCTCTATAACTACTGTTCTGAGCAGGCACTTGGAAAAGCTTCTGTTCTCCATTTTGAAACCCAAGAATTGACCATCCCAAACATCTACTACAAGACATTTTTGACAACCAGGAGTCCACCTTTGTATTACCTTTTATTAACTAACTCTAGCCAAAGCATCACAAAATAGTAATCACAAGCTTCACCAAATTGGATGTTAAGAAACCCACTATCCCCCCAAGAAAGTGCCCACTTGTTCCATTGTTTCCAAAGGATTAAAATCAAACCATGGAATCTCTGCAGCGTAAACTGAAGGTGGGGGGCATTTCTGCAAATTCAGCAAAACCAGTGCAATTTACAGAGTACCCAGCAGTATCAGTGCAATCATAGAGTGCCCAGCAGAACCTAGTGCCATTGTGGCAATACCAGATGATGTCATGCACAGAATCACATTCCAAGAAAGTTGGAGAGGGAGGGTTGGAAGCTCAGCAGAACCCAGTGCATTGTTCAATGCCTGGCAAAACTAGTGAGAACATGAAAAATTCAGATGAAGGGAGACAGGAATTAATGAGAAATGTGGAAAAGAGGGAGCAAAATTAAAGAAGGAAAGGTTGTTTTATTTTGCTGCAACAACCTAATTACTGCTTTGCAAGTTCTGGATGAGCTGGGTGCAAGGAAAGGAAAAGAGAAAGTCTGGACTATTGCAGAAAATGACCTAGCATATCTGAGAATCCTTTTTGCTTTGCTTAGACTTCTCTACACCCCTAGTAGCTGTGGTCAGAACAATAGTTTAAAAACAAAAGGAAAGACATTCAGCTGTATGCAGCATGATGCTGGCTTCAAGGGCTCCTCCCTGCCCTGCCCTGCCCTGCCCTGCCCTGCCCTTGGCACCCCACTGGTTTGGAAACTGCAAACTACTATTAATTTCTAATTCTCATATCAAAAGAATTAATTTGTACACAAACAGTAAAAGCCAAATCATCAAAAGCAAAGTATTTCCTTCCACTCATCTTGAAGCTACTGTCAATCAGAAGGTATTGGCCATCAATTTCACAGGTAGGTAGGGAGAGAAAAAATTCTTTCTATCCACTTTCTTTACATCATGCACAATTTTATAGACCTTTTATCATATCGTCCCTGAAACAACTAAGCAAATAAGCTCCAGAGTGCTTCAAAAGGCAGGCAGCCATCCCTGTGATCGTCTTGGCTGACCTATCTAGATGTTAGGATGGGCTGCAGCTCATTCCCAACATCTCCAGTTAAAAGAATCAGGTAGTAATTAATGTAAAAGACCTGGGAGAGGTACTGCCAGTCTGAACTGACAACACTGACCTTGATGGATTGACTGTTTCAGTATAATTTAGTAAACTGACGGAGGAAGGGACAGCTAGAAAGGGGCAGAAATTAGATAATTTGTTTGTGCCCTGCTGGTCTGAAAGACTCTTTGTGAGGAACAGGTCAAGGGAAAAGGAGTCAAGAGGAGAGTGACTGCATGTCCTGTTCTTCACAATGAGGTAATGCAAGCAGTACTTATTTTTAAACATGACCCAGTTCTGAGCCAACAGTCAGCTTCTCTGTCCAAACAATTAGAAAAAGCTGGTATCTCTTAACCACAAAAGCATCCTGACATGCCACATCAAAGCAGGCCCAGCAAATGCCACAGGGAGGAATCTCCCCCATCTGTACTTCCTGCAGGAGGCTGGGTGAATGGAGGCGAGAAGGGTTGCATGTGCGTCCATCCTAAAAACGCTTTGCTTTCTAGGTAGTGAAATTACAATGCTCCCTATGGGGAGCAAAAAAGAACATGTCCCCAGAGGACAAGGAAGGCTTTAGAAATAAAACAGCTGGAGGAGAAACAAATCCATTCACGAACCAGAGTTCCCAAAGTTGCCCTCGTAGGCATCTGTCATGAGCAGATATTCCTCCAACAATGAGGCCAAAAGGACAGACAACAACAGTGGCCCCATTTTATATTTCTGGGAGCAGAGTCTCAGCAAAGCTGGACAGGCCACTCTTAGACATACTGAAGGGTACCTGACAAAATTGACAAAAGCTGGGCAGTGGCATATTTTGCACTCCGGGCAGATACTTTTTTAACAGCCCCTTCCTCTATTTTTGCCATCAAATCACAGCTGTCTTATGATGACCCCATAGGATCTCCAAGGCAATAGATATTCAGAGCGGTGTTGGCGTCTTCTGCCTCTGCATTGGCCCTGCTTAGCTTCTGAAATCTGATGCCATAAGGCTAGGCTGGGATTCTCCAAATCAGGGTCCCTTCTCTATAAAACAACATTATTTTCAGTAATAATCATGAAATAAAGCAAATTTCCTGGAAGATGGGGTGAGTAGTGATCAGAAGAACCACTAGTGGCATATCAAAGAGCCACAATGTGCCCTCGAGTTGAGTGGGGATCACTAATTTGAAACAACACTCTTCAACCCATAATTCCATTGGGCTGATGATCAGGGTTTTCCCCCTGACTGTCCTTTGGAAGGACATGCTGCATTTATAGAGATCAAGGGTGCCATCATCCTGCCTTTCTTTCCATTTAGATTGAGAGAAACAGCAAGACAGTAAGGTGAGAATACTTGGCTATGGAGAGGATTCCATCAAGGCTGTGACCTTTGGCTTATTCTTCAGTACTGTATACTTCCTGGTACTCAGGTTTGTGTTTTCTGCCCCCATCTCTCTTGTTCAGCTCTTGTTCAACCAATGGATGGAAATTAATTCAAAAGAAACTGGAAGAAGTTCCTGAAAGAGTGATTCCTCAGTGGAACAGGATTCCTTGGGAAGTGGTGGGTTCTGCTTCTTTGGAGGTTTTAAAGCAGAGGCTAGATAGTCATCTGACAGAAATGCTAATTCTGTGAATTTAGGCAGATTGTAGTGGGTGGGCGGATGGGTTTGTGTCGATGCGTGGCTCTTGTGGCCCTTTCTTGCATACCCAGGGAAATACCAATTGCCACTTTGGGATCAGAGGTAAATTTCTTCCAGGCCAGACTGGTAAGGGATTCTGGTTTTGGGAGTGGGCATCATTTGGGTATGGAATTGGTGTCACTGTGGTGGGCAGGTAGTTGTGAATTTCCTGCATTCTGCATGCAGTTGGACTAGATAACCCTGGAGATCCTTTCCAACTCTATGATTCTATGAAGTCAGAATTCTGACCCTCCCTCTTCTGGTCAGCTGACTTCATGGTCACATGACTGCAATTCAGTGAGCTCCAAGACTGGACAGGTTGAACACTGCAGCAAGCTACTTTTAAAACTATTTCAGTGTCATGGCTTCCAACTACAGAAGAATGTGGCAAAGAACTCTCTGCAGGGAACTAAATTACTCAACATTATTTGGTGGAAGCATAACCTGATTTCATATCTATTCAGATGTGCCCTACAATGCTCATTTCCACCAATCACTTATCTGTGTTAAAACAAACCAATTGCACTGGCATTTGGGTGTAGGAGTAAGGAGCAGATCCAGAACCACAGTTGCAAGCAATTTAATTAGGTATTTGTCAATAAAAGAAAATACTGCTATTTTCACCCAAGAAATGCAAATAGGAGTTCTAATTGGGATTCTTCTAGCAAAAAAATATTCTAGCATTAGGCACAGGGGGGGGGGGGGGTTGTCTTTGTATTTTAGCCTGAACAATTGGTCACATTTGCTGGCTGAATTAATTCTGTAGGTCGTTCAGTAGGTCTCCACAAGGTATAGCACTGTACATTAGCACTGGGCAATAGCGAACCTACAGTGATCCCTTGCTCAATGTAACCATCCCTCTACTTTTGTTTTTCATCTTCACGTGTCTTATGAACTATTTGCAGAAGTGGCAGCATGTGTCTAATGGTTAAAATAAAAATGAAAAGTAGACAGGTCCTAATTCTGCAACAATCAAAAAATAGTCAATCACTGGTCAGAAAAAGTTAAAAAATGAAAGTATAAGAATTACATTGGTCATATTTCTCACTACAAGTGTGCCAGACCCAGTATTTTTGACAGCAAACCTAAATGGGACAATCCTTCAATGTAAATTGTAATGATTGCTAGATGTACAAATAGGTCTAAGAGCAGCATGGGAATTGACACAGTGACTAGTGCTGTCACAAACACAGTGAAGTTTCTTTATGAAGTGTTTGCTACTCCCCACGAACACCCTGTGAAGTAGGTGAGGCTGAGAGAGCCCTGATATTACAGCTTTATCTGTGCTGTGGCGAGCCCATGGTCACCCAGCTGGCTGCATGTGGGGGAGCGTGGAATCAAACCAGGTCTGCCAGATTAGAAGTCCACACTCCTAACCACTACACCATACTGGCACTAAGCCAATCCATCTCATGTTGGGTCTTCTTCTTTTCCTTCTGGCTTCAACTTTTCCTAGCATTATCATCTTTTCCATGGCGTCTTGCCTTTTCATCATGTGACCAAAATATGATAGCTACAGTTAAATAGCTTCTAGGGAGAATTCAGGCTTGATTTAATCAAGATCCTATTGTCTTTCTGGCAGTCCACAGCACCTGTAAAGCTCTCCTCCAACATTGCACTTCCAAGGAATCAACTTTCTTCCTGTCAGCTTTTACACCCTACATAGTAATGGGGCATAAATGAATATGGCAGGAATTATCTTTATTTTATGCACCAGTAACATATCCTTATACTTGAAACTAAAAAGAGCCTCTTGTGGCTCAGAGTGGTAAGGCACCGACAAGCTGTCTGAAGCTGTCTGTCCATGAGGCTGGGAGTTCAATCCCAGCAGCCGGCTCGAGGTTGACTCAGCCTTCCATCCTTCCGAGGTCGGTAAGATGAGTACCCAGCTTGCTGGGGGGTAAACGGTAATGACTGGGGAAGGCACTGGAAAACCACCCCGTATTGAGTCTGCCATGAAAACGCTAGAAGGCGTCAACCCCAAGGGTCAGACATGACTCGGTGCTTGCACAGGGGATACCTTTACCTTTATACTTGAAACTAAGGCTTAGTATTTTGGTTTCCTAGAATTTAAAAACAGAGATAGTGCAGCTTTACCGCAGCTCTCTCCAAGTGGCTGCTAACTTTAAAATGTTCTCTTTTTATTTCATATTTCCCCCTCCTTCAAGGTCAACCATATACCAGCTGGCACATCACTCCCAGATATTAGTCCCTCCCTCCCAGGTCTTAAGCAAGGAAATCTGAATGAATCAAGTCAACCTGCTTGGGTTAATTTGTTTTGAGCCACATTTCTTTATGCTTATTTCCCTGGAGCCAACTTGATCTTTGTGCACACAAAGATTCCTTGCCTGGCTTGTCATCAAGACCACCATTCTCTGCCCTGTATTCCATCTCCATCTCCACTTAGATATAGCTGGTCCATGACTCTGGGCTTTGCTGCCCTTCCTTTTGCTATTGTGTTGGAAAATGTTTCCCTGTAAGCTTTTCTCAGTCATTTCTGCTAGGCCAAACCAAAGTGTATTAGCATTAAAAAAAAATCCACCCAGTTTTGCTGGTTTCAATTAGCCAGGCTTTCTTGTTGTTTTAATGTAATAAAAAGAGATCAGTGGCCACTAATGCTTACTCAACACACTTTCATGGATAGTGGCTACTACAACATAACTCACACATTCTGTTGAGACATGGATAGAAATTGAGACAAATACCTGCCTGCTCTTTTCAACTCAAAATATAAATATGTAAAAAAGGCATTCCCAAAACAACCAAGTCTCTAAAAACTACTCTCCATAAAAGAAAACTGATTGTGGTTAACACTGACAAGCTAAAATTTCCTAGCACTTTGTTACCCAAATAAGTGAACTCCTAATATCATTTTGGGAGATTTAGCTTAAGGAGTTGAAGTACGATGAAATAACTTGGGATCCCCACCAATGTCTACTAAGATTGTTCCCTTAGTGAAACCCAAAATAACTAGATATGATGGCAAACTGGAAATGGTTTTTATTAAGGAAAATTAAAGGTGAACAACACACACTAAATATATATAAACATGGCCGACTAAGAAAATAAGGGATGAAAAGGGAGATAGCATTATTGGGAAAGGCAATATTTACCGATCACAATATAAAGAGAGACCTACAGATTCAGCAGCAAAATGACCAGCATTTCACAAAGGAAGAAGGACAAATATGCAAGTAGTGGTATAGCACCTGGAATACACACAGAGATTGGGGCAAAACGCCTCCTTCCTGGCCCTCCCAAATGTCAAGCTGGGTGGGGAAGGCCATTGGGGATGGGTGGGCTGCCTCCTTCCCACCCCTGATCTCTCAAAGGCTAGACCTGGTACGGAAGGGCTGCCTCCGTTCTGCCCCCCCATATGTCCTAAAGGCCAGGGCAGGCAGGAAAGGAAGGGCTGCCTCCGTTCTGCCCCCCCATATGTCCTAAAGGCCAGGGCAGGCAGGAAAGGAAGGGCTGCCTCCGTTCTGCCCCCCCATATGTCCTAAAGGCCAGGGCAGGCAGGAAAGGAAGGGCCTGAGGGGTACCCCCCACATCTCCCAAAGGACAGGCTGGACAGGTAAGGCTGTGGGAGGTAAGGCTGCCACATTCCCACCCAAAGGACAGGCTGGACAGGTAAGGCTGCCACATTCCCACCCAAAGGACAGGCTGGACAGGTAAGGCTGCCACATTCCCACCCCCAACATCTCTCAAGGGCCAGACTGGGTGGAGAAGGCTGATGGATCCCCCCAGCCCCTCTGAGGAGTGGGAGGGTGGGGGGAAAGCAAAAAGCACTCTGATGGCCAGCTTTAGGACCATGGAGAGGTGTTGCAAATCCAGGTCCTGTTAGTGAGGACTCCTCAGAGGAAAAGCCTTGCCAGGAGCTCCCAGCTTCACCTGAGCATCAGCTCAATGAGAGCTCAGCCCAGCCATATGTTCAACAGGTAGAAAGCTGTGACCTGTAGTAGGGAATAGAGCTGCAAAAAACCCAGGGCTTAGATCCCAAAGGTGCTGCAGGACCTCCTCATTCCTCTGCCCAGCCTCCAGCAGCAGCTCCCTGCCTTGTCAACCCACCTGGCTCACATGAGCCCATTAAGCAATGCCAGCTATGTGCTGGAAGAGAGCTGCAGTTTAAAAGGTACCATGCCATGTTAGCAAGACAACTGCTGACTGCAGAAGACTGATTCATCACGGAGTGAGGACTGTGAGGCTGTTGATATCCTATATTAATGGGAAGCTGGGACAACAGGGATTTGCTCCTTCTACTGATGCACTTGGCCCTCATTGGGAGAGTGCACTGTCACTATTGGTGGCACACCCCCAGGGAGGGCCAATCAGGTGAATTGAGTTGACTACATGCAATTTGAACTGATTGACCCTCATTGGGAGAGTGCTCTCTCCCTATTGGTGGCACACACCTGAGGGACAGCCAATCAGTTAGGGAGTGGGCTATCTGCATACAACTTAAACTTTATAATATTTAGTGATTAGTGATGATAGTGATAGTAATGATGATAGTGATTAGTGAAGTGATGGGAAAACTACGGGAGGTTGCTTACTGGTGCTACCATCATTCCTCCCCTTCCTCTTCACATTTAAAAATGTCTACACTGATAAAAAAGGAAGATCAAGGTTGAACATAAACAAGAGTAAACATTTTTTTGCTGTCATGTCCGTCTATCACAGAAAACATGAAAAGTGTCCACACTTCTGGCACCCCTGTAGTAACTGCTGCTTAAATAACACTCTGTTTTTCACTCTAATGTGTGAATTAGGCCTTGCTCTAATCCAAGGGATATGCGTGTCTATGACTCAGACCACTACATTTATGCCAATCCACCCATTCAGAAATATCTAAGCCTTTCACTTTTTACCCGTGGCTGTTTGCTGTTAACTTTGTATATAAAGCTTTAAAAATTCTTTTTTCCATATACGGAGCTTTAAAGCTTACACAATAAAACATTAATTCTCTTTCCTGAAGTCAGATAACAAAAAAACAACTTCTGTAGCAGAAACAAAGGAAGCAACATGAAATATTTGCAATCCAGTCTAAGAAGCTGAAATAAATGAAACTTTACTTCATACGCATTAGATAATACTTAGATAAGAGCCAGTAGAGAAGAAGTTGGCCTCTGAACAAACCTTTCATGTATAAAGAGCTCATCATAATGGCAGGAGAGAAATTAATAAACAAATAAATGCAAAAAATTGAGACCGAAGCTGATGAATGATTTGAATATATCAATCATTTTCTTCAAACAGAAATGTAAAAAGAAGCAGGGAAACAGCCTCATATAATTCAAGAAGGGGGGATCAAACGCTGGTGCACAAAACAGACCAGCAGATGCTAAGCAAACAGAACATGCAACTGTGGGGAAAAATTGCTTTCTATTCCAAAATATCTCCAGGCTTATCTTGGAAGTGGCTTTTCCATTCAAAGAAACCTGACAAAACAATCCTGCACATTGGAAATGGAATCCAGCATAGTTCAGCACTGCTGACTGGCTGCCTCAACCTGGAATCATCATCATCATCTAAACACCGCCCGCGGTGCCGCGAACTAAATAAAACGCTAAGGGGTTCTGGGGCGGGATGTGTCTGTGATGAGGGAGGGTCCGGATTGGACCCTTCCTCTGGACAGACAATCGGAGGGACCAATCGGCAGACGCAAAGCGCCTGCCAATTGGCCCCTCTGATTCCCAGCCCCAACAACTGCGAGCCGCGCACAGCGTGGCTCGCAGTTGCTCCCGGCCTGACACGGTGAGAGGCGCTATGCGCCTCTCGCCGTATTAGGCTGCCACCACACACAGCCGCCGCCCCACAGAGCTGCCACCGGGGGACACGACAAAATGTAAGTTGCTAGTGCCAGCTGTATTCCTCATACAACGGGCTCTATTACTAGTTAAACATAATAAAGCTCATCATTAAACATATTAAAGTTCAAGTTGACAACTCACTCCCTACATGATTGGCCCTCCCTGAGGGTGTGCAACAAAGAGGGAGAGCAATATGCCAATGAAGGCCAATCAATTCCAATTGCACTTTGCCAATGAGGGCCAATCTGTTCAAATAGTACTCCGCCAATCAGGGCTAATCAACACAAATGGCATACAGACAATTTACTCCCTATCTGATTTGCTCCCATAGACATATTCCTCCAATAAGAGATGACCCTCAGCCAGGAAAGCCCTACCCTGGTAGTTTAGCCCCAATCAGAAGGGAGCTCTCGGCCAGGAAGGGCTGATAAGAAATTAGCTCTCCAACTTCCTGCCGGCTTCAGATGTTTGCTAGGTGGAAGAGGAGGCAGCCTAAGAGCATGCCCTGCTGCCAGTAAGATGCCCTAGCCTCTTTTAACTCAGAGGACATGGGGGAGAGTGAGCAGCCTCCTGGGGCAGCCTCTGTGTGCTATCTGGAGAGTGAGACCCAAAAATGACCCCATGAGGACTCGCTGGAACCCAGGGCAGCCAAGAAAAGTATCTACCCTGGGAATGTTTACTCATGAGTAAGCCATGGCCCTCAGCCAGGAACGGCCTCTCCTGGTAGTCTAGCTCCAATCAGGAGGGAGCTCTCTCTCCTGAAAAATCCACCCATGTGTTCTAATCTGGACCTGTTCGTATTATTATAGTTTGTACCTATGTTAAAGTTAATGCTCATGTTATTCATGTTGTATGGCATCCCTACACCTCCATGGGATCCAAAACCAGAGAGTCCCCCCTCCCAAGTAGCCCTTTTCTGCAGGGGGAATGAAGTCTGTTGCCTGGAAATGACTTTCCATTCCAGCAAATCCCCAGGTCCCACCTGAAGACTGGCATATTGCAAACTCTCCGGGGCACAGAGCCACTGGGTTCCTCCCTCCCAAGCAAGCCCTTTTATCTCCAGGAGCCTGGAGATTAGTTGTCATTGCGGAGCCCCCCTCCCCCCCGGAAAAAAAACAAACAGCCATTTTCCCCTGTGAAGCTGATACCTATAGTCTGCAGATGACCTCAAATTCCAGGAAATGTCTAGGCTGTACCTGGAGGTTGGTGACCCCTGTGTCAAGAATGTTTCTTGTGGTTTGGAGGCGGGGCCTCAATACTCCAGAGGTGGGCAGGAGCTTTTGCCATGTAGCCAGCCAGTAGGAAGGCCACAATGCAGGTGTGCATTCTAGCACCTGTTGTTTCCCTGGGTGCAATGGACTTTGCCTCTAGTATCCTCAAGAACTCTCCACTCCCTATCTCTGGGCAGTTTTACATTTCAAAAAATGTTTCCTTAAAAGATTATTGGCAATATAGTGAATGAACAGACAGACTTCATTCATTGCGATACATGCCCTAATACGGAAACACACCATTGAAAATTTTGAGCAGCCTTTGGAAGAGAGCTAATGACTGATAACTAGACATCATCTCAAGTGACTATGATACTTTACAGCTCTTACTCTGGAGCTTATATTGGCTGCTATACATATGTTATATGTGTTAAGAACTGGTGTGTTTAAAACCAGACCTTTGAAGAAGACGCTATAAGGGTCAAAACACATTGATCTATTGGTTCACGTAGTGCACAGCACACTGGTTTGCAATAGCCCATGGGCTGGATATATGTTTCTATAAATTGTGCACAATAAAAGGAATATAATTCCAACAATTTTACAGACATTAAATCTTTGAAGGTCCTAACTGTTACCAGTTGGGTTTCAATGGTTCCAGTTCTAGACCCTCCCTCCCTTTTGGTCTTTGAACTAGAGTTGCCCCAGGTCGGGATACCCTGCAAGTTCTCCTTATGCAAACAGGCCCTGCTGTTCGGCATTTTCAAAAAGAGGCTTCTTTCTGATTCCATTTTTGATCAAAGTTTTTTCAGACTTACTACACTTGTGGCAAAATAAAGCATGGGGGAAGTGCTTTTTAAAAACATCTGTGTAGTACACCCTGACAGATGGATGATCCTTCCCCCCCCCCCAAATGAGTGAAGTTTCATTTGACAAATGGGGGTTTCCTGCCTTTCCTCTCCAGAAATACTGCCTGATTACCAGCTCTAGGCTAGGAAATTCCTGGAGATTTGGTGGTAATCTATGAAGAAAGCAAAGTTCAGGGAGGGGAAAGACCTTAGCAGGGATGTGATCCTATAGACTCCAACCATGTCCTCCGAGGAACTGATCTCTGTAGTCTGGAGATCAGTTGTAATTTGAGGGAATCTCCAGACTCCACCTGGATCTTGGCAACCCTACTTGAGAGGTTCAGGGGACCTTTGGGAGGTGCCATGGGGGAAGTGCTGTGTGAGGGGATTTGCTTAAATATGGAAGAGAACTTTATCTTGAAGTACTCCCTTCCCATTGCATTTTGCACTGGTATAGCACAAAAACACACAAAAAAGCAAAAATAAATAAATAAAGAAATTAAAAGACGCTTGCTCCTGGGGAGGAAAGTTATGGCAAATCTAGACAGCATCCTAAAAAGCAGAGACATCACCCTGCCAACAAAAGTGCATTTAGTCAAGACTATGGTATTCCAGGTTGCAATGTATGGCTGCGAAAGTTGGACCATAAGGAAGGCCGAGTGTCAAAGAATTAAGGCTTTTGAACTCTGGTGCTGGAGAAGACTCTTGTGAGTCCCTTGGACTAGTGGTCCCCAACCTTTTTATCACTGAGGATCAGTCAACAAGTGACAATTTTACTGAGACCCGGGGGGGGGGTAGTCTTTTGCCGAGGGACATTGCCACTGCCTGAGCCCCTGCTCCACTTCCTTTCCCACCGGTGCCCCTGACTTCTGGCCGCCCACTGGGGGCGCAGTGCCACGCTGCGCAGTGCCACGCTGAAGGGGAGCCCCAGCTATGGCGGCCCCCGGAGAGCACAAAAGGTGAGCCAGCGGCAGAGTGGCAGGGCAGCCCCCGAGGCAGGACCCGGGGATGAGGACGAGGAAGAGCTGCGGCCCGGTACCGACTGATCTATGGACTGGTACTAGTCCCCAGCCCGGGGGTTGGGGACCTCTGCCTTGGACTGCAAGGCAAACAAACCAGTCAGTCCTAGGGGAGATCAGCCCTGACTGTTCCTTAGAAGGCCAGATCCTGAGGATGAAACTCAAATACTTTGGCCACCTCATGAGAAGGGAGGACTCCCTAATGCTGGGAGCAATTGAGGGCAAAAGAAGAAGGGGGCGACAGAGAATGAGGTGGCTGGATGGAGTCACTGAAGCAGTCGGTGCAAATTTAAAAGGACTCCGGGGAATGGTAGAGGACAAGAAGGTCTGGAGGATCATTGTCCATGGGGTTGCGATGGGTCGGACACGACTTCACACCTAACAACAACAACAGCACAAAAACTATGTTTCTATTATGTGATCTGTTTACACAGATTACTGGCATGGTACACAGTGAAACTAATAAGTTTGCAACAAGAAACACCTACAGACTTATGTTGATGAGAGAAAAAAAATGAAAACATCTCTTAAGGCAGAAGCTGTATCTTTCCAGCCAGGGACACTTGGCAGTTTTTCATACAGACTTCTTTGTCTCAAAACAGGGCCCAGGAACATCTGTCTGACATTGGGCAAAGGATAGGTAAATTTTTATGCATGTCTGACAATGATCTATTTATGAAAAAAAAGCTTGGTACATTTTTTCCTGCTCTGGAACTTCCTGCATTCCTCAGCCATGTTTTACAAATTTGCAAAACTGGCGCATAAATTTCAAACAGGTTTTGTGGCACAGTAGTGTTTCTTTTTACAAGGACTGCCTCTGCCAGGAAGGATACATAATCACCTTTGTTGCTCTGCTTCCTGAACAGCACATCTTTCCATTGTCTGGTATAATCTTCCATATAAACTCAATAATTTACTAATATTAACAGGCCCTCTTCCCACTGATATCTTGTACTTAAAACAAGAAAAATTCCCAAAATGTTATCCAAGTATGATTTTTCATGAAGAATTCCTAGGCTGGTACAGATGATGCCTAAATGTTTAAAACTCATATGTTAAAAAGTGGAATCATGTCCAAACCTCAGAACATACCAGAGATCCAGCTTAGATCTAGTCTGGAGAGTCAGGTTGGATTCCCCACTCCTCCAGATGCAGTAGCTAAGGGACCCTGGGTTAGTCAGTACTCAAAACACTCCTGTCAGAGCGCTCTCAGCCCCACCTACCTCACAGGGTGTCTGTTGTGTGGAGAGGAAGAGAAGGCAATTGTAAGCCACTTTGATTCCTTCAGGTAGTGAAAAAGCAGGGTATAAAAACAAACTCTTCTTCTTCTGCCCCATTTCCAGGGCCACCAGCCCAATTGCATAGAGCTCATTACTATACATCACATAACTTGCTGATGTTATTAATACTCCATCTTTCTTCTCAAGGAGGACTCAACTTATACCATCATCCCCCCATTTTATACTCACAAGAACCTTATGAAGTAGGTTAGTTTGAGCGTGTGTGACTACGGCAGAGGGAGGATTCGAAACTGAGTCTCCCAGATTGTAGTCCAACACTGGCTTTGTATGGGGATGATCCTCTCCTCTCACCTATTACTTTTTATCTCATCCTTTCTCCTAGGAGCTCAAAGTGCTACACATGGTACAGATGTTCCACTCCCTCAGTTTATCCCTACAACAAAACTCTGAGGTAGGTTAGTTTGAGAGAATGGCTGGCCACTGCTCATCCACTGAATAGGCTGAATAGAAATCTGAACCCAGATCTCCTTGGTTAGTAAATCAATCTATCGGATTGTCTCTCACTTGAAGCCTCAACCAAACAAGCGCTCACTAGGAAAATTACTTTTTGATAAGGACTGTAAAGAGCAAAAATGTCTTTTTAGGGCTATTCTCTCAAAGTTTACTCCCTTCCTCCCAGCCTGCCTATTATCTGCTGCCCCTTTTGGTTTTGAAATAACCCTGTCCAGCCATCTGCACAATACAAAGCAGTCCTGAAATGCATTTCCTGTGATTCAAATCATTTTCAAAAGGCCCCCATTCATCTTCTTCCTTTTTTGCTAGAATGAGGCTAACATTCAGCGTGGCTCACCCCAAGAATGCCCGTTGAGGGACAGGAATTTAAGTGCTGTGTGTTTCATTTCCTGTTTCTGACTGCACCAGGCAGCTGACATTTTCTAACCATTTTGTTTAACCCTTTGGAGACTTCTTCTGAGAACCTGTGGGCTACACTGGGCAAGAGAGTGAGCTGGGAAGACTCTCATTCAAAAACTCAGCTCAGATGTGAACTCACTACACAGCTGTATGAAATCCATTCTCCCTTAGCTGTCCTGATAGTTAACAGCCCACCTCACAAGTTGTTTGAGACAATATGTGCAAGATAGATACTAACACTCACCCTATCTTACTGTACCAGGAGTCCCCAAAATGATGCCCATAACTGCTATAGTGGCCACCTAATATTTTTGGAAAGTGAGCAGAGCTTATGCTCAGCAGGCTTCTGATCAGCCATGAGAGATCTGATTGTGCAGATCTTATCATTAATCAGAAGTGATTTGGCCAAAGCAGCAACAATAAAAATGGTTTATATAATGGCAAGATCTGTACAGTGGAATTAGGTTTTAGCAGAGTGAATGGGCACTGCTACGTCAAGAACAAGAAACAAAATTTATGTAATGTCTTTACAATCCTGTCATATGGAAACAATTTGTGCTTTTAGGTTATTGGGGTGGTTTCCCATTATGATTCTGGTTGGGTTATAGGCTAAAATAGATTTCTGGGCCCTTGGCAGTGTGTCAATACACGGAAGTTCCTTTGGAAGCAAATCCCACAAACTAATTGTTGAGAGAACTTCTCCACTTCATTCCTTGCTAGAACTGGGACCCCCCCCCCCCCAGTGAAGCTGATTGGCAGACCAACCTAGTTTCCTTCTTTGACCGAGTGATGGGTTTATTAGATCGTGGAAACTCAGTGGATGTTGTTTACCTAGATTTCAGTAAGGCATTTGACAGGGATCCCCATGATGATCTGATGAGTAAACTGGAGGACTGCAGGCTGGATGTTCGGATGCATAGATGGATAGGGAACTGGCTAGAAAACTGCACCCAAAGAGTAGATGTCAATTGTATTTTATCAGAGTGGAGGGAGCTGAACAATGGAGTGCCACAGGGCTCAGTACTTTTTTAAATCAATTATTTGGATGAGAGGAGACTCCTCATTAAATTTGAGGATGATACCAAATTGGGAGGAGCAGTGAACAGCCCAGAAGATGCAATTCAATAAGGAGAAATGTAGAGTTCTACATCTGCGTCACAAAACTCAGAATCATGCATACAGGATGGGAGATATACTTCTGGGTAGCAGTGTGTGTGAATATCATTGTGGGAAACTGTAAGCTAAATATGAGCAGACAGTGTGATGTGATGGTAAAGAAGGCAAACACAGTGTTGGGCTGTATCAACAGGCATCACATCAAAATCACAAGATGTCATAGTCCTGCTGTATACCACATTGGTCAGACCCCACCTAGAGTATCGTGTGCAGTTCTGGAGACCTCACTTCAAAAAGGATGTGGAGAAAATTAAATGAGTTTAGAGGAGAGCGACAAGAATGATCCAGGGCCTTGGGACCAAGCCCTATGTGGAAAGGCTGAGGGACTTGGGAATGATCAGCCTGGAGAAGAGGGGGCTGAGAGGGGACATGATAGCCCTCTTTAAGTATTTGAAAGGCTGTCACATAGAGAAGGGCAGGGAAAGGTTCCTGTTGGCAGCAGAGGTTCCTGTTGGCAGCATAGTAATGGGTTTAAACTACATGGGGAACGATATTTGCTAGATAGCAGGGAAAACATTTTTCACAGCCAGAGTAGTTAAGCAGTGGAATCAACTGCCTAAGGAGGTAGGGAGCTCCCTCTCGCTGCCAGTCTTTAGACAGTGGCTGGGCAGATACTTATCCTGGATGCTTTAGGCTGATCCTGCATTGAGCAGGGGGTTGGACTAGATGGCCTGTATTACCCCTTCCAACCCTATGATTCTATCTAGATATTGTTTTCCTCCACAAATATCTGTTGTGTGCACATTTCACCCTACAAACTTTCCTGTAGCAAATCATCACAAAGAGGCTACAATCCTTCTCCCTGACATGATTAAGTTTCTATCTGCAGGAATATTTTTGTTTGGAGAAGTATGCTGTTATGGGAGCCTCCTGAGTTCAGATTTTATTCCTCAAAAAAAAGGAGGTCTCAAACTCAAATCATGGCCACATACCCCTTGTAGCGCAATCATGTGCTATAAATTTAATGTGACACCCAGCCTACCCATATTTAGGTCATTTTACCCACTCATAGAAGCCCAGTCATCTCAGAGATGGTAGATGGCAGCTCTTCAAAACTGGAGCTTTTTTGCACTGACAGACAGCTAGTGCGGGCAACAGAAGATGCAGAGGCATCAAGGGAGTTAAAACTGGGCCAGAACATGGTGAGTGATGTCTCATCCTTGGCCTGAAAAAAAGAAGGCCATAGCCTTTTAATTATCTGATATCTGAAAGAGCTCCACCAGCATAAAAATGGAATTATTAACCCCTTTGAAGGAAAAGCAGATTTCCTTTCTAGGTCTCCTATCTATGCACTGATGAACCTCGATTCTGTTGAGACAGCGAATCAAAACCCAAAGGAAGCTGACAAATGGGGATGCCATTAATTAAATTTAAAACTTTTTTGCAATGCGGAGGGGGCCAGATGTGGCACGCACTCAAATCTGCAGATGCAATTTCTTACCTGTACAAGTAGTTCCAGCTTCCTGTCATCAAGAAGGTGCACTTGACACCGGCGGCCCTCCGTCATCTAAAAGAAATATAGATAAAAAGAGAGAGAGAATTTCAGGGGATGTTTCATTCACAAGCTTGGAAAACACAGCAAGTTTCTGCTAATATTCAGAATACTTCTTCGCTCCAAACACTATCATAGTGAAAATATTCCCATTCACTGTTTAGCTTCCTCTGGTACTGGCAAAAAGAAAAGTTTGAAATGAGAAAACAAAACTAAACACATCACTCTCGTAACTGCTGATGGGTGACAAAGGTTGCCACTGTTTGACTCAGCACTATGAACAAGGATTATTCCCATGTGCAAAGAGAGTTTATGATGCAGGAGAGGCCCTTGTGCTGGCAAAAACAGAATAACATATGGCATTTATCACATGTGGTTCCCACTGTCATTAGAGTTTTCCAACTTACTGGGATAGCCCAGCCTAGCCTGATCTCATCAGATCCTGTAAGTTACACAGGGTTGACCCTAGTCAGTACTCAAATGTTAGATCACCAAGGAAATCCAGAGTTGTTATGCAGAGACACACAATGGCAAACTACCTAAAAGGGTGTCATAAATCGGCTGTGACTTGATGGCACTTTCCACCAAAAAGTCAGATTTTGGTCCTTTCTTTACAGTGGGCAAATCCCCACTTCCAAAATGATGCAGCTGCTGGGCAGGCTCCCTCCCAGGCTTGCCACGGATCATGCCCTCACAGCAGGCCCATGTGGACAGAAAAGAGTCCCGGCTCCTCCCTGCCCTAAGGTGGCCTAGGGAGAGCAAAGAATTCCCTGGCCGGCTTTGCTGTGCCACAGACTGAAGCATTCATTTATATTTTGCAAGGAGGTGGGATCGCATGGAATGCAGTCCCACCCTCCTGCAAAATAAACCCTCTGTCACTGCTTTGTTTCTGGGGGGGGACGACACATTTTATATGTCCCCTGAGAGGACACATTATGACGCTGGAGTGGATTTGGTGCCGAAATGTGCCCCCTACTGCACTGGCGGCAGCTCAGCTCGGCCACCACCATGTGGAATGGGCCTGGATGATCTTGAGCCCATCATTCTCTTTCTGCCTAGCCTACCTTCCAGGGTTGTTGTGGTAGAATAAGGGAGAACTATGTACATTGCCCTATAATTAGTGGTAAAAAGCGGGGTAATATGTGACAGTTGCATATGAACACAGTGCTGTCTCTGAACAATCACTTTGGATGAGAAGACAGCTTTCCATTCTGTGTCTATTATCATGAAGTTTAGATTTGCCATATTTTCTTAATATTGTGGCAATGTGGAATTTCTAGAGAACAAACTACTTCTTTGCAAGGAAGAAGAAGCATTACCTGACGTGAGATAATCTCCAGATGCAGAGCAAATTCCTAACTACATGTCTTATGAAGGAATTAAGGTTATGTTATGTATTTGTCAAGTTACTTTAGCATATAGCAATGGCAGAAATTACCCAGTAGCCTCTTATCACATGAAGGATTCTGCATATGGTATTTTCTGGTCTACATTAATACCTCAGCTATGCTGGTATCCTCAGAGTTACTCAAGGGATGAATTGAGGACCTGGATTGTCATGCAGAAAGATAAAGATTAGGCAAAACTATACTTCTTATGAGATAATTCAATGTATTCTGAAACACTAAGTCTAATTAGGATGGAATAAAGTTTTTGAAAGTCCACTATCCTTTACTGACAAAGTAAGGCACTTTCCCACTTGCAAAGGGGAAAGGAAGCTTTTAAGAGATTCTATACAGAGAAGCAGATGCATAAAATGACTGGACATACATTATGTGCTTCTTTCTCACTTGCTGGGTTCTACAGTAACATACAAGATATTCATTCAATACCGCAGAAAGGAAATTCTTCTTAAATAAAGTTACTTGGTATCTCCCACAACTTGGACCCTGCATTAAGAATGGATTTTTTTTTAACATCAATGTAAAATTTTAAATCTCATTTACAGACTGCCTGGCCCAAATATTTACACAGTAGATTTCTGGTCTAAGGATGTATCCAGAAAAGAGAGCAATTGTTTTTCTTAGCTCCACAAACCATCTCTGCAATTTAGTGCCTGACACATTCATCTTGTCTGCAACTCCAAACACTAGCTGGAAGAATCCAAGAAGCTGTCTTCAGTGCAACCTGGGAAACAACAGCAAAACCAGGGTGAAGGTCAGCCTTCCACTAAGTGATTACCAGGGTGAACTGTCTGTGAAAGCTTATGAATGCAGCACACAAAAGAGTGGTATGTTTGCTTTTAAAAAGCAGCTAAAACAGCTACAAATGAATCTGTTCAATAACATCATGCCCAAGATGTTTTAGTGGGTGAAATAGTTCCCCTGCTAAATAACTCAAAGGCACAAAATGCAAGCATCTATGTGATACATTTCCCAGCAAAGTTTGTTAGTCTGCAGGTAGAATAAAAAGAGGTTGTATGCTTTCTTCCATGCCTAAATTAAAATTGAAAATTACAGGACTCAGGACTAATAGATTCTGTCATTATGAGATTGGCGGCCATGGGCTTCATCTGCCCGTTTTTTCCCTCCCTTGTTGGGTAGATTTATATGGATTTTCACTGCATCTTCTTGTTGTGGTGTTTTTATGTCTATGGATTTAAGGGATTTTATTGGGATTTTTATGCAGACGTTTTGTGACCCGCCACAAGCCATTTGGGAGTGGCGGGCAACAAATAAATAAATAAATAAAACAATGGAAAATAGTATGAAATGGAGAGCACTTGTAGTAAAGCTTTGGTCCCCTGTGAACAATGGGAGTGGGAAGCGGCAAATTAGCAAGGGTGGCCATTCTGACCAAGGGAAGGAAACCTTGCCCCCACTCTGAATTGCCTTCATAATATCCAGTTGGCTGCCTCATAGAGGGATGGCACCATGCAGGACACACAGTCCTTGATCTGCTGTGATCCCACTACCAGTACGACAGCAGACATGCAAAAAAGTATGTCATTTATGTATCTGCCAAGAGGAGCAACAAAAAGCTGCAAAAATACATCACATGCTCTATGTCATTTTAGCCTCCCTTTTCACATCCCAAAGTTCACTTTTTCAGCATTCAGTCAGTCTGAATATTTATGCACGGGTTTCTCTTTAAACCATGCATGTGTTCAAACATTTGCTTTGTCTATAGGATGTAATCCATGCCTCTATTAAGCCAGAAATGTCTAGTTTAAAATAAATATAACTCTCCCTGAAGTAGACTATCAGCTCAAAAGCTGAAATATAGCCGAACCCTTTGTTATCTGCCCCAATGAAGACACAGAGTTTAGCCATGTGTTGAAGTACCCAGTGAGAGCTTCCAAATGACCAATGCCCTCTCATTACTACTATGATGCAACTGCTCACAAAGGACTTCTCATTTAGGGTTCATCCCATGGGAATCCTCCCAAAACTCACATTAGGGTGTTAAACTTTGAATCAGAACTGGCTGTTAGAGATCGCAGTACTGGAAGCAACAAAGCAATCAGGCGTTGGAATCCTTGGTCCAAATCCACCTCCGATCTTGCCGAGCAGCAGTCGCTACTGTATTACTAAGAGCCTTTTCAGCCCCTGCTCCCAGAAAAGAATACCAATGTCCCTTACGAGATTTTTGTAAGGGTTGCTCAGCTGTGGACATTCAAAAAGCAAGATAGAAAGGCAAAGCATCATTATAGTTCCTGCACTTTTCAAGGGAGTTGGAAATAATTCTTGTATTTATATACTGCCCTTCCCTGGGGGCTCATGCAGACCACACAGTTCTCAATCAGCTATGATCCCACTACCAGTAAGACGGCAGGCAAGAAGACACAGCAGTCTGAATGGCTCCTTGTATTGCTATAACTAGTGGGAATAAAAGGAATCTCCTCTTAGACACTTTAATTTTGTTCATCCACTTCTGGTTCCCAGCCAGAAAAATGTATGTTTACATTTAACACAGCTAATCATAAAGATGATTGTTAACTGATATCCTGTGGGATTTTGGCATAGCAATGCCTGCTTTAGATCTGAGTCACAAAGATACTAAATTTATGTAGGAGACCTTTGACTGCAATGGAATTTTCTTCCAAGTGTACTTAGAAGGATGTTTGGCCCAATGCACACTATCACATGGGAACTTTATTCCTGGGCTGTATTGCTTCAGATTGAAGATGCTGGACAATACATGTTTGAATGCTTCCCTCCCAACACACAAAATCTACACCAAGAAAACAAGCACGTCTGGGAGAAGGACAGGGAAGACCTTTCTCTCTGGTGTCTGGCATGCAAAGAGTTTTTTATTATGGGGAAAAAAACTGATATAGTTCTCCTTCCTCTGCTTTGAAGGGGCCTGAGATGAATTTTACCACATGATAAATTGATTTATAGGCCTGGTTTCAATTTGTCTGTATTCAGTCAATACAGGCTTGATTTTAATAATGGTTATGCTTCTGTTTAAACAATAAGCCAGTAATTTTTTTAAAGGCACTCTGAAATGTATATATGTCTATCAACCTCTAAGGATCATAGTTTCCTCTCAAAGGAAAATATGATTACAAAAATTGAAAAGTTAACAGAGATGATGCACAGAATATTTCCAAAGATCTAATAATGGTTTTTCCTCAAACATTTTAATCTCCTCAGATGTTGTTCCAGTAAGGGGATATTATATATCCAGTTCAATACACAGTACAATTTACTACTACCATATCATTTTAATAACAAAATATTTGGTAAAAAGAGGAGACCTTATTAGCAGCTGGATACCTTTATGATGAAGAAACTTCCAGCTTTTAAGAATGAGCACAATGACAACAAAGGCACATTTTGCTCAAATGAGGCTGAATGAAAGTGCAGCTTTTTAGTAATTATGCTCTTTGTTTCTCAACAATATCAGCATCAACACCAGTGTAATATCTTGCAGCAGGCCAACCCCATAGATGCAAATAGATTTTAACTAGAAGTGCACTTTGAGGAATGATCTATGCTAACATATTGCCTCTAGGAGAATATGAAACTGAACCAATCAAGCATTTGTCCCAGTTTGAAAGCCATAACCTGGAACAGGAACAGAGTGGCCTACAGGTGCATCTGATGCCCTTTTTCTCTGTAAGTCACTGAGGGCCTTTACGCACGGGGATCTTTGTTGCAAATTGTTTGCGGAATGAAAAATCGCCATTTAAAATAGTGGAATTCGTCGTTGTGCATACCTGCCTTTGTAGTGGAATCAGTTGCGTTTTTTAGCGTTTCCCACAGGCTTCCGGTCTCGGCAGAAATTGCTAGAAAGGAAGCGCTATTGCCAAGCTCGTCCCGCCCCTGGCCGTCAAGCAGCCAATGGGCAGCCATTAGCATGCTCCCAAACAGCCCCTTTCCCTTTAAGAAAGGTTTAAAAAAAAAAAAACAGACCCATAGCAACGAATCTAGGTAGATTCGTTGCAACGGAGAGACCCATCCAGCTGCCTAATGTGAGCTGTCGTTTGATCGTATGATCGTTGCCACGCTGCCTCGAGTGATAAAAAAAAAATCCCCCCCCCCCTCTCACGGGCCCGATTTTCGGCTGAATTAATGTGTAAAAAATAAAGGGACTTTATTTCAGCAAACGGGCTTTTATGTGGTTTGTGCTTAGTGACTAAAGGTAAAGGACTGAAGCCAGGGAAGCCTCTAAACAGAAAGAGGCTCGCTGGTGCGTTTATCCCCGCTCGCTCGGAGAAAAAAAAATGGCGATCGCTTCGCCGGAAGTTTGGAGGACAGGCTCAGGAGGAGGGACTTTGAAGAAACCGCAACAATGGTAACGCACAGGTCTTTATCGCTAGTGTTACAGATTGTTTGCAAGAGTGTAGCGCTTTCCGGAGGGTGAATCCACTTTTTGGGATTCCCCTGAAAGCGCTACAACGAAGCGCTTTTTGCTGATCGGTTTCAGGAGTGTTGCAGATTGTCTACGACGTCGTGCGTTAAGGCAAATCAATAGCGTTTCCAATTAGCAACCATTGTGCGATTTTGAAGCCGTGCAAAAAGCCCCTGAGTCTACAGCCACTGTGTCCCTTTAGGGCTGCCAACCTCAATGTGGGGATTACAAGGCATCTCCAAACCATAGAGATCAATTACCCTAGACAAAATGGCAGCTTTGGAGAATATAGCATCCAAACCTGCTGAATTCCCTCCCCTCCCCAGGATCTGCCCCCAAATCTCTAGGAATATCCCAATCTGCACATGGATACATGTTCAAGAGCAGCACATTTAGATTCTACGTATGTGTTCTTCATTTCTATTTGATCTCAAACTGCCTTATGCTAAATCCGTATAACCCAGTGCTGTCACCTAGGACAGGCAGCAGCTCTCCATAAGAAGCCTTGACTCTCTCAGCCTTGTTACTCAAAGTCTTCTCTGAAATGAAGAAGCTGGGAATGGGCTCTCATTCATGCCAACCATGTGCTCTACCATCTCTAGCAGAAGTGGCTACATGAATGTATAGGACTGAATTCTGCCCCGCCCCCCCTCTTAAAGCTGCATTTTTCTTTGCTCAGTTTGCCTATAGCAGTTATGCAACAGAATGACAAAACCGGGAGCAAGGTTTCTTCTACAGTAATCCCTTATAACCACTCCACAACATGCCCCTGAAAGAACAAAGTACAACCACATCCCATCTGCTAAGACTTCCTCATGGCAAAATTGGCTCCAAGTATATAAGCATTCTGCACTGCTGTTGTGGGTTTTACACCACATTTTGGGAGCTTTGGGCTTCAAAAATATTGCTTACAAGATGCCAGTGAATGCTGTCTGACAGCAGTAATGTACTAAAAGCATCTTAATCTCTAACATTGAAATTTTAAAATCCTCATCCTGAAATGTCTTCCTATTTCTTAAACTTTAACCAGAGTTATCTCCTCCCCTAAAATGGCTGCTAAACTTTTACATCAAACACAGCTCAAGTATTTTTAAAAGAAAACCAGACTATTCTTCTTCCTTTTCTTCCTCACAAAATACTTACCTTTCTTTTTTCCCCCAAAAGAGACTATTTTCAGTATTTCTCATTTGCTTCTTCAACACTTTCATCAACCCTTCTTTTGAAAGCCCCTCATTTCTGTACAGAAAACAAGTTGTAATCAGCACAGAGAGCCCTTTCTGTCTTGGCCTGGGGAACGGCAGAAGCCCCTTTCTAACAAATGTATCTGCAGCAACACACTACGTAGAAGGGGGAGAGACACTGAGATAGCAAACACTGTTGCCCCCCTACACATTCACTAGAAAACATGTAAAGGTCCTTTGAGTGTACAAAAATCTGGATGTAGATTCCATTCTGTTGTTATTGTGAGAAGACAGCCGTATGCCTACATGTCTGTAAAGAATCAATGGTGGCATTTGGACTACCTGTGAGGATTACAAGATCCCTCTTTGCTTTTCTGGTTCATCAAAGGAAACATGAGAAATAGTTTCAGTAGGAAGAAACAAAATGAGCATCCAGAAGCCACAAGAGCCTTCAAATTAATCTTTCTCTGTCTTCAGCCACCTCCACAAACAGTCTAAATAACTAGTGGTAGAGCCCAATCCTCCCACCCCTTCCCCTCCAGAATCTGACAATGCCTAAGTGGAATTCTAGTTTTTCCTCTCTGTTAGCTCCTGCTGAATACACACAGGAAGCACTACACTATGAAGACTGACAAAGCTTGCCGTTAAAGAGGCAGAATAGCAGCTTCATAGCAAAGGTATCCAAAATGTGGCTCTCCAGATGTCCTGAGGCTCATGGTAATTGTAGTATCATTCTAGAAAACATCACAACAAGCCACAGATGCCACTTGCTTCTGTGTTGGACAGGTTCAGCTATCTTATCATCTGACCAGAAGGTCTATGGTCCATCACAAATCTAAGAGATGATGGTCCACTGCCATGAACTTGGGAAATGCAACCATCAGAAGGCAGGTCCAAGCAAAACTAACAGATGTACTTGGTATTTTTCCATATGCTATCAATCAGCAAACTGTTTGACCCATCAAAACTGAAGCATAACCTTTAGATTAAAATTGTTTTTTGTCAACAAAAGATACCATGGACTAGGACAGAGAATGTATTAAACTGCTGTTTCCTAGACAACCTACCATCTGAGCTAGATAGCACAGGCTAGCCAGATATCATCAGATCTTGCAAATTAAGCAGGGTCAGCTCTGGTTAATACTTGGATGGGAGACCACCAAGGAAGTTTAGGGCTGCAATACACAGGCCGACAATGGATGTTTGTCTCTTGTCTTGAAAACCCTATGTAGCTGCCACTTAGTCTGTGGAGCTCATCCCCTGAGCTGTGGATCTTTATGATTTTTCAAGCAGCAGCCAGGTCTGAAGACTCACAATGCCATAGCCAAGCTCTATGCCAGCCTTTCTCAATTTCTGGACCACTGAGAACCCCCAAACATGGCACAATCATGTAGAATATGGTTAGGAAGCATAGCTGTATGCATGCTCACCAAGGGCCCCTCTCATTCCCACCCCCCCTCCAGGCCCATCATTGCCTATTTTGGGAGGGAGGCAGGTCAACATGACATATATGATCATATCATCCAATAAATGTTCAACAAAATAAAAAAATTAAAATTAATTAAATTCCACCTGTTCAGGAAACATTTCCAGGGATGTCAAGAAACCACAGGGTTTCACAAAACCCTGGTTGAGAAAGTCTGCTCAATGTGGTAAATGCTCCTAAAGTAATTTTTTTAAAATTGTGATGACTCACCAAACCAACCATCTCTGTTTCAGATCATCTAGCCATGCCCCAGTACCCTTGAGGCTATATTGTTGCTCTATATGGAGCTGCCCTTGGAGACAGTATGGAAACTTGAATAAGTCCAAAGAGCAGCAGCGCCACTATGGTCTGGACCTAACTGGACTACACAAAATTCCTATTTTGTAATCATTGGATCCTACTTCTACAGCCCCTTTATGGCCTGTAGACACAAGTATCTGTCCCTGCATGAACCCAGCTAGTTATGCTGGTCATACCAGCAATGCTTTCTCATGATCCTCTATTACAGATATGCAAAGACTGCCATTGCTTGGTCTCAGGCAGCAGACTTGCTGAAAATGTCACAAATGCACCCATCCTGATGTATTTCAGGAGGCCATGTAAGAACAGCATATTAAGGAGGGCTCATTAAAGCGATATCATTAAAGGGGAGTTGGTGACCCATCTCATAATTAATGCTAGGTGTGTGTGTGCCCATATAGGTTTTCTGAGCTACTATAGGGTTTGAAAATTTTGTATGCATTGAATAGCTATAAGGTTGTTCATGATCTGAGTAAAATATGTGGTTTGCACATCATATAGATGGATGGGGAAAGTGCCTTTTTATTGCAATTTTACCACCTCTAATATGTTATTCTGAAAGTTTTGGTTTGTGTTAAAAAGATACAAAGAAAACACGGTCAGAAAAAAAAACATAAGACTGAACAAGCATTTCTGTTTTCCTCAGCCTTGCCAATCTCTCTGGCTGTTATAAGCCATAATAGGGTAAATAGTGTAGTGTCATGTTTTGTGGTTTTATGGATCAATTATTGGGAAAAGGCCATGATTGCTGATTATAGAGATGACTTACAACCTCAATATAATTATCACTACTGCTCTACTTTGTTTTAGTCTTCATGAAAATGATAATATAATATGACATGATTGTTTTAGTCTTTATGAAACTAAATAATGGAAATTGTAAAAATAAATAAATAATAAAGAGAAGTCAACTGCAATGAAAAAACTGTATGGGTATACTGCTATTATAAGTTACACTGTAGACTGTGGTTATGAACTGGGTGCCCTCTGGGAGAAAATCAGCTATAGACATTATTATATATTATATGTGGGTGGCAGGTTGACATGGACAGAGAGGTTGTCAAGAGGCATTTAGCTGCACTGGATGAGTTCAAATCCCCTGGGCCGGATGAAATGCACCCGAGAGTGCTCAAAGAACTTTCTGGAGAACTTGCACAACCCTTGTGCATCATCTTCGGGACCTCTTTAAGGACTGGAGATGTCCCAGAGGACTGGAAGAGAGCAAACGTTATTCCGATCTTCAAAAAAGGGAGGAAGGATGACCCGGGAAACTACAGACCAGTGAGTCTGACCTCTGACTCTGTTGTGGGTAAGATAATGGAGCAGATATTAAAAGGAGTGATCTGCAAACATCTGGAGGACAATTTGGTGATCCAAGGAAGTCAGCATGGATTTGTCTCCAACAGGTCCTGCCAGACCAACCTGGTTTCCTTTTTTGACCAAGTGACAGGTTTGCTGGATCATGGAAATTCGGTTGATGTCGTTTACTTGGATTTTAGTAACACTTTTGATAAGGTTCCCCATGATGTTCTGATGGATAAATTGAAGGACTACAATCTGGATTTTCAGATAGTTTGGTGGATAGGGAACTGATTAGAGAACCGCACTCAAAGATGGTGTTTCATCAGACTGGAGGGAGGCGAGTAGCGGGGTACCTCAGGGCTCGGTGCTCGATCCGGTACTTTTAAACATATTTATTAATGATCTAGATGAGGGGGTGGAGGGACTACTCATCAAGTTTGCAGATGACACCAAATTGGGAGGACTGGCAAATACTCCAGAAGATAGAGACAGAGTTCAACGAGATCTGAACACAATGGAAAAATGAGAACAAGATGCAATTTAATAAAGATAAGTGTAAAGTTCTGCATCTGGGTCAGAAAAATGAAAAGCATGCCTACTGGATAGGGGTTACGCTTCTAGGTAACACTGTGTGAATGAGACCTTGGGGTACTTGCGGATTGTAAACTAAACATGAGCAGGCAGTGTGATGCAGCGGTAAAAAAGGCGAATGACAGTTTGGGCTGTATCAACAGGGGCATCACATCAAAATCACAAGATGTCATAGTCCCATTGTATACGGCACTGGTCAGACCACACCTGGAGTACTATGTGCAGTTCTGGAGGCCTCACTTCAAGAAGGACATAGATAAAATTGAAAGGGTACAGAGGAGAGCTACGAGGATGATCTGGGGCCAAGGGACCAAGCCATATGAAGATAGGTTGAGGGACTTGGGAATGTTCAGCCTGGAAAAAAGGAGGTTGAGAGGGGACATGATAGCCCTCTTTAAGTATTTGAAAGGTTGTCATTTGGAGGAGGGCAGGATGCTGTTCCCATTGGCTGCAGAGGAAAGGACACGCAGTAATGGGTTTAAACTACAAGTACAACAATATAGACTAGATATCAGGAAAAAAATTTTCACAGAGTAGTTCAGCAGTGGAATAGGCTGCCTAAGGAGGTGGTGAGCTCCCCCTCACTGGCAGTCTTCAAGCAAAGGTTGGATACACACTTTTCTTGGATGCTTTTGGCTGATCCTGCATTGAGCAGGGGGTTGGACTAGATGGCCTGTATGGCCTCTTCCAACTCTATGATTCTATGATTCTATATTATTATAGATAAAAACATAAAATAAAACAAATGTACATAGGAGCCTTCCTAAACACAGGTAGCGAACAGCAACTTCCTTACTTAAATATTATAAAGAGAAGATCTTCCCCAACATGCTGGTCTTAAAATCACAGAACTGGAAGGAGCCATACAGGCCATCTAGTCCAACCCCCTGCTAATCTTTCAGTGTGTATGTATGTGTCCACACACACATACACAAATGACTAACACACTGCTTTTATACCATATCATATATTTAATTATGAACTGGGACAACTGTGGGTTGTTAAAAACACATACTAGGGTCATGCACAGAGTAAGGAGATGTTTGTGCAAAAACCCACCTAAGAATTTTTAAAAATGTTATAATAGTGAAGGAAATTGCTGTCATTTGGGAAAAGCACTCTTTCTCCTTGTAAGAGCAAATGTCCTACACCATCAGGAAGAATGGCTTTTCTCAGTCACACCCATCCCTTTCCTGCAGAGGCCAGGCATCTCTACCAACAATCTTGCAGAGGTGCCAGTTGTGACTCTTCCATAGGCTGCCCATGGCTGTCAATCTACTCAGCCTGCCAAGAACAACTCAAGTAGTTGCCAGGTCCCTTTCCCGCTCCCCAGAGTTGTCGTATGTAAAGGAGAACCAGGGGGAATTGACTGCAACCATGGCAAATGGGTAGGTGAAGAGGATTTGATATGGTCAGTGATGGACTGCTGTCTCTCCAAGGGAACTCCCCCTGCCACCTAAACCAGGCAGGTGGAGGAAGCAGAACTACAGCTGGGCAAGGCTAGCCAGTGAATCAGGGGGAAAAGGGATGGGATTCCCCTCTCATGTGTCTTGTGCACACCTTGTCTTCCGTGCTATAAGGATAAGTCAAAAAGTATTGGTACAAAACCATAGAAACCTTTATTAAACAAAAAATATCAAAATAGTGAAGCTATTGTTTCTTGACATATCTACTTTGGAAGGTGGTGTTTCCATCTCTCTAACCCTTCCCTGCAGAATTTAGCACTCTTGAATTTACATGGCAGTTTTGGCTTGAGGGACTCAGATCATGTTCCTTTTAAACGTTCTTTGAGTTTTAGGAACAAAAAAGAACTTTGAAGGGGCAAGGTCAGAGCTGTAGAATGGATGGAGTAAGGTCTCCCAATGAAATTCTCATAGCAAGAGCCCTTGCTACCCTTGAAGAATGAAAACGTGTACTATTGTGATGGGAAAAAATTCCTCAACACAACTTCCTTGACTTTTTTCACCAAAGCAGTTTTTAGGGTTTTTTTTTTTAAAGGCACCCTAATGAAAGTTAGACAAGTAAGTGTATTACTGAGAGAATTTGTCCACAGCCATCCACTGATTGCAGAGACATGTTTAAACATGTTTTGGTTGGAATTAACCCGTGCATGTTTGAACTGGAATCCTAGTAGAAATACTTTTTGTCTTGCCCACGTAATACTTAATATGTTGTTAGAGTTCTCCTTGGTTCTGGTGGGTAGGTGTGTTGGTCTGCACTAGAACAACAAGAATCAAGTCCAGTGGTACCTTAAAGTCCAACAAGATTTTGAGGGCATAAGACAGCCTTTCTCAACTTTTTACCATTGAGAAATCCCTGAAACATTATTCAGGCATAAAGAATCTTTATAAGTGGCACAATCATGCAGAATATAGCTGGGAAACATAGCTGTGTACACGCCCACCCAGGACCCCTGCCCTTCCCACCCCCTCCAGGCCCATAATTGGCCTTTTCCTTCCAGGATCATCAAAAAAGCTTTGTATAAGCTTTTGAGATTCAAAGGTTCCTTTTGACAAAGGGAGCTTCAACTCTTAAAAACTTGTACCCTCAGAATCTTATTGGTCTTCAAGGTGTTATTGAACTCAAAACTTGCTTGTCACATATGCTGTCCTAGAGAATTGTATTATTTCAGTGTTATATTTATTTACTTTATTGTTAGACTTGTAGATTGTCTCTCTCTGGCAACAGTCTCACGGTAGTTAACAAAATATTAAAAACATTAAAACCATAAAACCACAGTTTAAAATCAATAAACAATTAAAATCTAATTTCATGTTTAGATGTTGGTTTTTAGACCCTGCTTTTCAGTCTCAAAGCAGCTTACAATCCCCATCCCTTCTTCTCTCCATAACAGACACCCTGTGAGGTAGGTGAGGCTGAGAGAGCTCTGAGAGAACAGCTCCAACTCTGCTCTGACTAGCCCAAGGTCACCCATCTGGCTACATGTGGAGGAGTGGGGAATCAAACCGGGCTTGCCAGATTACAGGCTACCAAATCTTAAATGCTCTGACAATCCCTCTACATATATTTCTGAATTCAGTTTCAAGTCTGAGAGAATAGGAAGGAGGCTTCTTTCGATGTTACTAGGTGCTTTACTGTGTCTTTTTACAGATTTACAGATCTTTATCCATGTATCCAGCTCCTTCTCTAATTTCAGAGCCAAATTTTAGAAGGGAAAAGGGAAGCATTCGAAAGGAAAAGATACCAAGGAAACGATTTAAAGGGCAGGCACATGCTGATGTGGTTGGATGAAAGTTGTTTGGTTTACAGATTTAGGGGACCCAATTGAAACTGCTGCCACAAAGAATTTTGACTGCTGGGCTTTGTGCTGATTCCAAACTCTCTTTGCTTGTGATGTCAGTTTTGTATAGCCAGCAGAGTCTACAAAAATGCATGCTGAAAACATCAGGTCTGAATTGTTATCTGTTCCAGTAGTTCCTGGTTGAACAATTGCTGAAAATGTCAAGTGGGCTGGATAGTTACTAAAGCTGTACCAGCAATGGTTGGAGGATGCAAACTAGAAAGTTCAGGGAGACACAATCCTACCCCCACAGTCTCCCCTCCACTCCAGTTAAATTGTGCACATATAATCCTTTTAAGGTCCTGTTCAGTACTGCAGGTAGTCCTGGCTCCTCCACCGTTTTGACCCTTCATCTGTTGTATCCTCTGATCCATCAAAATTTCATGTTCAAAGACTTTCAGAGGAATTTAGCTCCAGCCAGGTAGCTGTCAGGTGTCATAGGCTCAGCCCCAAACCTGGAGCTGGTAGCTCCACAGTCGCACTCTGCATGCAATTCAAACTGCTTGCCTCCATAGATAGCTGTTGGCTTAACTGCCCTAAGGGTTGTGGTTTTACCTTGCCCTTTCTTCCAGGAGCTTAAGATGGTAGTGGACATCATCCTGCCCTAAGCTCCATGTTATCCTCACAACAATCCTTTGAACCTAGATTCACTGAGTCAAGGTGAGCTTCATGGCAGAGTGGGGATTTGGACCTGAGCCTCCCTAGTCCTGGTTCAACACTCTATAACCACTACCCCAAGCAGCCTCTTAATAACTTCTGTGGCATTTCAGGGTTGCCAGGAGGCCTTCTGTTGACAACCCAAATTGCCCACAGTCACTCAGAATGGTGGCAAGGAAGGTGGGAGTGTGGGTACTGTTTGAATGGACATGGGGTAGCTTTAGAATCATCCTAAGCAATATGGTCAAATCAGAGTTTCCAGAAATTCTTTGAGCTACCTGATGTCACTTCTGGGTTTTCCTGGAAGTGGCATCATTCTGCCTGGAGGGATCCAATGAGAGGTGCTGTGATCAGCTGACTGAAGGGTCTAGTAAGATTTAGCCTAGAGTCAAAAGACTGCTGTCTGCAGAATGGGCCCCTTAGTCTGAGAAGCTCATCCATGATGTGGAGAGAGAGAGAGAGATTTCCTGCAAAGGTTAAATCATTGACTCCTTTAAGGACTTTGGAAAGTTTCCCACATGAAATGACAAGCTGATGATATTCACCATTAAATTAACTGTCACAGTACCATGAACTGTCACTAAAGGCTGCAGGCTCAGCTGTGTGCTGTCACCGACAGACTGTAGGCACCCCAGGGTTTAAACTTCGGAACACGCTTTTAGAAAGTCTTTGAACAAGAACTGAAAGCCATTGGCCTGAAAACAACTGGCATTTCTCTGGCCCCTCAACATGGGGTTCATAAATTTCAGACACGACGTATGAACTTTCCTCATGCCAAACCTGGTCCCTGCTCCATCTTGCTCAGTACCTCTTACAGTGATCACCAGAAACTCTCCAGGGCCCCAGGAGAGGGTCTCAGAAGGAGAAGGAAACACCTGTTGCCTTAAATCAGGGGTAGTCAAACTGCGGCCCTCCAGATGTCCATGGACTACAATTCCCATGAGCCCCTGCCAGCATTTGCTGGCAGGGGGTCATGGGAATTGTAGTCCATCGACATCTGGAGGGCCGCAGTTTGACTACCCCTGATTTGAATCCTTTATTTGGCATGCCTGTGATTGAACATTCTACCTGCAAAGCAGGGGCTCTGCTATGCTGTTTTGCCCCACCCCTTTACAGCGAAAGGCCCACCATCTTCTGATTGAGTTAGATACATGTATGCCAGTACACTTTTTCTAGGATGTGCCTCTCTCAATCTGCCGGTCACAGACTTTAAAGATCTATGCAGCTATCTGCATAGACAAAATCAGCATTGCTGCGGTCATGTAGAGACAAATTAAAGCATGGAACAGGTAGACTGAGAGGAAAGTATTGGGCTGGATCCTTTGAATTACAAGAGGAAAAGCACACCTGAATCTGGGGACAGATTGGCCATTAAGGTCATCAGTTCCTGGGAGATTGATGGCCTGCCTGTCATCTGTTGGGGCTATCCCAGCATTAAGAGTGGCATTTGCCATGCATGAGAAAGGTGGGAGCTGTGGCCGCACACTGGCTACCCCTCACTCTGTGTGAGGTGGATGGGCGCCTCCTCTCTCTCTTCCACTGGCGGGCACTCTGGGGGCTGGGCTGTTTTCTAGGCTTTTGCCTCCCAGTCTGCTTTTGCATGAATCTTTCCTACCTTCCTCAAGCAGCCCCTAGTGACCCCCAACAAGATGTCTCTCAGCAGAAGAGGAAAATGGAGGCAGTTTCACTGTCCCTCCCCCCTCGTTAATGCAGCTCCTGACCCATATAATTTTGTCCATGAGATTTTCCGGGCATCTCCTGCATACGTCAACTTTTGAGGCTATCACAAGTCAGATCTGGGTTAAGAAGATTGTGGAAACAGTCCTTTTATCAGATATTTGTAGGATCCAACCCACAGTGCTGTTGCTGACCACTGTCCTCTCGGCACCAAAGCAAAGTGACAACTCAGAGGTAAATATAGATTGTAGTCCCTGAAGCTTGTCAGAGCAATTGGCTGTAAGAACTTCAATTTAAATGACTGAAATGGGCTCTCCTTTACAATTGGATCAACTGCTGAGCCTTACAGTTCAAGAGCTTGTGGTGCTTGGTACATGGCAGATGTGCTCATATACAGGGCTAATAAGTTATCGAAGCATTACATTGAATGGTCAGAAGCCCTGCAACTTTGCTGGGCTGTAGGGTGAGTGTTTGGGAGAAATACTAACTTGTTTCACTACTCATGTATGCACCACACACACATGGAAAAGAATGAATTGCCCAGTCAAGCCACAGTTTGCACATGTGCAATTGATCCGGTCGCATGCACATAGTTTTACACATATACAGAGCCAAGGCCAAACTATATTTGTGATAATGTTGTCATTTTAAAGTGATTCAAAATGGCCACAACGGACCCATCCTGACTGGGTCCAGAGCACAGTAGTCTCCCCCCCCATTTTCAAGTGCTGAAACTGTTACAAAAGTGGGGACAGGTTATTTCAGCACCTGACAAGATACTGAGGTGAGGCAACAAGAGCACCTCAGCCCATTGTGGGCTCAATCAGGATCAGGCCCTTGCAGCATTTTTAAGTCACTCTAAAATAGCAGCGGCATTTCCGTGGCTGCCATAAAGACTCTGCCATGTCTACTTTGACCCTCAGTCCCATCTCCAATGAGTACAAGAGAATGACATGAGACACTGAAAGCTCTTTGGAGGGAGGTCAGGATGAAAATTAGACAGGTGCTCCTTATCTTTTTCCCCACATGCATTCAATTGAACACAGGGATTGTAATCTATACTACTGAGAAGGGACAAGATTTCTCTAGAGACATACTTTACTATGAAAACAATTTAATAGCAATACAACACATTATGTGACATGGAAGTTTCTGTAAACAAGAGGTATTGGCCTCCCAGCTGTAGATTTTGAGCATAGTAATGCAAATATAATCCAGGCCTGGATGGTCCAGGATAGCCCCATCTCATCAGATTTCAGAAGTTAAGCGGGGTTAGTTCTGGTTAGTACTCAGATGGGAGACCACCAAGACTGCTATGCAGAAAGAGGCAATGGCAAAGCACCGCTATTCACTCTCTCCTTGAACAGCCTATGGCAGGGGTAGTCAAACTGCGGCCCTCCAGATGTCCATGGACTACAATTCCCAGGAGCCCCTGCCAGCGAATGCTGGCAGGGGCTCCTGGGAATTGTAGTCCATGGACATCTGGAGGGCCGCAGTTTGACTACCCCTGGCCTATGGGGTCACTGTAACTCAGCTGCAGCCTAACAGCACTTCCTACCACCAGTAAAAACAGAAGACAGCATAAAGATAGGGAAACTTGCCCTGGTTTGACACAAAAAAAGCCATCATGGCTTATTCAAGGCCAGCTGCTCAGGCCTGTTTCACACTTTACTTGATGAAAGAAGCTTGTGGTAGTAAACACCAGGGCATATAAAGTGGAGATGTTGAAACATGTGATAGACTTTTGCTGTGAAGCTCACACTGACCGCAGCTACTTGATGCTTGCACTCACCATGTTCATAAGCATGCATATCTACCAAGAAAGATGTCACAGCAAATACAATGGGTACATAAAGAGCAAACAAACCATTAAGAAGGAAGAAACTACTTTAGTATTTTGAGAGACATAAGCATGCCCAGAACAGCCAGCCCCCCCAGACTCACCCTTTGGAATCCGCAAACTATTTCATTTTGCAACCATTTCTGTCACTTAACACACATGGAATTTGGGATTTCTCTTTTTTTTTTTTTTAAAGAAGGGAGTAACAGCTAATTAGCTACCTACCAATGAATGGCTTGCAGAAATGTTTAATGTGTAGAATACTAAGGAGCTGGGTTTTTTGATATTATAGAACAAGTGCCTTATATGCAATTTACTATTCACTCTTAGAGCTCTGGGGCTTACAGCATTAAAGCCCAAGGAATACCTAATATTAGATGGGATAGCAGTCTTCCCTATGTTCTCTTCTGAAGGAAAATATAACCAGGTCTCCTTTACTTTATGGAACACTGAAAGTTCACGTGCCCATTTCAAGATATCAATCTCTCCCCACGAATGAACTGGGGGGGGGGGATCTAAAAACAAAAGAACACCCACAAGAGACAGAGAACATTTAGAGTGAAATGGATGTTCCTCACCTCAGGTATAGCAAGCAATAACATGAAGCTTCTACTGCATCCCCCTAGTCTTGCTCATGCTGTTCTGAGCAGCAGTGGTTCTCCAAGGCCTCAACGCAAACAATATCACTACCTCAAAGTTTTGATGTAGTATGTTTGACTTCTTTATAAGCCTTGCAACTGAAAATCCTTTTAACCTGCAATGCTGAAGGCTTAATTAGAGACCTGCTGGCAATGCATGTGGTTAACCCCTAAGGAGTGGCTTCTCACCAATTTTGAGTCCTCCACACAAGTTATGATTCAGGAACCACAAGGGTGGCTATACATTCCATAAACGAAAGAAAATAAAACCCTATAGCAACAGAAATGGGTATACAACATTGCAGTTACGCATGTGACCCAAAGGGTTAAAACCTTTGGGAGGCTAGCATTATCTGGGGCACAGCAATAGTACTATTTTTCAGTGGAAGAATCTGGGATCCAAAGAATATTTTCCAGAATGGGTAAGTTTTGCCAGGAAAGGGTAGAACCAGAAGCTGAAAGCTACCCTTCTCCAGCCAACACAAAAACAATATTGCCAGGGTCAGCTGCAATGGGTTCAATTAGTGTGCAGTCAGCTATTCATACAGCAGCCAGCCGGTTGGGCCCCCTGCCATCCCCACACTAGAGGAAAAATTACCCTCCATGTAGTTTGATACTCTCAGCATCCTTTTGGGTCTGGGTTGAGGGCAGAAACAGGTGAGAGATGGAAGAAAATCAGCACAGACACATACACCAGAAATGTCACCCTTCATGAGGCACATGGAGGACTGGAAGCTCATCTGATATGAGTCTGAATTAAACCTGATGCCTCTTCTGGAGTTTCCTCTCTGGATGATGCCGAAAAACAGCAGAGTAGATCAGTGGCTTTAGAGAGCGCTTTTAAAGCCACAACAGAATTCAGAACAAAGTGTATTCCAACACACATACTCTCATACATTCACTCAAGTATATCTGCCTCTTAAAAAAAAAAATCATGTTAGCCTTTGGCCCAAACCATTCTGCATCTCACATTTTTGGTAGTTCAGGGTCTCTTCAGACCATGTATCAACAAACTGCCCCAAATGCATATTATCAAGCTGCCGCCAGAGCTATTAACAAAAACAACTGTGTCTCTTGAAAATATTTCACAGATCCCCAGTTTAGTTTTCTGCTTTTCCCACTCAGGAACAAGCACACCTAACAACCACAGTCAAGAAAGAGCTCTCATACAGATTTACATGCATCAGGGGAGAGAAAGAGGTGATCACAAAGAGGATGGGAAGTTGATTGATTTACTGAGTGTGGAGCAACTTTCCTCTGACAGCCGTGGAGAAAGGAGCATTGTTTGAATGAACAAGAAAAAAAAACACCTTTTACAAACCCTGCGAAAAGCTGTGCATGAAACCTGCTGCAGCCATTTGGAAAGCCCAAGGTCTGTTCCACACAGAAGCAGAGCTTCCTGCCAGGCACCTGGACTGGCCTGAATCTAAATCATTCCTTGCACCTTTCCTTTCCCACTAACAACCCTCAGCATGCACTAAATCAGTTCCTCCTGCTGCATCTCCTCTCTGCTTCTTCAGCAGAACATCCCCCCTCTTTTGAAATCTCAAAACCCTTCCCATTTAATATAAAATGAGCCAGAACAAGAGACTGCCTGCTCTCTAAGGCTCTTTTAAGAACACAAAAACGTTAACCCCATCCATCAGCTACATGTTGTGCTTGCCTTCAACCTGATTTCCCCACCCCCCAGCCCAAAATGCTACATATTTGCAATGGCTTCCCCTGTCTGGAAACAAAGGCAGGCATTACCTTTTTGTTTTTTTCCGCCCCTTCCCTTCCAGAGGCACAGCGGCAGCCGAAGCAGCAATTCAGATTTCAACCTGATTGTCCCTAGAAAAAAAGCATCCCCTCCAATCCAGTTGCACAGGCCTCCGGCCTAACAGGCAGCAGCAGCAGCAGCAGCAGCAGCATCCATTTCTCTGGACTTCCTCCTCGGTGGCTTACTAGAATCCAGGCACAGCCCTTTCTCTGGCTCTCTCCTCGCCTGGCCGCGCCTCCCTCCCTCCTTCCTGCTTGCCTTCCCTCCTCTCCTTGTGTCTGCAAGGAGCGCCCGCACAAAGCTACCACATCCCATTTCCCTCCTAACGGTCTCTCGGAGAGACAGCGGCTGCCGCGGCTCCTGGGTGCGCCGCAGCAAGCGCCATCCTCAACAGCCGGCCCAGGCGGGGTGTGTGAGACGCGCCCACACACGCAGGGAAGACAAGGAGAGCCGCCGTGCGGGCAGCCCTGCGAGGAGAGCTTCTGCGCGGGTGGATCAGAGCATCTTAGCGGAGAAACGCGACGGCAGCCGCCTCGGCTCGCTCGGCTGCCTGGCGTGCTTTCCCTCCGCCTCCGCCCGCCCGCCAGACGAGTTTATTGGGCTGCCTGCGCGCGCGTGGCGCACTGAGGAAGGGCGACCGTGAGGAAATGTGGGAGAAGAGCTGGAAGGAAAGCCTCTCCGCTCGCGCCATGCACCATAACCCTGGTGGGCCGAAGGCAAGGCTGTGCTGCTACCCTAGGCTGGGGAGAGGGGGGGACCCAGGTTGGGTGTGACGCCAAGGAGTTCAACTTCCAAAGCAGCCATTTTCTCCAGGGAAATAGATTTCTGTAATAGCGAGCTTAGTTGTAATGTGTGGAGGACTCCAGACTCAGACTGGAGGTTGGTGACTGGGTAAAAGTGCTATTGGAAAGGAAGGGGGGGGGGGAAGGGAGAGAGAGAGACAAATATTGGAAGACAGCCCTCCTGCTTGCTCCATCCTCAAAGCACAAAATCCATCAAGAAGACTGCTTCATTTACACAGAAGCTTCCAATGAAAAATGCAGGCGAATTGCACAGAAACATGGATCCTTCTAATCAAACAGCATCACAAGAGTCTTGTCAAGCTACTAGCCCACAGCAGTGCTGCACTCTGAATGGCAAGAAAGGAACATCACAACATCGCTTGTAAATGTCTCCAGTACAGTGTATTTTGGAAGCCCAATGCTTTTGAAACTTCACAATAAGAATATAAGACAGGCCCTGGAGGATCAAACCAGTGGTCCATTTAGTCCAGCATCCTGTCTCACACAGTCCAACCAGTTCCTCTAGGTCTTCCCTTGATATTGACTACTGACACTGTAATTCAGAGGTTTACTGCCTTTAAAAATGTCTGGTAGTCGCTGATAGACCTATCTTCCATGAATCTTGTCTATTCACCATTTAAAGCTATGCCTACGGTCACCACTACATCCTCTGGCAGTGAATTTCACCTTTTAACCACTAGTCATCTAAAGTATAACCTTTTGTCCATCCTAAATCTACTGCCCATCAGCTTCATTGGATGCCCTCAAGCTCTAGTACTTTGGGAGGGAAAAAATGTCACCTTGTTGGCTCTCTCCACCTTAGGCATACATTTTATAAATCCCTACCATGTCCTCCCTTAGTCATCACTTTTCTAAACTGAAAAGTTCTGGACTGCTCAGCCTCTCCTCACGGGAAGGTGCTCCGACACACTAGTAAACATGGTTGTCCCCTTCTGAACGTCTAGTTGTGCAATGTCTTTTTGGGTGGGATACAGTGACAAGAACCATACACAGTATTCCTTGTTCAGCTGCACTGTAGATCTATGCAGGAGCATTACAATATTGGCCCTTTTATTCTCAATCCCTTTCCTAATAACCCCTAACATAGGGTTTGCCTTTCTCACTGCTGCAGCACACGGGGTTGGCACTTTCATTGAACTATGACCCTGGGATCTTTTCCCCTCTCAATCTCAGCAACTTTAGACCCATTAGTCTATAAAGGGTTTTTTTTTTGTCTCAATATGTATCACCTTAAACTTACCAACAGTGAACTTCGTTTACTACATTGTCACCCAATTTGTGGAGGACTTCCAAGAGCTCCTCACAGTCAGCCTCGGTTTTCATTATCCTGAATAATTTTGTGTCATTTACAGACACTATACTACCACTATACTACTCTCCCCTAGTCCCAGATCATTCATGAAAAAATTAAATAATACTGGCCCTAATTGTGAGAATTGTACATTTATTCCCATTCTTTGCTTCCTGATAGTTAACCAATTTTAATCCATAACAGAACCTGTCCTCTTATCCCATGACTGCTAAGCGTACTTGGTAGTATTTGATGAAGTACCTCATCAAAATCAAGACACCGCCAGTTCTAAAACTTACTAAGAGAGCTGGTTTCCTTTGTTTCCCCCAGTTTTCAGAGTATTCTTCCAGTTTTGACAGCTTAACCTTCTCTGCTCAGTCAGACAATCATTACTGGGGTCTGCAAAGACAAACAAAGTTCTAACTTCACTAACTTTCGGCAGGCTTTATCACTTCACCAGAGCCACCAGATCCCTCCGGCCTGTGCTCTTTAATTCTGGCTCCACTTGCCTTTGCCTTAGGAAGCCAGGTATTTTGAAATACAGCAATTGCCAATTCTACCTCAGGGTCCAATAATTACACCCACAAAGCCAGGTGTTGTTAGGTGCATAGTCATGTCCAACCCATCGCGACCTCATGAACAATGATCCTCCAGGCCTTTCTGTCCTCTACCATTCCCTGGAGTCCATTTAAGTTCACACCGACTGCTTCAGTGACTCCATCCAGACACCTCATTCTCTGTCGTCCCCTTCTTCTTTTGCCCTCGATCGCTCCCAGCATTAGGCTCTTCTTCAGGGAGTCAGGTATCATAGTCAAAATATTTCCACCAAACTCTGTGATAATAAATAATCCAATCTCTGAAGAACATAGCCCCAAACCCATTTATTTCCATGTTTTTATAACTTAAGGTTTATAGGAAATGAGGGAATATCCCTTTTTCTGCCTGTAACTTCTTAGCTGACTTGGTTACTTCCTCACAGAATTATTCATTGCAATTCATTTCCTCTCCTTGAGGTTCACTCAAGCCATATCTTTTTGCCTAATCTTTGATGGCACAAAGAGTTTTTCTGATGGTTTCATCTGCAACTTGATACAGCCAGACCATCTTTGAAATCTTTTAAGGACATGAATCTTAAGGTTTGGAGATGTGTTGAAACAAACACATGGTCTAGTCTGGCAAGTATCAAAGTCCATTCTGATTGATATCAACAGGATACAGAGTGATACATGAAGTAATGAGAAAGCCTGACTCTTTTAAAAACATACATCAGATCTATCTGATGGACTAGGACTCTAGATTAGGGATGGGCATGAACCACATTTTTGGGGTTCATAGTTCATGAAAGAACTACAAATTGAGGCAAGAATCCTTATGAACCAGGAGGTTGTTTCACAAATTGACTCAGTTCATATGATTTGTGAGATATTTAAAGTTTAAACCCCTGCTTCTGCTCCCCATAAAAAGCCAGGGGGGAGCAAAAAACAAGGGTTTGAATGTCTCCCAGCTATTTAAACCCAGCTTTCTGCATGCCATGTTGGCAATTAGCAGAAAGCAAGGTATAAAATGGCTAGAAACCATTTAAACTCCCTGCTTTCTGCTCCCTGCAGGGAGCAGAAAGCAGAAGTTTAAATGACTCCCTACAATTCAAACTGAACAGCTAAATAGCAACTGTTTTTAATGAAGAGCAGAAAGTAGGGGTTTAAACTGCCTTCTGCTTTTCAGAAACCACAAACCTGCAAAATTCTTGATGACTGTTAGTTCATCAGCCTGTTTGTACCCGTCCCTGCAATAAATCACAAAAGCTTTTGCTGTGGGAAAAAAGTATTAATCTTTGATGTATCACTAAGCTGCTATTTATTTTTGCTGTAATGGACTAAACATGGTTAACCTTCTGGAGTAAAGGTGCATGAGAACATAGATAATATCCTTCCCTCATCCCAGGGGAAATAGAGCACATCCCCACACATCTGGGACTAATGGAAGTCTTCTGGGTCTTGGATCAGTTCTGTGCTGGCTAGAGGTTCAATGCCACCTTTAATAGGATTTGACAAGTTACACTTTATCTTCTGCTAAATCATATTAGATATATTGAAGTGATAATTACTAACAAAATGGCCTTTATCGTAATGGGAGAGATGTGTGTCAGAGAGGGTTTCTACACTGCAAAGATTGGGGTTGGGGGTAATACATTGTGTGTGTGCTCTCTGTCCCACGTAACTTATTGAAAGCTGTAAGAATCAATGCTACCCATCATCATACCACATTAAAAGTATTGGGTCACAGCAATGATGTGCGCCTCAGATTGGCCCTTACTGTGGGAGCATTCCCCCAATGGGGTGAGAGCTCCCCCCCCCCACTGAGGGCCAATAAGAGCCTCTCGCCTACACCCATCCTCCTCCTCCTGGCATGCCCCATGAAGATGAAGTGCTGGTAAAAAGTAAGCTCTGGAGCTCTGGATGTCCATTGATCTGCCTTCTACCCTGCTCCGCTAAGCTCCCTGCCTTCCTGGCTACCATAAAGGGTGGGGAAGGCTGAACAGCTATACCCTGCCCCGCCCTGCTGATCTTGCTGGCCTCTTGGCATGAGAGCTGTGGGGGCCTCTGGGACTGCCAGCCTGTTTTTAAAACAAGCTTCACCAGCAGTACCAAATAAAAATCACTGGGTGCTCTAAGGATGTTCTGAGGCTCTGACTGGCCTTCACAGGGGGACATGCCCCCAATAGGCCTGCATGAATGCTCAGGTGAGACATAAGGAGGTCCATGCACAGGATTTTTAAAAAAGAGGAGGAGTACAATGCATTCCAAACTTTTTCTTGAATTGTTAATATGTTTTCATTTATTCAATGAGTAACTTTTTGTATTATTTCTTGGGGGGGGTGTTAAACTCCCAAACCCCTCTTCCTTGTGCACAGCCTTGGGAGGGCCCAACCCAGCCAAGGGTCAGAAACCCAGACAGAGAGCTAATTGCCCAGGAGAAGGTGAGTGGACAGGGCCCCCGTTGGAGGGAGGTGGAGGAAACTTCTAAGGGCTGACTGGGCCAAGCATTATAGGTGGAGCATGTAAAGACTGAGTGCCCCTTTGAATCCTCCCAACCTCACACCAAGGAGGAGGAGATGGTGAGGGCTTGTCTTATCTCAGAGCTGGTACAGAGAAAGGGCCAGAACAACACCCTGATAGGATGACCCAGGTGAGCACACTCCCCTCCCCTCCATATCTGAGCGACCTGAAGGCCAATCCTCCACCTTCAGCTGGGAACCAGTATGCTGAACTCCACTTTAGAGAAGAGGATAAGAGAAAAGATGTTTTTTTATACCCCATTTCTCCTTACCCAAAGGATTTCCAAAGCAGCTTACAAACATCTTTCCCTTCCTCTCCCCACAACACACCCTGTGAGGGAGGTGGGGTTGAAAGAGCTCTGAGGGAACTGCTCTGTGATAACAGGTCTAAGAGAACTGTGACCAAGGTCACACAGCTGACTGCATGTGGAGGTGTGGAGAAGCAAACCTGGTTTTCCAGATTAGATCTCTTGACCACTACATCATGCTGGCTCTTCAACAGAGTTCATCCATTGGCTGTGTAATGAAAGTTTTCACTTCAACATCCAATTAAAGAATCTGGACCAAACAATTTAAAAAGGCTTTGCCTATGCAAGCCATTTAGTGGCAGAGTGCTCCAGGATTATCTATTAAAGGCTGATTATCAGCCTTCAAATCTGATAATACAAATAAGTAAATTCTGTTCTTTGAACTCTAATCAGTAAGCCCAACCAAAAATATACATAAACTTTTATTGAAAAAAGAAAGTTCTCTATAGTATGCAAGATAGTAATTATTACAGGCACGAAAACTTAACCCTATAATTACTGTAGAAATAAGTGCCAAAATTATCAAACTTGGAAAATCATATTATAGTAAGTAATATTTTAAAAAGCAAACCATGTTCCAAGTTTTTGTTTCTCATCTATATGTTCTACTTTTGTTTAAAAGGAGACTCTCCTAGAACCCCCTCCTCCAATGATCCCTACACAGGAAAAAAAACCCCTCACATTATTATTATTATTATTATTATTATTATTATTATTATTATTATTATTATTATATTTATACCCCACCTCCCCCCGAAGGCTCAAGGCGGCTTACATAACCCCGTCCCGTAAAACCATAAAATGACAATAAAAACCAATAATTTACAGTAATTGTAACAGCGATGGCGTAATCTACTCATTTGCTCTCCGCATCCTCATCTACGGCGGGGGGTGACGCTCTCTACTGCCAGTTTGTGAGGGGGAGGCTGATCTTCTTTCCGCCCGGCCTCAGTTATAAGCCTGGCGGAAGAGCTCCGTCTTACAGGCCCTGCGGAATGCTGGTAATTCCCGCAGGGCCCTCAGCTCTTCCAGGAGCTCATTCCACCAGGTTGGGGCCAGGACCGAAAAGGCCCTGGCCCTAGTTGAGGCCAGGCGGGCTTCCTTGGGGCCGGGAATGACCAGTAGGTTAGCCCCCGCAGAGCGTAAAGCCCTGCGGGGGATATAGGGCAAAAGGCGGTCCCTCATATATGCTGGGCCTAGACCACGGATGGCCTTGAAGGTCAAAACCAAAACCTTGAACCTGATCCGGAAGGCGACCGGTAACCAATGCAGCTGCCTCAGAACTGGCTGGATGTGAGCCCTCCATGGTGTAGCTGTGAGGACTCTAGCAGCCGCATTTTGGACGAGTTGCAGTTTCCGGATCAAGCCCAGAGGCAGGCCGGTGTAGAGCGAGTTACAGCAATCTAGTCTAGAGGTGACCGTCGCATGGATCACTGTGGTCAGGTGTTCGGAGGACAGATAGGGCGCTAGTAGCCGAGCTTGGCGAAGATGGAAAAATGCCCGGCTAGCTACCTGTTTAACCTGTGCCTCAAGTGTTAGTGAGACATCAATGGTCACCCCTAAATTCCTGGCCTGAGATGTGATATTAAGTTGCGTCCCGGCCCGAAAGGGTAAGAGCGCTTCCTGATCTGCCCCCCTACGGCCCAACCACAGAACCTCCGTCTTGGAGGGGTTGAGTTTCAGGCGACTCTGCTCGAGCCATCCAGCTATGGCTTCCAAACATCTGGGAAAATGGATCTGGGGGGGAGTCCGGGTGGCCATCCATGAGGAGAAAGAGCTGGGTGTCATCAGCGTACTGGTGGCAACCCAGCCCATAGCTCCGTACCAGTTGAGCCAGAGGGTGCATAAAGATGTTAAATAATGTAGGAGAGAGCACCGAGCCTTGTGGGACCCCACAAGGGAGCTGGTAAGGGCCCGATACTTCCTCTCCCACGGCTACCCTCTGTGTCCGGTTTTGGAGGAAGGAGCGTATCCAGCGTAACGCTGTACCCCTTATCCCCGTACCGGCAAGGCGGCTCGCTAGCAGCTCGTGATCGACCATGTCAAACGCGGCCGACAGATCTAAAAGAACTAGCACAGCAGAGCCACCTCGGTCAAGCTGGCGACGGAGGTCATCCAACAAGGAGACCAACACAGTTTCCACCCCATGACCAGGGCAGAAGCCAGACTGGTATGGATCGAGTGCCGAAGTATCTTCCAGGAACGCTAGGAGCTGGTCCGCCGCTGACAATCCATATTTCCCTGAGGCTACTCTGCAAGTGATAACTGCTCAGTAAATATAGTTACTTTCTTCCCCCCCCTCCTGAAATAGCCAGTGATGGGCCTGGAGGGGGCAGAAAGGGGAAGGGCCGCAGGTGAGCATGTACACAGCTATGCTTCCCAAGCATATTCTGCATGATCCTGTCACTTCTGGGGTTTCTCACAGACTGAAGAATGTTTCAGAGTTTTCTCAATAGTGAAAAAATAGCAAAAAAGCTGAGAAATACTAATATCTACTGATCTCTACTGATAAGAAGCCATTTTAAATATTTTATTATTCATTTCCTATTATAGTAACAGCCCCTCTAATTCAAATTGGTCCTTTCTAGTATAAACTGGCCCCAGCAACTAACCAACTACAGGGATTCAAAGTTGCATTTCTAACAAAAACATGATATACTGGAAGCAAGATTTAATTCAATGGGGCCAATATATAGAATGGGGGATTCAAGACAACATGCAAACAGATTTTTCCAAAAGTTATTCTTTTCCTTCTTTATGGTAAATTCTTTAGAACAATGAAGATAAATTCAGAAGAAATGGAAACAATATCTTTGTCACAATTTCCTGTAATTTTTCAAGGTCTTAAAAAAAAACATTCAAAGGAGAAAACTAAGTAGCAATTACTTAGGCTGAACTGAAGTAAATCAACACCTGACTGGTCAGAAACTTGCACGAAAAGTCCACCCACCCCCCAAATCGGAAGCTCAAGCATCACCACAAAACAAATATGCGAAAAAAATACACATTTAAAATACAGAGAATAACTGGTCGCTTTACTTTCTGATAATGGGGCTGAAACTGTAAAAAACAAACAAGCATTTAACTATCATTTGATTCAGAAAACATGAAACCACCAATTTATTTAAGAGGAATGTTCTGGACAGATAAGCTGTAACCTTTCCCAATACTTTATTCAGATTTCTCTCCTTTCCTCATTCCCTGGGTAGCATTCCCTAAAGTCGGTGCCTTGCCTTCCTCTTTAAAGGCATGCATAGCACCAAATGGTATGCAGTGCAGTGAGAAATACATTAATTAAAATAATTAAATCAGTGAGCTCAAAGTACCTACCTATAGTAGAAGCCATCTGCTGTACCTCTGCATGTTTTACTGCTCTGTCCTTTGTAATTCAGAGGGGAGGGGTAATAACCCAGGTGTCTCCTATCCAAAGCTTATTGAAAATCTGGAGAAAAGCAAGTTTGAATGGGAATGAAGCTGTGGGAAAACTGTAGCTTCCATGGGAAGAGGCTGTAAGAGATTTATGCTTTGCATGCAGAAGAGGAGGGGCCATGACTCAATGACAGAGCATTTGCTTGGCATGTAGAAGGTCCCAGGTCCAATCCCTGGTATCTCCAGGTAAAAAAAGGATCAGGGAGCAAGCTGATGTGAGAATCAATAATATAAAACCCTGAAAAGTTGCTACCAGTCTGATAGTACTGACGCTGATCGACCCAGGGTCTGATTCATGCTTCTATGGGACCAGACTCCATGTTACAGGTTCAATCTGTGAATATCCCTATTAACCTATCTCAGAGAGCAGATGTTCCTCTCAGACCTTTCTCTGATAGGAAGAAATTGTCAGTCAGAAGAGCTAGATAAACCAACTGCCTGACTCAGTTCAAAGTACTTTCAAAGGGCGTGTATGTTCTGCAGCATCAGAAAGCAGCCTTAAAAGACAGACAGAAATGAAACAGAAAAGGATGCCATAGAGATGACCTGTGATAATTTTTATTTGTTTGTTTGTTTATTGAATTGGTATACCGCCGATCCCAATTGGGCTCACGGCGGTTCACATAATAAAAAGATAAAAACATAGTAAAACCCCATAATCAACCCTGGTCATATTATTAACAGTAAAACAAGAGGTGAAAAACCACTAACATCTACCACCTCAGCCAGCTGGGCCCAATCCTTGCTGTCTTACTGATGAGAATGGGAAATAAATTAATGGAAGAGCACAATGGATATAGGGGGATCCCAGATTGAATGTCGGGAACCCGCCCTGGCCTCAACCGTATGCCTGGTGGAAGAGCTCTGTCTTACAGGCCCTGTGGAAAGTTGACAACTCCCGCAGGGCCCTTAGCTCTTCCGGGAATTCATTCCACCAGGCTGGGGCCAGGACCGAAAAGGGAATTTCAAGGGAATGTTATGTGTTCTGTTCTTTCTCTCAGTATGTCTAAAGAATGTCCAGAAACTTTAAAATGGAGCTCACAAAAATGGGACCGCAACTTGTAATAAGCCTTGGCTGTGTTAAATTTGGGGATCATGGACATATCTATGGCTATTAGCCAAGGTGAACTCTGTATATAACTGCTTGGAAGTTTGTGTGAATTCTCCAAGAATTTATTCATTAATTTAAAATATTTATTAGCTGCTTTTCTTCCTTACAAAGCTTGAGGTGGCTTGCAACATAGACAAATAAAATACATAAACATAAAAATGAGTTTTAAATCACAACTCAGGAGTACTAGTAAACGTAATCAAATGAGGTCCTAAGATAAAACCATCTTCATCTTCAGTGGTCATAAAAGACACCTGATTCAGCCAGGAAGATTAGTAAAGGATAGCAGAGATGAAATCTATAAAATACTAACTACCATTCACAGTGTATTCGTAATGAGGTTTATTTCCAGGAGGGCAGCTTTATTCTAAAGAAGTTTCCAGTGAACTCTCAAAAAGCAGTGTAAACTTTGGAGGCAGCTTTTCCCATCTACCTTCTCAACTAGTTTAACTGCTCAACTGCACAATCTCTGAAGCAAGGATGGTGGGAACAAAGGAATGATCTGATCTTTGAAGAAATACGCCTCCTAGACTTAGTCTTAATCTTTCACGCATACACTTAAAATGATCTCCAAGAGCCAGAGGAAGAAATCAGTGCAATAACTCCTCTCTGCATTAGAGGTAAAAAAGTGTGGATTTGTCAGCATGCTATATCACTAGATAGGCATAATACATAGAGCTAGGATGTATGTGCAGGACAGCAGAATATTTAATGGCAGAAACGATAGAAAGTGTTGGATGCAGCATATAAATATTTCTAAGTCTGCCCTGGTTACTGGAGGGATTCCTGGGAGTCTAAGATGAGCAACACATCCTATTCTGTTGGGGACATATTATTACTGTTACTAGCAAAATAGTTATGAGTTCTTTCAAACTGTATGGACCATGGTTGCCATGTTCTCCCTTTGGTGATCATTGTTAGTCAGGAATGGGACTCACTAGAACAGGTTAGCCATGTTGCTATTCTTTTCCACAGGAACAACTGTTCAATTATTTGGAAGAAAGGAATGGGTAACACCAAGGAAGGGCTGTGGCTCAGTGGCAGTCCATCTGCTTGGCATCAGAAGGTCCTAGGTCCAATCCAGGCATCTTCAATTAAAAGGACCAGAGACTAGGTGATGTGAAAGAACTCTGCTTGAGAGTCTGGGGAGCAGCTACCAATCTGAATGGACAAAACTAACCCTGATGGACCAATAGTCCAATTCAGCTTAAATCAGCTACCTGTGTTTGCTTTGAGACATGGGGACTCAAGGAGGATTACATGATAGAACTATTCAGTCAATCAATAAGGCAATTATTCTTACGCAAAACTTAGTCTGAGTTGCAAAAGCAGAGCAAGCACTTGGCAGTTTGTCAAAGAAAAGGACAATGTTTTAAATCATGCAACGTTTTTCACCATTATTCTTTAGCAAGTGAGGAAACAAATGGAGTTAAACAATGGGGAATGATGTGTGACTAACTCCAAGGTCTTTACTCTTTTGGCAAACCCTCAAATTTGGTTTGCTTGAGAATATAATCACCATAAAACTGATACCATCTTGCATTCTGTTCATCCAACTCTGCAAACCTAATGTAACAGCTATAGAAAACCATCATACCGCATACCTTTCAGAGAGGAGTCGAGAGCTCCTAAATAATTTAGGTTTCCCTCTCCTTAGCTTCAAATAGCATCAGCCTGTAATTAACTGACTAAGCAAATCAGACACCCAAGAATCACACTCTGATACTCAGGTACTAAGATGAAGAAAGAGTAAGTTGGATGGACAAAGATACCCTCTAATCTTCCCAGGCCTCTGTTCAGAAAAGAGGGTTCCACACCCCTACATTTGCTCCAAGCAGTCGCAGGGGGACCTTAAAAAAAGTGGGGATATTGGCTGCATCACTGTCACTTCTGGAAGAAAAAAAGCAGCTGACATTACACCTCCCTGCCCAACATCCCTGCTCCCATCCTTCCCACCTGAAGACTCTTGAAGGGCACTCTTAACAGCTCTAGTCAAACATTTGTTGTTGGGGTAGTTGCATGCATCTCTTTAATAACCTATATTTGTATTAATTTATGCAGAGGGCCCTTCCCAAAAGATTCTCTTGGGTATACTTTAAAAAATCTTTTTTGCAATCATTTCAAATTTTCTTGAATCTCAAATTGACAGCTACCCGAGATCAGAGCCAACACTATGGAATGCCTCCCCACACTTTGGTATGATCACTTCTGTCCCTCAGTGATCCTGAATGGGGGGAAAGATCCCTTCCATCAGGTAAATGGGCTCAGCTCCAGTGCAATTCTAAGCAGAGTTAGGGCCTTCTAAGTCTACTGAGGTTAGAACAGTATAACTGTGCCTAGAGCTGCAACATTCATTTAAGGGTTGTATTTGACCAGTGACTTTAGTGCAGTTGTGTTTCTGTATATTTTATATTATTGTTGGATATATTAACATTTGTAGTCAGATATTTTATATAATTATCGTTTTGATTTTTGGAGTTGACAGCCAGTTGGGAAAGTTTGAAAGTTGTCAATAAGCCAGTGGGTTTGGATCCAAAGATCTGTTCTGCTATTGATCATCCTGTTCTCTACCAAAAGGAGCCTTCCTCTGATGCAAGTGGAAGACCCTCTTGTGTTAGAGAAGAACATACTGGGGGGAAATCTAACTCACTATATCATTTTTAAAAACCAATGTTATTGAATCTTCATTATTCTGCATCTCCCTCATCCTTCATCATAGTTTACATTTCTTTTCCATCAGAGATTTCAAGGTCTAAAGTTACTGCTATTCCTAATATTTTATCTGCCAGAGAAATAAATTAATGTTTATTGTGTTTGTATCAGATTTTCATTGTCGAGTGTTTTACAGACAATTTGCTCCAGTTTTACAAAGTAATCACAGGAGGCTTACCTACAGCAAATCCAGACTCCACAGAAGATAATCAAAAGAAGAGGGTTTCCCCCCAAATATTTTTCTGATCCTAGAAGACTACAGTCCTAAATGTAACTGCACACATTTGTGTATAGAAAAATGCTTAGGAGTGGTTGTATTAAAGCACTATATGTTGAATTTGTTCTCTTAACACGAGCACCCAAAGTACATTTTAAATGTTAAGCCTTGTTCTGGAACAGGGATGATCAGCCTGAGCATGACATTTCCCTGCCCCCAGACTTCTCTCCCAAGAGGGGGACAGAAGCAGTTGGCTGCCATATGCTCAACTACCCCCTCTTGGGTCAAGAAGCAGCCAGCCAGCAAGCTAGGCTGTGTCTACCCCTTTCAGGGCTTCAGCAGTGCCTGGAAACCATGCCCAGCCCCTGAGGCAGGGAGGGGGCAGGGGTGTGTAGAGGTGGCAGTGACCCTGCGGGCCCATCCCTGGATTCTGCCTGGGCCCCCAGAATCACTAGCATTGCCCCTGTCCTGGAATGTGCCTTGACCCACCTAGTGGTAAGTGAATGAAGCGAACTAGACAGTGAACAAGACACCCATCCATCCCCTTCTGTCAGGATAGGCTCCTCAGGCGGAGCAGCCAGCCACAGTGAAGAGAGGAACAGGAGGGAAAAGAATGAATGGAGAAACAAGAAAATTGATGGAGAAGCAAAAACAAACAAAAAAAGCCAATACTGAATATTGGGTGTTGAGGTGGAAACAGTTGGGGAAGGCTGCTGCATGCCCTGCTGATCGACTTTTACTAAGCACGTAGCTCAGCTGACTGGCCCCTGGGTGTTGTTTGGGGGAGTAACAGTTTCCTGGAGAGCTTTTACCAGAGCCATCAGGATGTCTCACAAGCACTGAATCCAACCGGTTCATATATTCTTCCACCAACAATCCAGATTCTATAATCCTGACAGTTAAACGGAGCCTCTGTGTTCAGAGGAAGTTTAACCTTTTAACCATTTAGTAGAAGTGGCGCAAAGAATGAAGGAGGGCTGCTGCTTGTGCAATCCTAGGAAGCTCCTCCCCTCAACTGCCAGAGATTCCCACTCTGATCCTCACTCATTTTTCCCATCAGCTCCTCCAAACCCTGTGGAATTCTACAGGAATCTTCATCAGCCAGGGCTGCTGAGAGAGGAGATATGAGGGGACAAAAATTTTGGGGAGGGGCCTCCTTGAAGGACCCTGGAGGGAACAATTTGAGGGACCCTAGTTGGGGTTCTTTGGCAGCCAACCCAGTAGAATTTAGCTTCTCCTGGAATGCCTCCACTTAGCCCTTTTTGCTGCAGTCTCTCTCGGCCTCCCTCTCTCTCTCTCTCACACACACACAGACACAGACAGAGTGAGAGATGGATGGTGGGGGTTGGCTCACTTTCCACTGCCTGCCCCTTTCCTGTGTCTGTAGCCAGCCAGCCTCACACTCTGGGTGCTGGGAAGGCATCATGTATATCTTCTGCCACTTTCCTTGCATGATCTGCTTGCAAAAATCCCACCACTGGCTCCATCCCCTGCCCCATTTCCTGACCAGCATAGAGAAGCTTCTCTATCACAGGAACACAATTGTCATTTGGTAAATGAGCCTCTCTGGAGGCATATCAATTATCTCATGCCACAGAGAAGGAAATAGGGGAGGGGCAGGGCTGCTAGAACTCACATTGTGATGCTGAAGAGGCAAAAAAGGTGGCCATTTATTTATTTTGCTTATATTTTTATACTGCCCTCCCCTAAGGCTCAGGACAGTTGTTCAGAATGACCACCACAAGCAAAAGTGCCCAAAAAGCAGGTGGGGTTCTAGATAAAGTTGCCAACTGAGACTGGTTTGCACCTTTGCCTTTAATGGCAGCATGATGTATAGAAATTAGCAAAGGAACTTTTAACAAAATAAGGGAATAATTTATTACTGGCTTGTTCCTATAGTTCAAGGTGCTGCAAGAGGCACAGGAGTAGGAGCTAGTAAGAAAAAAGTTGGCAGATCTGGGGGGGGGATAATGGGGGGGCGGGATAATGGGGGGCATCTAGTGCTGGCAAATGGAAAGGAATGGAAGCAGGGTAGATTTGAAGATGGAGCAATCAAGGACTAGAAGTGTGGGCAGAAATTTAAGGCTGCAGTCCTCCCAGGCGTATCTACATGCAAGCAAGCCCCAACGTAAGACAGAAATCTTAAGACACCCTGTGAGGTGGGTGAGGCTGGGAGAACCCTGGTATCACTGCTCGGTCAGAACAGCTTTATCAGTGCCATGTGGCGCCCAAGGTCACCCAGATGGCTGCATGTGGGGGAGTATGAAATCAAACCCAGTTTGCCATATTAGAAGTCCGCACTCCTAACCACTACACCAATGATGAATTTATGTAGTAATACACACACACACACAGTAAAACGCGAAGAGCAGAACTGTTGTCAGGGTATATTATTTAAGATTTCTGTTGTTCTGGGAATTCCTTATCCTCAACAAAAAGGACTTTGGTTTACTTTGCTTTACAGCACAAATTTCTCATTCAGTTTAAATGCCACCCCTCACTTTGACACAACCGCAGGCTATTTCAATCCCTAATGTCAGCTAGCCACAAACTTCAGAAAAACTTGGGCTGAAAAATACACTCGCAACACATGCTCTGCTGAAATACAGAGCATGTGAGCATTGCCGAAGGTAGTAAATAGCCTTTATTAGGCTCATGAGTCCCCTATTGTACTAATATGATATTTGCATGAGGCCAGGCTTAATATCCCTTTTGGGACGAAGCAACATTATCATTCTAGTTCATCAGTACACTAGGAGTAAATGTATCATCTATTTCCAATGGATGACCTGACCACCATTGGTTTTCATTCTTGGGCTTCAGGATCTGTTCAAATAACTCTGAATAGCTGAATCCATGCTTTGGATGTAGCCTGCTCAATCCCTAGCCGCTACAGGTAACAGGACTGGGAGAAAAAAGCACTTCAACATTCATTAGGTTAGCTATACACCCTCCACAGCTTGTAATCTACATGCAGCTGTTTCACATGCCACATATGACACTTCTAATTTTGGTTTCTGATTAGGGTTGCCAAGCTCCAGGAGAGACCTGGAGATATTGGGCCTTGTAACAGAAACCTTAAAACCTTATTAGGGAAAGAGGGCCACCTAGAGTGTCTGGGCCCATGGGCCTGTGGGAGCCTACATTTTGAAGAAGAAGAAGAAGAGTTGGTTCTTATATGCCGCTTTTCCCTACCCGAAGGAGGCTCAAAGCGGCTTACATTCGCCTTCCCTTTCCTCTCCCCACAACAGACACCCTGTGGGGTGGGTGAGGCTGAGAGAGCCCTGATATCACTGCCCGGTCAGAACAGTTTTATCAGTGCCGTGGCGAGCCCAAGGTCACCCAGCTGGTTGCATGTGGGGGAGCGCAGAATCGAACCTGGCATGCCAGATTAGAAGTCCGCACTCCTAACCACTACACCAAATTTTATTTATTTATTTATTTATTTATTTATTTATTTATTTATTTATTTATTTATTTATTAGATTTCTATACCGCTGCTCGCCGTAGCCTCATGGTGGTTTACACGTACAATTCTAAAACAATAAAACCCCAATAAAATCCCTATTAAAATAACAACCACATACTAATCAACTATGCAATGGTGACCGTAATCTCCAATGATCCCTCCTTGCTCAGGGTTAGGCACTGATCGCCATCTAATATTAATCTGATGTTGATCTAATCTAATGTAATGAGAGCGCATTCATTTTGAATAACTCATTCATTTTGGTTCAAATTAGACTGTCTTGCCAGAAATAATCCCTTTTATACAAAGACATGGAAATTCAGATCCGTTACCAAATGCATGATGGGTGTGTGTGTGTTAAATGCCATCAAGTCACTTCTGCTCTATGGCAACCCTATGAAATACTGACCTCTGAAAAGTCGTATTGTTTCAGTTTTTGCAGCCTGTGAGCTGTGCCTTCCTTGACTGAGCCAATCCATCTCATGTTGAATCTCCCCTTCTTCCTACTGCCTTCAGCTTTTAGTAGCATTATTTTTTTTTCAGTGAGACCTGTATTTTCATAATGTGACCAGTTTGAGAATTTTAGCTCCTAGGGGAGAGTTCAGGCTTGATTTGATCTAGAACTTGTTTCTCTTTTTGGCAGTACATAGTATCTCTAAATCTCTCCTCCAACATCCCATTGCATGACTCAACTTTCTTCCTATCAGCATTCTTCATTGTCCAGCTCTCACACCCAATCATTGTAATGGGAATACTATGGTATGAATTATCTTGATCTTAGTTGTCAGAGACACATCCTTACACTTGATGCAGTGGTTAGGAGTGCGGACTTGTAATCTGGCCAGCCGGGTTTGATTCTGCATTCACCCACATGCAGTCAGCTGGGTGACCTTCGGCTGGCCACAGCACTGATAAAGCTGTTCTGACCGAGCAGTGATATCAGGGCTCTCTCAGCCTCACCCACCTCACAGGGTGTCTGTCATGGGGAGAGGAAAGGGAAGGCAATTGTAAGCCGCTTGAGAGAAAAGTGGCATATAAGAACAACTCTTCTTCTTAAGTCTATTTAGTAGCTACTTCATGGTTGCCCTTTTCAGTCTCAAACTCCTTCTAATTTCATAGACTTAGTCACCCTTTTGGTTGATGATTCCTTAATTGAAGCCAAGGGACAGAAAATCTTACAGGATTTCCATTTCTTCAACATCAGCCTTGTGTAATTCCCCAGAGGTCAGCACATTTATCTTCTTGATGTTCAGCTGTAATCCTGCTTTGGCACTTTCTGCTTTAACCTTTGTAATTTCAAGTCTTCACTGTTTTCTGTCAGTGTTGTTGAATGATAGTAGTAGGATTATGTTTTATAACTCTCTGATAGGTAACGGTAGCTTCTGACTTCAGAGATGGGGCTTTGCATAGTATACACTAAATCAGTTCATCCGTTTTAGAAAGGAGGCTGGTTTAGGTCCAATTTCAGTGACTAAGTATCGGGATTTTGGGTCTTTCCTTTGTCTTCAGTGCAAACAGCAGGCTGGGCAGGGGTTAAGGACTTCTCCAATGTCTTGACACTGCAAGAAACTCTGTACTGAGGAATCTTAGTTGAGTTAGTTCAGCTGTATTGACTGTTATTTTGGAATTCTGTATAGTCTTTTTATGTGGTTTTGTTCCCCTGTATTTGTGATCTGTCCTTTCCCCACCCCTTTTTGAATCCATCCACCCTTTTCCTTTCTCAACATTCTTTTAAATAAAGAAAATATTTTTGGTCTTTGCTTAGTACAATATATTTCTCTGGAATATTCCTCTGAATCACCTTCCTACAAGCTAGACTTCAAAGCTGCTACATAGTTGGTTATATTTTCTATCCTGTTACTTTGTTATTGCTGTAGTGCTGTACTAGAAGGATACCTTCTCAGTGGGACAGCCTAGATGTTCTCAGGAGGTACCTGAGTGGTGGCAGCTTGTTTCAAGGGAACTTTTCAGGGAACCCTGGGTCTAATTTACCAGCAAGGAAAGTTTACCAGCTGTTCACCCCTTCCTTCCACAACATGACATACCTAATCTGTTCTTTCATTAGATCTGATGGGTGAAGGATCTTTCCAGAGAAGGCGAAGAGGGTAAGTTGAGCAGCTTCTGCTTCAGATAGCCCTAAAATATCCATGGGGTTTCCAAAAGGGCAAGGCTTCAGAGCTGAGCTGTGCAGCATGTATTCCTCTCCTTCCAAGATTTTTTCTTGTTTAGGAGGAATGGCATCAGGCAATATGTATGCCTTGATGTTTTAGACACCACTTCGAACAGCTTGCCAGAAGATCCTGGACAAGGTCATCCATTTGTCAGTTGCATCTGCTTGATTGTATGATATCACTTTGTTCAGTTAAGCAATATCCAGTGAAGATTACTTAATGTAGGAAAACAAACAGTAAAAAGTTGCCATTGGCTAAAGCAGTCTTCCACGGTTGGCACCCAGATCATCTCAATACCTGTTTTCCTCCTTTTGCAAGGGAGAGAAGAAGCAGTGGCTGCACTGGCAGAGAGATGGAAGGTTCAAGGAGAGGTGGGAATGAGTTCTCCCACCCAGTCAGTGGATTTATTTATTTAAATATTTATATTCCATTTTTGTGCCCAATGGGGATCCCAAGAGGTTTATAACATCATTCTCCTCTCCTCCATTTTGTTCTCATGACAAGAACCCTATAAGAGTGACAACATGACAGGCCCAAGGTCACGCAGTGAGCTTCTATGGCAGCATCCGAATTACGGATGTGCACCAGAAAAAACATTCAATTTTTCAGATATTGATTACATGGGGGGCATAATTATCAAGATTCTTAGTTACTCAGATCTCCAATACTGGCTCAGGATTTGGATTTTTTTTCCAGGATTCATAAATTATTCAAGACCATTATTCGCTATGGAGAATCATTCTGGGGGGGGGGGGAGTGGAGTAATTTTTAAGCCAATAACACCATAATTACAGTGAAGCTGTTGCTTCCTGTCCTCTAAAGAGCCTCCAAGTTTCATAAGATTTGACCTAAGTATCCAATTCCACAGGCTCCTGAACAAGGTGCCCCAGCCATTTTTCATTGTTTTCCATAAGGAAAAAAATCCCATGCTTTCTCCAGGGCAAAGAATGGCCAAAAATACACGAGAGCAAACAATCACTGGCCAAAACCTCCCAATGGGAACAGAACTAACAATCCCAAAAAAATCAGTGTCAAACCACAGAATCCCATCAGGATCATAGACCAATGTGGCCAACTCAGCACATCCAGTATCAAATCAGACAGTTCAATCAAAACCATATGGAACAAGAGAAGGGAATCCCCCAAACAAAATCAGTGTCAAGCTAGAGAATCTCTTCAGAAGCAAGCCGGCAAATCCCCCTTAACATATGATTCTCATTTGCCTGTGAAAGCTGCCTTCCCCCCCCCCTCCTGTTGCCCAGGAAACTTATACATGAAGAACAAAGGAAAAAATAACACTTTAAAATATCAGCCCCTGATATTTCTGAATATTTCCAGGAATATTCAGGATGGTGATACTGGTATTAACTGGGATTCTCTAATGCAGGGGTAGTCAAAATACGGTCCTCCAGATGTCCATGGACTACAATTCCCATGAGCCCCTGCCAGAGTTTGCTGGCAGGGGCTCACGGGAATTGTACTCCATGGACATCTGAAGGACCGCAGTTTGACTACCCCTGCTCTAATGTGTATCTGGAGTCAGAATATACTTGGAAAATACTAATAAGGACATATCCGGGTACACATCCCTATTCAGATTTATGTATTTCATATCCTATCCTAACCACTACACCATAATGGCTCTCACTACTTTTCACTTCCAGATGCAATGAAACTCACCAACAGTGCAGTCTAGGGCAATTTGAGGGGGTGTGGCTCAGTGGCAGAGCAAAGTTCTCAAGTTCAATCCCCAGTATCTCCAGCTAAAAGGCCTAGCAGTAGGTGATATGAAAAACCTCTAGTTGAGACCTTGGAGTGCCACTGCCTGTCTGTGTAGACAATACTGACTCAGATGGACCAAGGATCAGATTCAGCATAAGGCAGTTTCATGTGTTCATGTTTGGGATATGCAAGATTTGTAGTATGCATGATTCAACAGTTTATGAAGACTCTATCCTACAGGGGGCATTGGAGGAAAAGTGTAGTTAGCATACTTAGGAACTTTCTGGTATTTTTCAAATACTCTTTTCCTATGTCTTGATTGGCTCAACTGCAGACGTCCTCACTGATTGAATATAGAAGAACATAATTATTTAGTCATTGTCATGCCCCTGCTACCACCTCCCGTCTCTTAGGAGTTGCCACAGCAACCAGGACCTGCAGCTGAGTCAGCTCTGGCAGAAGAGCAAGGGCCCTCTGAATGTTCAGCAGGGGAAAGCAGCACAAGTCAGCCAGGCTCTTCCCAAGAGGCATCTTTGGTGCAGCCGCCGATGCATTCCAGCCCTGACAGCTCGCCTGAGCGACGTAGACAAGGCAGAAGGGTGGTGTTTGCTGAACGCCGAAGGAGCCAGAGACTGCAGGCACACTGTCAAAATAGATGGGGCCCAGCTGGGATAGCTCCTGGATGAGCGAGTCCTCCCCCAGGTGCAACCAATTAGTGGGCTGCTTTTATGAGAGACAGCAGCAGTTCTTTGGCGTGGGTGCAATCCAAGCAGAGACCCTCCTGTCCAGTTTGGATGCCTTGTCCCTGCAAACTCCTGAGACTACTATTAGCTTCTCTGAACTCTGGCAAACAGCTTTGGACTATGAACTTGGTAATTGGACTGGCTATTGGTTTCTCTGGACTGTGACCTTGGCTTTCCCTCTACTACTCTTTGTCTCGCCCCTAACTCTGCTTGCCTTGATACCTATCGACTCGGACTGGACTTTTGACCTTGCTCTAGTGAGGACTCTGGATAGGCTCTGCAGCCCAGGCACCAGCTGCCCAGCTGCCACTGGATGCAACCAGATAGGTCAGCATAGTTATACTGTTAGGGCTACCTCTTTTTTCTTTCTTTACAAAGTTGTTGCTATTATCAATACAGCTATTCATTCTTTAAGCAGCCAGTGCTGGGCTCCACTGCATATTTAAACTCTGATAGCACATGCATACAGTGTTCTAAGTCCATTCAAGTTAATTGGCTTAGAAGGCTGTCTGTCTGCTTAGGATTCCACAACAAATACAACAGAAGTGAGTTGAGAAATGTCCTTGGGATGAGCTTTGCACTGTAACTAGATTTTGCACCTTGATGAAGTAGGCCCTGGTTCTATCCCATCACCATCTTGCCTTTTTAAAATCAAAACCAGCACCACCATTTGCTGAGGTTGTGTTATATGAAATAAACAGGTGTTGTGTTAGATAATATACTGGTATCATGCCACTCATTATCTCATTAGCACACTGAAGTTAGAGTATCCACAAGGAAAATTATACCGGGCTGCAGTATGGAGTAAAACTAGTTCATTTAAAATTCAGTCCTTTCAAAATCGGGTGTGCTCCCCCCCCCCACGTGTTTCTATATTTAATAACATTTTAAAGAATGCCAAATAGTTTTTAAATTTAAAAACATTCACTCTAAATGTAATTGTTTTGGGAGTTAACACTGCAATGATAATAAAACATTTCCCCTTGGCAGTAGCCCATCAACAGCTGTCACTTTTGGAATCTGCTCCAGCCATCGTTTCTCTTCATGCCTTAGCCCAGGGGTAGTCAAACTGCGGCCCTCCAGATGTCCATGGACTACAATTCCCATGAGTCCCTGCCAGTGTTTGCTGGCAGGGGCTCATGGGAATTATAGTCCATGGGCATCTGGAGGGCTGCAGTTTGACTACCCCTGCCTTAGCCAATGCCATGTCTCACCTGTGACTCTGTGTGTGCTTCTGTGTGCGAGAAGTGCTTGTGGACAGTAAATTGCAGTAATTTAATGTGTGATTTAATTTTTTTCAATATTATTGTTTGTCCAGTTTACGCCTAATGATGAAGAAACACAGTTAAAGATGTCACATTATTTGGCTCAGATGGAAGACTGAGACTGGGAAGGGCAGCCATGAAGGAGCTAGAAAAGATCCTTAAGTCTAAGGATGTGTCACTGAGAACAAAGTTCAAAATAATTCAAACTATAGTATATGGGTGAAGAAAGCTGACAGGAAGAAGTTGATTAGTTTGAAATGTGTTGGAGGAGATTTCTGCAGATACCAAAAAGTTTGATTCTAGATCAAATCAAGCTTGACGGCAGGAGGAAAAGAGGAAGACCCAACATGAGATGGATTGATTCCAAAAAGGAAGCCATGGACCTCAGTTTGTAAGTTCTGAGCAAGACTGTTAATGATAGGACACTTGAGAGGTAATTAATTCATAGAGTTGCCATAAGTCAGAAGCAACATTATGACGCTTAACATGCACACAAGTACTTGACATGTATCTTGTTTATTTTATTAATTTATATCTCCCACTGAGGTGGACCCATTCTAATATACAGCATTCTTTCTTTCTCCATTTTATCTTCAGAACAACCCTGTGAAGTGGTTGAGGTGTGTGACTGGCCCATGATCACTCAGCAGGCTTCCATGGAAGAGTGGGAATTTGAACCTGGGTCTTTAAGTCTGTAGTCCAACACTCTAACCATTATACCACACTGACTTGGGCACTCTCTTTAGTTCTCTGCCAATTGAGTATTGGGGCTGATATAAAGTGCAAGGGAACAATCAATGACAATGCTTAATAATAACAAATGGATAAAGGTTGAATATGCATTCCTTTTCTGAGCCTTCAGGAAAGGGCAGAATAGAAATAAAAAATCAATCAATCAATAAGTGAAAGGAAGAGGCAGAAAATGGAAACAGAAAGAGGGCTGTTTCATGTCTCTGGTGATATCCTGTGAAGTCTTGAAAGGACATCATTCCTACCTGATGTTTACAGCTTAGTGTAGTGGTTAGGAGTGCCACAGCTTCGAATCTGGCAAGCTGGGTTTGATTCCCCACTCCTCCTCCACATGCAGCCAGCTGGGTGACCTTGGGCTCCCCACAGCACTGATAAAGCTGTTCTGACTGAGCAGTAATATTAGGGCTCTCTCAGCCTCAACTCCCTCACAGGGTGTCTGTTGTGGGGTGAGGAAAGAGAAGGCAAATGTAAGCCACTTTGAGACTCCTTCAGGTTGAGAAAAGCAGCATATAAGAACCAACTCTCCCTCTTCTTCACCACCTGCTTGACCAGTTTCTCCCCACAAAAATGATTACATTGGGATTCCCCTGTTGCTTCTGATGGTTAACAACATTATATAACTTGACCAGCCAGGAGATTCTATCATAAATCCTTCATATTTCATAAACATGGTATATGACATACTTCTCAATGCAAAAAAAGAGAGAAAAGAAAACGCCCCAACAGTGACTGACCATGACTATTTTCCTGATTTCAGCACAGTTTGCCAAAAAGCTATGAATCCCAGTCAATGGGAAACCACCCCGTATTCAAATATTTGTGTTGGCACTTGCTCTCTACTTGGAAGGGAAACTTGCTTCTTGGCTTAACAACAAAATATCCTAAATAATCAAACCATGAAAAAAAATCCTCTCTCCACTAAAGAAACAGTCTGCTGCTAGAAGACTCACATGGTTAGCAATTAGCTTTTATAGTGCCTGATTTTTTCCCCTGTTACAACATCTTATGTTAAGGCGGAGGGAATATATTTCTTCTCTAATCATGCATGGGATTTTGACAGGTTCTGGTACTGGTGGATGGTTGTACCGAGGCTGTTTTCAAGTGCTTTTCTTAAAAGGAAAAATAAAAAGAGGCAGTACTAAAGCTGCATGCATTATGATCAATCATGGTTTAATCAGATCCAAAGCTTAAAATGGAACAAGCAGAATTGATTGAGCTGTAACCGATTCCCCCACCCCCTGCTGGTTTGGACTTCTTGGATTCTTCTTTTCCTGGGCTTCCTGCGGAGTTACATGGACAAGGATAATGAAAAACAGGCAACAATGCAATGAAAATGATTCTTGTCTGGTACCTGGTGAAATGTGTGGTTCAGGAAATTATGATAGTGCTCTAAATGTAAATACCAAAATGTTCATAACCATTCCGGCATCAAGAATGAATATTCGTTTCCAAATATATTGATCTCAGTCAACATGGATTTATACTGAGCCATCAGCTTGCAGATAACATCAAGACTAGGTTAAGTAGCATTCACCATATGCACAGTAAGAAACATACAGGAGGGCTTTTACTAGTCAATCCTGAAAAGGCTTTAGATTGGGTTAAGCATGACGTTCTATTGTTATATCATGTGAAGGTATACAAGAGAATTATACAGTTATGCAAATATTGCTCAATGGTTCTCCTTCAAATTTGATGCCTTTTTTTGAGACAAGGTTTCTTCCTCTCATCAGTTTTATTTTCATTATATATTACATATTGAACCCATCATGGAAGAAGTTCAGGAAAGTAAATTAATTCAAGGCATTCAAATTGATGCTATAAAGTTTAGGATTGCCCTGTATGCTGATGAGGTTACTTTCTATCTTACAAAATTATTTAATTTACAAAACATTTTACAAGAGTTTGATCAAATCTCTGGTGTTAAGTGTAAATTATAAATAAACTAACTTTATAATAAATTCCAATAGCACTATATTTCTCAGCACTACAGTATCAATTAACAAGCAACAGTTTGGAGGACACTTGGAGTCAAAATGACCACTGATGACACTCAGCTTTTTCCTCAGAACTATACTCCTCTGATTAAACTGAAGAAAGATCTTATACAGTGGAGAAAGAGATACTTCACATGGTAAGAGAAAATTAACCACCTTAGAGGTTTCAGAATTACATCATAAAAATCCTAAATTAAACAAATGGGGAACCAAATTAATGCATAATAGAGACAATTTCCAAAATCCATATTTGGCTTGTCCAATTAAAATATAGGGTCAATACTGTAAAATACTCATCCTGGAGAACTCTTCCTGGAGAACTCATCCTGGAGACATTTCCACTTGGACAGTAAAGAAATATAATCTCTGGATAGCTTCATCATGGCTGCTATAGATATCACGATTTACAATCTAAAGGTCATTTCTTGGGGAAAGAAGCCCTTAAAATATAACTTCCAGGCTTGAAAATTTCTTGGTTCTTTTATTTTCAACTTAGAATTATTTATTGTACTGCAGGTTTAACTAAAGTCAACAGAAGGGCAGATACTTTATTTGAAAAACTGGCACTTGCCCCTGATCTGGCAGATAAAGGCATTAGCTCCCAACTGTACTCCATGTTAACCCAAACCATTCATAAGAAAAGGGTAATAGTTATCAATATAATGGAAAGAGACCTTGGGGTTTCCTTAACTGAGAAATGTTTGGGGTGCTACATTTCTGTAGGAGGAACACTTTTTGTCTCTTTATAAAATGTACATGTGTATGGAAGAAGATATGTAGTTCTACAACACAGAACATAAATGAACACCAAATGAACACTACTTTGAAAATGTTGGTCATATGTCATTTGGGTAAAGCACCACACACATACTGACAGGCCTATGCAAAATCAACCAAAGTCTTCCTATAATAAAAACATCATGGATGGATATGTACTAGTCCTGTTCCGTATCATCACATTATGATGAACAAGGTCATATAGATGGATTTGCTATTTGATGTGCAGTTTTCATGGAAATGCATCAAACAATAGCAAAAACAAAGTGAATGCATTAGCTAACATGACAGTTGCAGTGAAAAAGCGTGAACGGAACAGATAAATCAAAGCAGATAAAAATGTTGCTCACCATAGCAAAATCCAAAAAGCAAAATCTGGGTAATTCCTTTTACTAACAACATCTAAAAGACTGCTAGTAATCACATACTGTTGCACATTGCTCTATTATTGTGCTATAATAACCATACAACACCCAATTACATATTGGTACAGCTACATCATGCAGACTTCTGTGTTCTCCAAAATCTGAAGGCTAAAGGCCATAGCTTGAGAGATTCTTTCTCTCCATTCCCACCAACATACAAACTGGTGAAAACTTCTGGAGTACACAAGGTTGTACACTGTTTTGTGTTCCTTTCATTTTTCTACAAAAACAAAAGTAACTGTTGATAGCTGCACTTGAAAGACTTACCCACTGGAAAAACTGCTTTAATCTTTTTATGTGAGATATTCCTTTGTTTGATAATATCATTGACCTCTCTGGTAGTTTTGAACTAAAGATAGATGCTCCCCTTTTAAAGGTTTAATTTAGGACACTCTGAATAGATGCCTTTAATAGGGTTTAGGTTTCGTTGCAGCTACAATGGTTCAGATTCTCATTCAGAGAAAAGAATATGTATTTACCCAGCTGTGTGGGAACATCTTTTGGGCAGGTGTATAGTAAAGATGAAGACTGGCCAGATGACAGGAATGGGATTGGCTTGGAATATGGTACAAAAACAAGCCTTGTTTCCCAAACAGACCACATTGGTATGGGTACAGGCGCCACACTTTCCAAAGCAGCCAGAGGTTCAGGGGTCAGTTTAATTTCCTTTGGGAAGTGGAAATTGAAGGGAGAGAGAGCATTTCCGTCACAAATGTGCCCCCTGGGTGTGGCAAAGCAGACCACCAGCCTTAGTCCATCAAGCAACATCCCCTCACAAATAAACACTCGGAGACCATCTCCCCAAGGCTTTTGGTGTTAGCTGGGCCCTGGCAGTGTCTTAATCATGTAGTAAAAGGGGTTGGCAACCAATTTTTAGAACAAAGAGAAATACAGGTAAGGGAACTGAGCTCTCCCCACCCTTTTCACTTCCCTCCCTAGAGCCTCCACTTAAGACCTCTGAGCAGCCTAGGCCTTGCCAGCCCAAAGAGAAAGACTAACAGTGAGTGCAGCCAGGAAAAACAGCACAGCAGGAAAGAGAGCAGGCAAATGGCAGTAGCACCTGCGTCTACAGCAGGGAGGGCCTGGAGAGCGGCAGGCCGAAATCACCACCAGCTGTGAGTTCTGCAGCTAGGCCCCCCACCCTCCCACAGTGAACAGCCTGGCTTTTTTGTGGACTTCTCTATTCAAGGCCTCTGAGCAGCCTATGGCTGTGCTGCAGGTATGGACTGTGGATGGAACATGAAAGGCACATCCCTTTGATGAACTGGCATGAGTGCAATCCTGCAATGGTCCAAGCCTAGTAATGGGCCTCTACCCAACTCACCATTGTAGTTGAACCCTGTCCCCCCCCTACTGTCAAGCACTATAATAATAACTCACCCCCAAATTGGAACAGATTTAAGTTTTTGCACAAAAAACAGAGCATTGCCCCAATGTGCCTATGGCATTTCTGGGTCCCACTGAAGCATTGGGTGAGGCTCTCTGCTCCCGGTAAAGCCCACTTCCCATTCCCTGCTGGCTGCCCTGAAGACCCTGGCAATCCTAGGCTACTCAAAGGACAGGAGGAAGGAGGAGAAGCTGGGGATTACACTCACCCAGGGAACCCTTCAAAAGACAGGACCAACATGGAAGGACTTGACTACTCCCTAAACTGCAAAAGGGAGAGTGGAAGGACGAAATCATCACCAGCTGTGCAAATATGCCTGATAGAGAGGAAGCTGGGTGGAAGTGAGCCATTCCCTCTAGACCCATCTGAGACTCTCCTAAGCCTCTGGTAGGGAAGAAAGGAACTGTGGAGGGTGCTACAGCTCTGGCATCTGCCCCTGCTCACAAAGATCTCTTTGCAGCAAATAGACTGATACTTTGGGGGTGCAATAGAGCTAGCAAGGTAGAAAGGTCAGTTCCTTTTCTCTGCTTTCCTCTTCCCTCTTCTGTGGATATCCCTTCCCCACCTAGACAGCTAATCTTAGGGGGCTTTACGCACCGGGATCTTTGTTGCAAATTGGTCACTGAATGAAAAATCACCATTTAAAGTAGTGGAATTCGTCGTTATGCATACCTGCCTTTGTGGTGGAATCCAATTGCGTTTTGTAGCGTTTCCCACAGGCTTCCAGTCTCGGCAGAAATCGCTAGAAAGGAAGCGCTATTGCCGAGCTGTCCCGCCCCTGGCCGTCAAGCAGCCAATGGGCAGCCGTTAGCATGCTCCCAAACAGCCCCTTTCACTTTAAGAAAGGTTTAAAAAAAAAAAAAAAACAGACCCATAGCAACGAATCTGGGTAGATTCGTTGCAACGGAGAGACCCATCCAGCTGCCTGGTGTGTTTGAGCTGTCGTTTGATCGTTTGATCGTTGCCACGCTGCCTCCGAGTGAAAAAAAAAATCCCCCCCCTCTCACGGGCCCGATTTTCGGCTGAATGAATGTGTAAAAATTAATGGGAAAATACATCAGCAAACGGGCTTTTCTGTGGTTTGTGCTTAGTGACTAAAGGGGAAGGACTGAAGCCAGGGAAGCCTCTAAACAGAAAGAGGCTCGCTGGTGCGTTTATCCCCGCTCGCTCGGAGAAAAAAAAATGGCGATCGCTTCGCCGGAAGATCAGAGAAGAGAGCCAGGGGGAGGGACTTTGTAGAAACCGCAACAATGTTAACGCACAGGTCTTTATCGCTAGTGTTGCAGATTGGTTGCAGGAGTGTATCGCTTTCCGGAGGGTGAATCCACTTTTGGGGATTTCCCTGAAAGCGCTACAAGGAAGCGCTTTTTGCAGATTGGTTTTAGGTGTGTGGCAGATTGTCGACGACGTCGTGCGTTATGGCAAATCAATAGCGTTTTCAATTAGCAACCATTGTGCGATTTTGAAGGCGTGCAAAAAGCCCCTAGGTATTTCCTTTCTTCTGGATGCTTCTTCTCCTGTTCTTTCTCTCCAGTCTCCAAAAGGACAACATCTGCCCCTAGTCTGCATCAGGAAACTAGTTAGAATACCTATCTCATCTTTTCTATCAACAATACTAAGAAACAACATCCTTTTCACAAATGAACATACATGAAGCTGCCTTATATTAAATCAGACTCTTGGTTTGTTGTATATGCAGATCTGCTGAGGATCGAACTTGAGGTCTGAGGCAGGATCCTAATTTTGAGCCACCAATTGGCTTGTGCCTAGCTGCAGCCTGATTAGACAGCTCATGGCAAGATGCACTTGGGATCCAATTGGTTTAAATTAATCATTTTGTTATGTATATATTAGGGGATTTGTTCTATTTTTTTCAGTTCAGTTTTGTACTAGGAGCAGATCATTAATAAAGATTCCAGTGCCTCTGTTTTCCTTGACTCATGGATCTAACATGGTCCATCAAGGTCTGTACTCTGATAGCTCTGAGGGTCTCATCTGCGAATGCTGGCAGGAGCTCATGGGAATTGTAGTCCATGAACATCTGGAGGACCGCAAGTTGACTACCGCTGCTTTATATTACCTGATCATTGGAGATGCCAGAGGTTGTGTCTGGGACTTTCTGCATGCAAATCAGGTGCTCTACCACTGACTCTTGGTCCTTTGCCACATTCTTTCCTAAAGCAACTTGGGTATGTGGGTTTTATCCTAAGGCAGCTTCCTCTCCTCTTGTGCACAGCCAGGTCAAGCTGACATATTTCTGTTCACTGTTGCAATGGATCAGAGATGTCCAGATCTGGAAGTCTTGCAAGTTGTATGCTTTTGCACTCATTCATTTGGGGTCTGGTTCATTCCTACACACCTCAAATTCTTAGATTATTGCTGTAGAGAAGTGCATTTGATCTTGGGTCTGAGGTCTAACTCCTATAATACTTTTGGCTTCAAAATGTGTATACATAGGCGAATACTAGGGGCATTTCCACACATTGGGAAAAAATAGTGTTATGCCAGCTGAATGGAGTAGTGTTAAATATTCTTGTGACTCCCAGCAACTCCGGATCTTTTTGCTGTCTCGCTCTTGTCTGCTGCCTTTTTACGATTCTCACCCTCCACAACTGCTGCTGGAAATGGTGGAAGAGAGCAACGTGCTTTATACCAGTGGTCGGCAACCTTCCGACTGCCGTGGCCCGCTGCTTCTAAGTAAGGGGAGAGGGCAGCCGGGGGCCCCGCGCACGTGCGGCAGCCCCAGCGCAAACGCACATATGTGGACTTGCCGCGCATGCGCGTTTGCATCCGGCGGAGGCGCAAATGCGCATGCGCGGCATGCTGGCGGCTCCCTCTCCCCGCCCCTCCAGGCTGCCAGCAGATCGGCCGCCAAAGCGGCCGATTAGCTTGCGGCCCGGCAAGCTTCTCTTCCCCCCCTCCTGAAACAAGAAACTTGCCGGGCTGCAAGCTAATCAGCCGCTTCGGCAGCCGATTTGCTCATGGCCTGGCGAGCTTCTCGCTGCGGGGGGGGGGGCAGGAAGAGGGAGCTGCGGCCCGGCGCCAAGGTCGGGCTGCGGCCCAGGGGTTGGGGACCACTGCTTTATATGCAACTCTCTTCCACCTGTCAATCAAGCCAGGCAGCCAATCCCCTTTCTCCATGTTGCTCGCTCATTTAAAAAAAAAATAATACTTCTCCGTTTATACATCTATGCATAGATGCATAGTGCTTTTTAATGCCACCCCTTATGGAATCATGAATCTTTAGATACTTTTAAACATTCCTGATTGGGGGGGTGAGGGGGGACACTTTAAAGAGGCATGCTTTGTGACACAACTTTGGAAAAAATACTTTTCTTTTTGGCATCACCAGAATGTTTGTACACCTATTCATTGCTTCAGGCTGTTCTCCATGTTTAAAAAGCATTCTCCATCCCCCATAAGAAGGAAGATGGAGGCCGGTGTGAGGGCGGGACATTGCAGGTGGAGGCAGCGCTTCTTTGCCTCCAGACATTTCTTTGGCTGCTAGTCTGCTGGTTGTCTGCTGGTGGATAGCACTTTTTCGGCTGGTGAATCCACTTTTTGGGATTCATCAACTCACGCTGGGTGGTAAAGGTAAAGGTAAAGGTATCCCCTGTGCAAGCACCGAGTCATGTCTGACTCTTGGGGTGACGCCCTCTAGCGTTTTCATGGCAGACTCAATACGGGGTGGTTTGCCAGTGCCTTCCCCAGTCATTACCGTTTACCCCCCAGCAAGCTGGGTACTCATTTTACCGACCTCGGAAGGATGGAAGGCTGAGTCAACCTTGAGCCGGCTGCTGGGATTGAACTCCCAGCCTCATGGGCAAAGCTTTCAGATGGCTGCCTTACCACTCTGCGCCACAAGAGGCTCTAATATAAGAGGCTCTTATATACCACCGCTGGGTGGTATATAAATGTAAAAAATAAATAGATAAATAAATAAATAAAATGGTGGATATAGCAAACAGTTTGCTGGCTGGACATGGGGGGGTTGGTGACGTCATGCGGAGCACCCGGAATATAGCATCTTCAGTGTCCAAGTAAAATGCTAAACTATTATGGCATGCAGAAAATCCCTAGATGTAACAAAAAAATAGGTACTCACTTGACTCTAATCAAGTGATATTTGTAACCACTCGTGCACATCTTAAAACTCAAAATGTGAAGGTAAAAAAGTAATCACTCCTGAGTTTCTCAGGAATGTGTCAGGAAATCAGTGGCTAAAAGTGAAAAACTGGCATACAGTTTCCAGAAATAATAATAAACCCCTTTTGTGTAGCTTTCAGCAAGCAATGTTTTGAAATAAATTAAAGGAAATGTTACATGTCTCACCTTGAGCAGAGCTTCATCTAAATGCACTTTGGCATCATTAACACAAAAACAGAATATGTTTGTGGGATTCTTTTACATTTAAGGTGCCCTCAGATGTTCTGTTAGTCAGCATACCTTGCCCTTCCATTTCCACAGAAAACTGGCAGAAATTCCAAGTACCTGCCTTAATGGGTGCTCTGAAGAAATGCATGCTTTCTTTGGAGGTTTGAAATAGACAAAACCTTCACAATGAGTTTTTAAAGTTTTTTCCCCTCTCTGGATAAAGAAAAAGTCAATTGTTTTCCAGATTAACCTCAGTCCACCTTCATACAATTACTAATAGATCTAGACAATGGGATGGTTGTACCCCCCCCCCCCAAATCAGGGAACAGAGATTTAGAGGAATTAAGAACAGAAGGAGTTTGGGAACATTTTATTTTAAATAAATACCATATAACTTGGGAGTGGTTCTCTGTGCCACGTAGACCTCCCTTGTCACTAATTTGACTAGTAATCCAAGGTCAGTGAAACATAGCAGGATCTAGACTAAACTCATTCATTAAAAAACTAAGATACGCAACAGTGCTTTATTACCAATGAAGGAATGTCAGAAGGTGTATAGTGGGAGAGGGAGACCTCAATGTGGGCAGTAGAAAGGTGGCCTCTGAGGGGCAAGAAAAGGCCAAGAGGGAAAAAGCCAATGGAATCTTTATGCTTTAGAAGTACTATCATCTTGGGAGTGGAGCAAGGGAAAAAACCACCACAAAAGCACTCTCAGAAACCTGGGTTAACAGTAACTGGGAAGTGAACTGAGTGCTAAAGGGAGGAAAAGCCATGCAGATTGACAAATAAAACTGGACAGAAGTGTGAGATGAACATGAGAGGAACTATAGAATAATACCACCCCCTTGATGGACATGCTCTGCAAAAGTGCGGCCTAAATGAACACAAGATTTTTCATTATAAATACATTCATTGATTCTTTCAACACATGTACAGCAAAGCCTACTTAGGTTTTGGGATCCTAAAGACTACTTGGAGTATGTTCTGCACGGGCTAGAAATGGATCTTCTACAAATAAAATAAGATTTTTGAACAGTAAATGAAGCCAGAGCAAACGGTGACCTCCTTTAATATTAGAAGAGTAATCTTACAAAGAGTGGGAATAAAGGTTGCATGAGAGGCTAAAATGAAAATCTAGTTGTATAACATAATTATTTCTGAATAGCGCCCTTCATAAAAAAGAAGTTGTTCAGTCACTTGAATGATTAGCTGATCCAGCCTACACCAACTCTTTAAACCAAATGTTGTTTATCTACATTTTCTCTGGTAATTTTCATTTTGGGGACTTTACTTGATACTAAACAAGTCCTCATACAAGTAAACAATCTAAAGGCACACCCACTGCATATAAAATATTTTCTGGGCATTTTTAATGACTAATCTTGCCAATTACCTGCTGGTTTGCAGGCCATGTCTAGCCCCGCAGCTCCCATTGTCCATCTTTAGAAAAAGTAGAAGGAGAGTTGGTTCTTTTATGCCACTTTTCTCTACCAAAGGAGTCTCAAAGCGGCTTACAATCCCCTTCCCTTTCCTCTCCCCACAACAGACACCCTGTGAGGTGGGTGAGGCTGAGAGAGCCTTGATATTACTGCTCAGTCAGAACAGCTTTATCAGTGCTGTTGCCAGCCCAAGGTCACCCAGCTGGTTGCATGTGGGAGAGCACGGAATCAAACCCGGCTCGCCAGATTAGAAGTCAGCGCTCCTAACCACTACACCAATATGGCTCTCCAGTGCATGGTTAGATGAAAATAATGTGAAAAATTGCTGTCTGCATAATGGTGTGCAGGTACAACTATAGGTTTTTGGTGATCCTTAGGATGATATGATGCCACATCTAGATTCTCCTGAGAAGTGACATAACACCATTATGCTGATGATGCCCCCATGCCCCTGCCCCCTCCCACTGCTTATGACTCAGGATGTAAACTCAGAAACTAATATCACAACAAGAAAACACACCAAAACAAAAACATCTGATAAGCTCATATCCAATATAGAGATAATGCTATCATATTATGGTGTTGTTCCAACCAATAAAGAAAACACACAAAACCCCAAAATTTTTAACTGAAACATGATTTAGATGATACAGAATGGGGGTCAATGGAGAGACCCCTGCGTATAATTTCCTTTCCCATTTCCTCCATAGGGCCATGGAGAGTTGACAGCAATTTCAACTTTAGTTTTTTATTGAAACCATTGCCATATAATAAGTAAAATTCCCCATCTCTTTAAAATTAAGTCTTTCTTACTCTAGCCTACCTGTTTCCTTAGAAAAGGATAAATAAAGGATTAAATGTCTCAATTCATATGTATCACAATAAAGAAAAATATTTTGAATGCCCCACCCTCCTTCTCGAATTGAGTGATACCTAAGAAATTTTGCCATTCTTGGGTTTTAAGAATTAAAATAAATTGATCTAATGTTAATTGCCAATGCTTCAAAATTTTATCCAAAATATGAAGAGGTAACACAGAGTAGAAAAGATAACTTTGGAAGAAGACACATCTTAATCATTGCAACTCAAGTAGTTACAGCTGTTTTCAGCTTTGCTCATCTAATCAGATCCATTTTTATCTTCCTCCACAATATTTTATAATTGAATTGATGATACATTTTATTTAAGTTTCTTTGGAATAGATATTCCAACATATCTAAAACTTTTATGCACTACTGGTATATTTAAAGTGTGAGGAGCTTTCAGTTGAATTGTAGAGGGAATACTATAGCATAGCATATTAGATTCTGTAAAATTTATCCTGGGACCAGAAATGTAATTAAATTTTAATAGTTCTCCCTTTAAAGGTTGTATAGCTTCTGTCAAATGTATGAGAATAATGTATCATCCACATACATTGTTAATACTTTTTCTCCACATTTAACTCCTCCACATTTATCTCCTCTTGCAATCTTATCCTCTCCCAGCAACAGGCACCTTGTGAGGTAGGTGGGGCTGAGGCAGTTCTTAGAGAATTGTGATTGGCCCAAAGTCACCCAGCAAGCTTCATGTGGAGGAGTGGACAATCAGACCTGATTTTCCACATTAGACTCCTCTACTCTTAATACCATGCTGATAATAGCTTCATACAGTAAATTTAACAGCAGCATTACCTGCTGGTGAAGCAGGTACCACAGCGTTACCTGCTGGCAGAAAAAAAAATACGCAAGTAAATGACTGGCTACGTCAATGGTGTTGATGGGAATGGTTTGGATTTCTGGATCATGTTCAATGATGTCAATATGAGGAGCTATTATCAGGAGATGGCGTGCACCTCACAAGGGATGGAAAAAGTATTTTTGGGAGAACCCTTGCACACCTGGTGAAGAGGGTTTTAAACTAAACACAAAGGGGAAGTGAGACGTAAATTCAGAACTTGCTGTGATGGCAAGATCTGAAGATGAGAAGATTAAAAATCTACAGGGAATGCTATATAAGCAGGCACTACAACTAGCTTACAAGGAAGTTCAAAAACGAAAACCATGAGGCACACAAAGGATGGATTACGATGTCTCTACACTAATGCACGGAGTATGGGAAACAAGCAGGAGGAACTAGTAGTCGTATGTATAGACTGGACTTCAGGAAAGCCGATTTTAACTTAAAGGTATGTTGGGTAGAGTCCCGTGGTCAGAAAGACTTAAAGAGATGGGAGTCCAAGAGGGCTGGGAGTTTCTTAAAAGTGAAATACTGAAGGCTCAATCACAAATAATTCCCTTGAGAAGAAAAGATGAAAGGAGCCTAAGGAAGCCAAGGTGGCTCCATAAGCAGTTGTCAAATGATTTGAGGAATAAAAAAAGAGTCATTTAGGAAATGGAAGGAAGGCCTTATTACCAAGGATGAATATAAACAAATAACCAATAACTGTAGGGAGAGTGTTAGAAAAGCTAAAGCTCAATATGAGCTTAGGCTAGTAAGAAATGCTAAGCATAGCAAAAAAGGGTTCTTTAGTTATATTTCAAGTAAGAAAAAGAATAAGGACACCGTAGGACCACTGTGAAGACAAGAAAGTGAAATTATAACAGATGATGTACAGAGGGCTGAACTGCTCAACTCCTATTTCTCCTCAGTCTCTTGTGAGGGAAATAGTGCTCAATGTGGAAAAAATGTAACACAACATGGGGGATGGGAATGGTGGCCTAGGATCACTGTTGGGGCAGTCCACAAACACCTAATTTCTTTAAATGAAACAAAGTCTTCTGGGCCAGATGAATTGCATCCAAGGGTACTAAAAGAACTTGCAGATGTAATCTCTGAACCTTTGTCCATTATTTTAGACACGTCTTGGAGAACAGGTGAGGTGCTAGATGATTGGAGGCAGGCAAATGTTGTTCCCATCTTCAAGAAAGGGGAAATGGAGGATCTGGGTAACTATTGACCCGTCAGCTTGACATCTGGCAAAATTTTGGAACAAATCATCAAACACTTGGTTTCGCAAGAACAAATCATGTCAGACCAACCTTATCTCTTTTTTTAGAGGAAGTGACTACCTTGTTGGATCAAGAGAATGCCATGGACATAGTTTATCTGGATCTCAGTAAAGCTTTTGATAAGGTTCCACATGATATTCTTGTTTATAGGTTGGTAAAATGTGGTAAGGATCCTAATTCTGTCAGGTGGATCAATAACCGGTTGACCGGTGGAAAAGAGTGACAAGTGGAGTACCCCAAGAATCTGTCCTGGGGCTGTGTTGTTCAAAATAATTATAAATGATTTGGATGAGGGATTAGAGGGGATACTTATTAAATTTGCAGATAATACTAAACTGGGAGGGGTAGCAAACACAGTAGAAAGAATCTGAATACAGGATGATATTGATAGGCTCAAGAAGTGGACTAAACCGAATAAAATGAAGTTCAATAGGGACAAATGTAAAGTTCTGCATTTAGGTAGGAAAAACCAAATACACTAATATAAGATGGGGGACTTGTCTTGGCAGTAGCATGTGTGAAAAGGATCTAGGAGTCTTAGTAAACCATACATTGAACATGAGTCAGCAGTGTGACTTGGTGGCTAAAAAGGCAAATGGGATTTTGGGCTGTATCAAACTAAGTATTGTGTCCAGATCACGGGAGGTGATAGTACCTCTGTACTCTGCTCTGGTTTGGCCTCACTTGAAGTACTGTGTTCAGTTTTGGGCACCCCAGTTGAAGAGGGATGTAGACAAACTGGAGCGTATCCAGAGGAGGGCAACAAAGATGGTGAGGGGTTTGGAGACCAAGACATATGAAGAAAGGTTGGGGGAGCTTGGCCTGTTTAGCCTAGAGAAGAGACGACTGAAAGGGGATCTGATAACCATCTTCAAGTATTTAAAAGGGTGCCATATGGAGGATGGAGCAGAATTGTTCTCTCTAGCCCCAGAGGGACAGACCAGAACAAATGGGATGAAATTAATTCAAAAGAAATTCCATCTAAACACCCGGAAGAAGTTCTTGACAGAGCGGTTTCTCAGTGGAACAGGCTTCCTCGGGAGACGGTGGGTTCTCCATCTTTAGAAATTTTTAAACAGAGGTTAGATAGCCATCTGACGGAGAGGCTGATTCAGTGAAGGCAAAGGGGTGGCAAGTTACAGTAGATAAGCGATAGGGATGTGAGTGTCCTGTATAGTGCAGGGGGTTGGACTAGATGACCCATGAGGTCCCTTCCAGCTCTATTATTCTATGATTCTATGAAGCATTTCCCCACCCCACCCCACCAACTAGAGGGACTTGGTATCCTAGTTTCCAATTACTTTATTTATATGAGAAGCATAGGTCTCTCAATCTGTCCTGGCTTCCCTATCCATCCATGCTACCTTTGGTTTCGGCATTTCAGGGTGGTGAGGTTTGGAGTGGACTACATTTTCTTGTAATAATTTTTTGTATGTGGTTTGTAGAGATAGGCTGGGTCTGTGTGAATATTTCCTTTGTTCTAGGAACCTCCATAAGGGGTCTTTGCAGTTGGGCTGTACAGCCATATGCCCAGCTCAGGGACTGTTGCCTGGCTCTAGGCCTCAGGTGGCAAGGGAACTATACAGTTGCTTGCACCCAAGTAGAGCCCTTGGACTTGCTGTCCCAGGTGGGCTGGGATGATGGTCGGTGTCATCAGCTGGCCCTGCAGTTTGGCCACCTGATGCTGCATCTGGGCTTGATACTGTGCAAAATGCTCCTGTAACTGTACTCAATAAAAGCCGTGGCTTATTTCCCTCTAGCACTGTTTACCCTGCACCTTCCCTCCTTTCCTTGACCCTGGAGTGGCAAGATAAGCTTCAACCACCCACAGTAAGACCAGAAAAAATGGGTCTATGCCAAGCTACAGAAATGTGCTAACAAAATAATCAGACTGTTTTGAAAATATATTAAGCAAAATGTTCAACATCCAAGAATACAAAAGAAGCATCCACTATAACGAAATATAATCCCAATTAAGTACTTCAGAAAAAAGTATACCAAATCTGCAACATGCAAACATCTCTGGAGAACTGAAATGCACTTGTACTAGAGGAGGGGGCTCTCAAGTAACATTTGATATAATTAGTTCCATTGAGAATAAAGTTGTGGAGGAAAAGGTGATCAGGTAGAAAAGCAGCTAATAGGAATGGTTAAAAAATAAACCTTTGCCCCTTCACTCTGGTCTCTCAATCCCCTGGGAATGCTGAATCCGTTTGGGCAACAATTCTCTTTCTGTTCTCTTGAGACTGATTATAAAAGAGGCAAAATTCAAAAACAAAAGACACATAATACCTTTTATATGCTTACACAATGTTATTTGGATTAATACAAGATATTATACAGCTTTTGTTTTGGAATCTTGCCAGGGAGCAATGGTGTTATTTTTAACAAAGGAGGCAGTTCATCTACTTTGCTTCCTTCCCCCATTTAGAAAAAAATCAAAGCTAAATGGCACTGAGCAATATGTTGAAAATAATCTTTTAAGGGTTTAGGGCTTGATTCGCTGTCCAGACAAGGTTCATGATATGATGGGCCAGACGTTTTCTGATGCTTGACAAACATGCAAACAAACAAATATTGACTATTTAGTTTTCTTGTCTCCAATGACAAGGCAATTCTGTTAACACTGCAAACTTATACAGAGCTCTACCCTTTGGTGCCCATTCACTTCACTGGTTTTAGAAAGATTTAACTCTGTTTAGGATTATCACTGAAAACATTCTTGTCTAGACAACTGTTACTTATCAGTGTTTCCCTTTTTCAATGGTCTTACTTTCTTGAAGCTTTGCACCATGAAAAATACCCTGCTATGCCTTCTCTACTCCTCAAGTGTTTTTAAGTTCTAGTGAGAAAACAATACAATGGTTCACTTTCACTTGGTGGGGAAAATGGTGTAAATTAACAATATAATGCTAAACAGTTACACCCTTCTATGCCCATTGATTTTTATGGATTGAGAAGGGGTAATTGTTAATCAGATTGGTCCCTCTTCTAGCACAGGCACATGAAGGGCGTCCTCTACATGGGAAGAATGAAACATGGATTCTGGAGCTGGGATATTTTGACTTTAATGTATATGAGATTGCCAGTTCTGGGTTGAGAAATGCTTGGAGATTTTGGGATTAGAGTCTGAGGAAGGCTGGGTTTGGAGAGGGACTTCAGAGTCCACCTTTCAAAGTAGCCGTTGTATTTAGGTGAACTGATTTCTGTTAACCTGGAGGTCAGTTGTAATCCCAGGAGATCAGGCATGATCTGGAAGTTGCTAAGTGTATAAAGGGTTCCCAAGTTGGCTTCTGGGGGGAAAGGGAGAAGAGGGACCTAAACAAAATGTGCCATCTAATGCAATATTTCATTGTTGGACGACCTCTCCTGAGGCTAGTAGGTAGTCTGAATGGGGACTGGACTGTGGGTTGGGAGGAAGCGAATGGGACTCTGCTACCAATACTGGATCATTTTATACTGTTTTATGGGTCTTTTATTTGTGAGTCGGTTTGGTTGGGAACAGTGGTCAATAAATTCAAAATATAAATAAATAACGATAGCATTTCTTATTTTCTGAACCTGCTTGCTTTTAGAGCCATGTGTTGCCTATTTGAGAAGTTGATATCCTATAACTTGTTCTAATAAAGTTTACACATATTTTTACAAAAGTCACACGTGCCCTGGGAACTCATGGAGTCCAGACTGGAACTCCTTGACATAGGTAATGTAAGAGGAAGGAGATAAGTATCCAGTTGCAAATGTTTGAGTTAACTGGGTTGATGGCCATTCCTGGGCTGTTGGTTGGCTACTGTCCTATATCTATGGGTCATTACTGCTTCCAGGGTATAAGGAATAGTCACACAAAAGAGCTCGAGAGACCTTGACTAGATGCCACAAGATGGATGCATCTACACATATAACTTAGCTAGGCCAGAGAATCCTGGGGTACAAAAAGACTTGTGTCTTGATAGGAGGTATGTGTCTTGGTATGGTATGGAGGGCAACTTTATTAGGATGTTTTTATAACATCTGTTTTCTCTACAGTGTACAAGCAGACTACAATAGACCGCAAAAGGCATATGTATAAGACAACATATTGGCTATTCCCCCCGCAAAGGTTCTGAAAGAGACCCTGCATCCAAGGTGTTTTACCTTCATCCAACCTAGAGCTCTATTCCATGCCCTTCTTTTTATGTCACCTTCTTCTCAATTTCAAAACTGGTTTAAAACTGTTTTTCTACTCTGGTCCACTGGCTAGAGGATGTTGCCTTCCCAGTCTTCAAAGGGCATTATATATGAAGCCTAGACAGGAATTCACAGATACCATGGCATGGTAATGCTGTTAGCTCAAATGGCTGATCCCCAGCAGGCAAAACCACAGTGATAGCACACACATTCTCCCACCTGTTTTTATCATCCTCCTTCCAGCACTTCAATCATGCTCAGTCCATACTCACTTCACGTTAAACAGCCTTGTTCAGAGAAAGGAGAAAAAAGAGAAATAATTTGATTTAAGTTTTGACATGTACTCTGCCCGTCCCCAGTGGCTCAGTTTGGGTAACAACAAAATTCCATACAGTATTAAAATACAAATCGGTTATTATAGAAAGAATAAAATCTAATTATAACATTTAAAATTTAAAATCAACAAATCACCACCACCACCTCACAAAGAGTTATACTGACAGACTAAGTATGCTGGGGTGGGGGAGGCTTATGAAATGTTTAGGGAGCCTGTCTATCTAGCCGGGCATACTATTAGGCAGGGAGATGAGCATTTCTTGTTATTTCTGTGCCTCAATTTAAGGGCAACAATTAAGCATTGCATCTTAAAAACATCAGACACTGATGATTTGCCAACTATTCTTCCTCTTATGGTAAAAATTAAACTGACTGCAAAGCTCAACCAGAGAGCGTCCAACGCTATGCTGTAAGTATCTGGCACAACAGACAGAGTTTATTTGTAAAGTAATTTATCCCGGAGGCTCCCAGGTTCCCACTCCCAGTTTTAGAAACATGAGCTTTTTCTAGAGTTTATACTTTCCCACCACTCATGTGAGAACTGAAATTTTCCCCTCAGAAAAATGTGTCCCTGTGTCAAAGGGCATTGCCCTAAACATGTCAGCTAAATATAGCGCCTGGCCAAAATCTCAAATTCTTGACTATAAACAGCCATCCAGGGAATGAGTACAAGAAAATGATTATATAGCACACACACAAACACACTTTTATTGTATCTGTCCTAGATTGCCTAGCCAAGGTTCTCTGATATGCTAACTACAATTGTAAATTAACGTTGAGAAACTCCAGTCTGAGTTTCTCAGTTTATCGCAGAGGAATTTGCTGGATTTCCATAGATGAGCTATTACTTGCTACAGTTGATTTAAATGTAACTGCTGTTAATGAGGTTGCGTAACTCGGCTCCAAAGGACCCACATAAGGCTTCAACTGCACAGAGCTCACATACAGTGAAATACATCCTTCACACAGTTATTTGAAAGTATACTTTTCTTTATTATTAAGTTTGTATGACCAAAGGTCTTAAGCATAAAACCAATAGATCACAGCAGGTTATAACAAGTGTTTCAAAATATGCCAGAACAGACAAGAGAAAAATACAGAATAATAAAAGTACCTCTCTCTCTCTTAAAACTTTAAAAACACATTGGATACAATAAATGAGTGGACCTATACAATTTGTCATATGGTCAGCAGGATATGACTTGTTTTAACAGTTTTTTTTAAAGAGACCACTATTGTCAGGTATTTTGCAACAGATTACATTATTTCTGAATGAAAGTCCGCTATCAATAAAGATACTATCCAGGGCTCAGCACAAAACTGATTTTTAGTCAGAACAGGGGTAATCCAAAGAGCCCTGGGGACAGTGCATCGATCACAGAATAACAGAAGGTGGTCTACAGCAGCGGTCCCCAACCCCCGGGCTGGAGAATGGTACCGGTCCGTGGATCAGTCAGTACTGGGCTGCGGCTCCTCCTCATCCTCCTCCCCAGCTGCTGCCTCAGGGGCTGCCCTGCCTACTCTGCCGCTGGCTCACCTTTGGTGCTCTCCGGCAGCCACCATGGCTGGGGCTCTCTCTCAGCATGGCACTGCGCAGCTGCTGCTGGCAGCGCTTCCCAGCGGGCGGTGGGAAGTCAGGGGTGCCGGGGGGAAAGCCAGCGGAGCAGGGGCTTAGGCGGCCGCAACGTCGCTCGGCAAAAGACTACCCCCCCCCCGGGCCACAGTAAAATTGTCAAGCGTTGACCAGTCCCCGGTGATAAAAAGGTTGGGGACCACTGGTCTACAGCCTCTATTGCACTGGATACATAGCCACAGAATCAATCTGAGAATGGAGCTTTAGCAAATTGTCCTCTCAGTTCTGCTGTTGGCAGGGCATTCAGTCTGGCAAGCATAAAGGCATGCCTGTGGCTAGGGTCTTGAGAGAGACTAGTGTACCAATGCCTGCATCAGTGTGCTAGCACAATCAAGGACATTCACCCTCATCCTGATCAGCTTCTTAGTATTCTACATTCTTGAGCATTGTGAGGGAAAGGCCAAGAAGCCTGTCATTTACTCACCTCTTCCAAGCACTTCTAAACGGTCTGAGTTTAAAAGGTGCAAAAGCCCTCCCCCTGCTCTTGAGCACTGGGTACTGAAAAGAGGACCCTCAGTCTCAGAAGCCAAGTCCTAGACTCGAATGAGAGCTGTGCAAACTCTAAGTGCAGTTCCTACGACACAACTAAGCGCTCCTGCCATTCGTCGCAGGAACTTAAGAAATGTATGGTCCACACCCAAAAACTACCCTTATCCAAAGTTCTGCCCCAAACAAGATTTGAGAAATTAGTTTAGCATTAGAAGCCTTGATGGCTGTGGGTATATATTGCCTTCTTTTTGAACAGAAAAAAACATTAAAAGAACATTTGCAATGGTTTTAGCAGTTTCCGTTGCTGAGCGGACATGGGCTTTCCAGGGGAGCTTATCACGGAACATAACAGCACATCCTTTACAGATAGCCTCTCCTGGACACAATAATCAATAAATGTAGCCAGTACAGGTGCATGGAGTGCTAAGTGTTTCCATAAAGCTTAAAAAGTAGAGGGGTTAACCCAGGGGTAGGCAACCTGTGGTTCTCCAGATGTCCATGGACTACAATTCCCATGAGCCCCTGCCAGCAAATGCTGGCAGGGGCTCATGGGAACTGTAGTCCATGGACATCTGGAGGACCACAGGTTGACTACCCCTGGGTTAAAAGACAGCCTTGTTTAATACCTGTTGATAAGGGGATAGGAGCAGTTAGATCCCTCTCTGGTCCTCAGTGATTTTGTGCTACTGGATTCTCATACAATTTAAAGATTAGCCAGTGGAGCCTATTATTTATTATTGTTTTAGACAGTTCAGCCCACAGACAATATCTTGGGACTGAATAGTATCCTACTTGCTCACTCAGACACTTCTGGCTTGGCTTCCTATCTAGAACAGGAAAGCCATGTGCAGGGTGAGAATGAGGCAGCATGCGGCCAAGTCAAACTTAGGTCCCCAAATGCTTCTTTAGCTACTTAATGTCCCATCAGTCTGACACTGCATCATCCTCAATGACTTGCTCCTATTGGCTACCACGTTTTGGATCTGCTGCAGTTTCAAGGTCATATTCAAGGGAAACCCCACACTGAGTATGTTGTAGTAATCAAACTGTTACATGTGAGTAGGTGTACAACACGATTAGGAAGGAGGAGGAGAAGTAATGTGCTTTTGCAGTGGGGAGTCTGCTGATGTTGCAGAAAGAGATGTGGCTGAAGAATTGGCAGAAAGAGCATTGCGTAGCAGAGACACAGAGAGTGCAGCTGAGGAAAGCTCACCAGAGGCGTCACAAGGAGGCCCCAGCAGGATGCTCAAAAGTCGCCTAAGGACATGGGAGAGAGACCAGCAGGCAGAGGAAGCAAGGAATGAGTGGACTGAAAAGATAAAACAGGATTGATGTGGTAAAGAGAAACTGGTTGAGAAGAAGACAAGAAAGGATGGAGGAGAGGAATGGAGTACTGAGAACATTACAAGAGAGATGGATGAAGGATAGGAATGTGGCACAGAGCAGCTGTAAGTCTGCTGTAAAAGGAAGGTGAAAGGGAGGCATAGCAAAATGTCATACCTGTGCTAGAGTATCATGAATTTCATTAATTATGAAATAGAAAATATGCCTTTGAATGCTTGAATAGTACACAATAATAGCAACTTTATTATCAAAAGGCTATACAATTTAACCACCGTTGAAGTCTGATGCTCCTTCAGTGAAACCTCTTGGGCTGAGTGGGTATAATCAGTGGTGGAAAACTGACCACAAAAACTGCACATTAATCTTGTGCAGATGAATTTACAAGTTAAGCACCATAACAGAAATCTTCTGCCAGGTGTTTGACAGAAGCAAGTCATTAGCAGGCTTCCAGATGGGAGTGCATGGCATCCAAGAATATGACATTTGCAAAGCAGGAACAAAGCCTTATCAAACTATTCTTAAGATATAAAGCAATAAAATCAACTCGTAGAACCAGATGTTGCTCTTCCTTAAAAACCAGCTGTTTTAAAGGAATAGTTGAGCCAAATGGAGCCAACACAGGCCTTCAGGAATAGTATTTAAAAAGAACTTGGTTCCCTAAAGAGAAGAAAAGAAGGGTTTTTCTATGAGAACCATGGGAGGAACAGAACAAAAAATCTGAAAGCTTTTTGTGAGAGGACAACAGGTGGGGAGCAAAGAAGGGGGCCAAGTTGATCTTTGAGAGCAACTTCTACCTCCAACTGAAATGCTGTGATCCTATCATGCCTATTAGATATGCCAGTGTGCATCCAAAGGTGTATCCTCTTCCCTGCCTCCAGCACAAGATTACTGAACAAGAGCAAAAATAAATTTTAAGGCTGAGGTTTACAAACTGATAATCTGGCAATTCTACAGTAAATTAAATGGCTCTTAATATAATGAGGGTGTGATAAAATGACATAACAGAAATGTATTAAGAACAATGACATTTACAAAATGAGGCTGTATATATTATTTTAAAGGGTTCTTAAATGTATACAACAATTAAGGATAACTGTGTTTGTGTGTGTTAAGTGTCATCAATCGGTGACCCTATGATTTAACGTCCTCTAAGACCATTAACAGCTATGCAAGGCCTTGCAAACTGGGGGTCATGGCTTTCTTTATAGATGCAATCCATCTCATGTTGGGTCTTCCTTTTTTTCTGGCTGTCTTCAACTTTTCCTAGCATGATTGTCTTTTTCATGATTCTTATCTACACATAATGTGGCCAAAGTACAATAGCCTTTGTTCATTTTAGCTTCTTGGGAGAGTTCAGACTTGATTTGATCTAGAACCCACTTGCTTGTCTTTTTTGGCAGTCTATGGTATCTGTAGAACTCTCCTCCAACACCACATTTCAAAGTAATGAACTTTCTTCCTGTCAGCTTTCTTCATTGTTCAGCTGTGACATCCATACAGAGCAATGGCAAATACTGTATGAATTATTGTGATTTTCATCACCAGCAAAATATCCTAACCTTTATGAATCTTTTCTAGATTCCTTCATCGCTGCCTTTCGCTGTCTCAGTCTCCTGATTCTTTTGGATGTAGTCTCCCTTTTGGTTGATGATGCAGCCAAGGAATAGGAAATTTTGAACAATTTAAATTTCTTCACCATCAGTATTAAAGTTATATGATTTTCCAGTTGTCATTACCTTTGTCTTGATGTTCAGCTGTAATTATGCTTTTGCACTTTCCGCTTTAGCATGTTCAGTTTTAAGGAGTGTTTCAAATGTTCACTAATTTTTGCCAGTAATATGGTATCTCAAATTATTAATGTTCCTTCCACCATTTCTCATTCCACCACTAATCCAGCCAGTGTGGTGTAGTGGTTAAGAGTGGCAGACTCTAAGATAGAGAACTGGGTTTGAAGTCTGCTGGGTGACCTTGGGCCAGTCACAGTTCTCTCAAAATTCTCTCAGCCTCATCACCTCACAAGGGGCCTGTCATGGGGAGAGGAAAAGAACTGTGGACTGCTTTGTGATTCCTTCTGGTAGAAAAAAGTGGGATTCCAACTCTTCTTCTTTTCTTATGATATATTCTGTATTTAGACTGAAGAGAGAGGAAGATACAATACATAGTTTTCTGACCATTCTGTTTTCCAAATTCTTTCTTAATAGTAGTCTCTTGTTCAGCATTCAGGTTGGGCATCAAAATAATCAGAGACACAGCCATTTCATTTAATACCTAAGATAGTTTTGCATGATCTACACAATCAAAAGCTTTGCTGTAATTTATGAAGCACAAACTGATTTTCTTCTGAAATTCTCAGTAACCAATATAACTTTGCGATATGATCTCTAGTGCCTCTTCCTTTTCGGAATCCTGCTTGAGCATCTGGCATTCCTCAGTCTATGTACAGTTTTTAAAAAATCAGTACAGTGAAACAATATCTTTTTTAGGACCATCCAAAAATCATAAAGCAGAGAGTTAGCTTTCAAGGTTCACAGACTACTTCCTCAGCCTCATTGTTAAACAAAAAGAAAAGAAAAAAAGGAGGGGGCAGGGAGATAAATTCCTGGAAGACAGCATGGTAAAAACCCAGTTCATAGCAGGTGGTTGTTTTGAGATTCACAAAGCTCTCTGCAGATGAAAACACATGTTGCACCAAGCATACAGAGCCAAAGAATCGCTTGATGCTCTCCCTCTGAAAAAAGTAGATCAGCAGCTATCTGAGTGTGTCTCTTGTAAATTTAAACTTGAGTGAGAGATCTAAAGATCTGAGATCTTTCCTACCACTTATAAGGAATTGTACCTGCTAGTCCCTGGCAGCATAACAAACAACAGCCAGCAAACATAGGGTAGAATCACAGAGCAGGGAGGAGGCATACAGGCCATCTAGCCCAACCCCCTGTTCAATGCAGAATCAGCCTATTTAATATAATATTTAATAAATATTTCTCTTATATCATGTTGCAGCTATGTTTATCATTCCCTGCATTGCTGTAAACACATGTTGCATTTTTTTTTAAAAAATCACCTTGGCATACTCCTTGCTCCACTTCTGCTAGCCAACTCTCCCAACAGCAGATGCTGTAACAAAAGAGACATATCCATTGGCTACCTATATTTATTGGAATCTTTCCATGACCAGTACAGCCCAAGTTATATTTTTCTCTTAACAATCAGCTGCCACCCTTTGAATCAGGAAAAATGTTTAACAACAGTGCATGCAAGTAATTGTTGGGAGTCCAGCAACACCTAAAGAGAATAATAAGCCGCCTGTGTTGTTAGTCATGAACTCCCAAAGCCGTCTCCCTCATCTGCAGTTGGGTAGCAGAAACTTGGATGTTTCAGTATGTCTTACAGGAAAAGAAACAACTCAGTTCTGCCTTGGATACTTTGTTTGCCTGAACTACAGAACAAGGCATGGAGCCCAATGGGAAACCCCCCCCCCCCAACTATTTTAGTTTTTTAGGGGGGGGAAACACAACTCAACTGATAAATAAGAATCTGCATCTGGCAAATATTATAATAAAAACTGTAACAGGGCAAATTTATTCTTCAAAATATATGCATTCATTTGCCTCATACTAACCCAGACAACTGGCCTATCAACACTGGTCTCATTTTCCTCAGTTTCCATTTATGCCAAAAGGCTGCCAATGGCTGATCTGGTGGGTGGGCTCTAAACCATTATATCCCACTGATGTCCCTCCCATCCCCAACCCTTGTCCCACCTCAAGCTCCATCCCCAAATCTCTAGAAATTTCCTGACCTGGAGTTGGCAACCTTATTCTAGCATCTTAAGAAGGGAGTTCCTAATCACTGCCCTTTTCAACTAGGGATGCCAGGGCCCGAACCAAAGACTTTCTGCATTACTTATTTATTTTTTTTAGAAACAATCATACCCTTTCCGGTTGGCTCAAGGCGGAACACAAACATGTACTCTGATACTGAGCTATGGGCCCTACAAATGAAGGCATATCATCATGAAATAAAGAGAGCAAAATGAAGGAGGAGAAAAATACGGAAAAGAGGAATAGAAGTTACAAACTGAAGAAAGGTTGCTTTATTTCCTACAACACACTAACAGGAAAGACCTGACTCAGCTGGGTGAAGGGAAAAGGGAAACAGACTGCTGAAAACGACAACCCTGTTAAGAAGATGCCAAAACCAGACCTTCACTGTGCTCTGCCTTCCAAATGCTCCAGCCACTGTGGTGCAGATTTGCATTTAAAGAAAACTAAAGAAGGCGCATTTTGAATACACCATGGCTCTGCCTTGAGGGGTCCTCCAGTTTACTTGTCCTGTTAATTTTGTCCCCTCAGTGGTCCTGGACAGGCCCCAAAGGTAAAGCAACCCAATGCCACTGGCTATCTCCTAGATCTCCTAGCTTATGTCAGTTCAACACATCATTAGTTATTTAAAATGCTATATCTCACCGCTTGTTCATTCTTATCAAGCAGCCTGGCACACTACATTCCTTACCTCCATTCCAGTTTTATGTACAGCTGCTCTTTGAGAAGTGGTGATGAGAAAGGCCCAGCAGGCTGGAGTTGTGTCAAGACTGGAGGGGGCATAATATTTCTTTGGCTTAGGTTTTTGCCTATTCTTTAGCAGCAAGTACAGTTCATTGAGCTGGTTAAAGAAATGCCTTTGCTGGTTCTAGAAAATGTAAAGAAACCTCCTCTACGGAATGGACCAAAGCACAAAATAAACTTTACCATAATATACTGAGTGGAAAAAAAATGCAGTGGGTCTCTCACACTCTTTCCTCAAATGCAGTTGTGAAAAGCCAGCCAGGTAGAGCTCTTTTGCTTTTCCAGACGGATTTTAATCATTGTATCAGGTTCTTTTTTTGGCAAAGGAATTTTAAACATGTTCTCTCCTCTCCCCTACAAGTCTTTTCTGTGCCTACAGTGAAACATAGAAATAAAAAAAAAACATCAGGGGAAAAGCCAAGAACTTTATGAAACAGTTGGGGCTCATCATTCTTTTCTAGATCTTTTCTTCTGTAGCAAAAGCTGCTTGGGACCTATAAATGCTTAAACATATAACAGTAAAATCAGAAGAGTCTCAAGAGAGGCTGTAGAGTTTGCAGAATACTATAGAAAACCCACATTAGTATTGCTCCCGCTCCAAAATGGGAAATCCTTGGAGATTTGGTGGTGGACCCTGGAAGTGGGGGAGGAACCTCAGGGAGTATGATACCATAGAATCCATCCTCCAAAGCAGGGCAATTGATCCCTGTCCCATGAAGATGAGCTATAATTCTAGTAGATCTCTAGTTCCCACCCTGAAGCTGGCAACCATATGCTCACATCTCTAGTGCCTGGTCTCTAGTGCCTGATCTTGTGGGAGAAAAAGTCCAGTGAGCAGAGTCCATTGACTCTCAAGGAGTTCAAAATCCTAAAGGCTTATTCTGAGAGTCCACAAACTTCCATTCCAAAATATTCATGTGAAATGTTCCTTCTCTTAAACTAGAATAACCACCAAGGCTAGGCCCTTGGCATGTTGTTAAACCTCTTGAGAAACCATCTTGCCATTAAATATTTAGTTTTACAATGCCAATTCTTCAGAGGGCACTAACAGCCAGAGCCAGTTCACCACCTGTTGTCTCATCCCACCCTGCCTGCTCCACTGGACTGATGGGATATTTGCTGGCCTTTCAAAGCCAAGTTCTCACAAGGAGAAAGAGAGTATGCAGCCTCTCATCATTAGTGCCATATAACGCTATGAGCTGGTGGGTGTACATGGGAGCAGATGTGTAGGCTGATCCTGCATTGAGAAGAAGGTTGGACTAGATGGCCTGTAAGGTCTCTTCCAGCTCTAGCTGTACACTGCTCAGGGAGCAGTATAAATAATTGGTTAAGGGGGGCAGGGTGTCCGGGATATAGAACCCCAAGGGGCCAATCGGAAGGTGCGCAGCATGTTACTTCCGTTTGGCCCCGGACTGATAACAGAGGGGCCAATCAGGAGGCATGAAGTGCCTTCCGATTGGCCCTTCCACCAACTGCCTCCACTTCCAAATGCTTTGTGCCTCCCGACCCTCCCTCTCCCCCCCCCACTAACAAACAAGCGAGGCAGAGCTGACCCGAGGAGAGGACGGTAAATCCACGGGGAGGGGGGAGGGAGGGCTGGGGCACGCTACCCAGGCGAGGCAGTGGGTGTGCTCCACCAGGCCTGCGGAGCGGCCCAAATCTGCGGGGTGGGGAGGGAGGGCGCCGGGGAACACTCCCCAGCCCCTGTGGGGCTGGAGAGCAGGGCAGATCCGCGGGGGGAAAGGAGGGGGCCACAGGCTGAATCGGCAGGGCGGGGCAGGAGGGTGGGGGCTGGGGAACACTCCCCAGCCCCCATGGGGTGCACCCGCCACCTTTGATACTACAAACTGTTTTTAGAGGATTGGAGGAAATGAAGCCAATGAAAACGGAATTTATCTAGAAGCCGTTATGGTTGTTCCTCCTGGTATATAAAAGATGTAAATGAAATTGAATTTACTCATTGTATACATTATTACAAACATGTTGCCTTAGAAAGGTTCCCTGTTTTCTTCTGTTGATTGTTCATTGTGAACCTTTCTTTTTTTGTACTATAACCCTCTGTAGCAAGAAAGGCCTGTAGCAAACAGGTCTAAGTTCTGTGGATGGCCAAATGATGCAGCTCTGGAGGTCTCTAAGCAGCTGCTGCTTACTATTGGGAGAACGGATGTTACTCTGCCATAATCAACATGTATATTTGTATACAAAAAGAAATCTCTCAATGAAGTAATTATATTTTCACTGCTTCCCCCGCTCAAAGGAAGCCAAGCGCTGTAGTGCTGCCCTCTGAAGTTCCTACTGCTTGGGGAAGTGGGGAGCATGTAACAATATTTTTTTCATTTCAGCTTCCAACTGTCCTTTCAAGTTTTCATTCTGTGCTTTGCCTTAGCACAGATGCACATCTATGTCAAAGGAATCTGATCTCCTGCCTGCAATATAGGGCAGAAAATCCCTGTGGAAATCTTGCAATGTAAGGCTTTTTGTTTAAAAAAAAAAGCCATTTCCAGTTCCTGTGCGGGGGGGGGGGGAGCAAGGGCCCAATCTTGAAGCAGTACTGAAGCTCTGTTAGGTTCCCACTAAATCAGTGAAGCAGAACGGCTTCCTCTCTTAAGGCAATCCAACACTGCACAGAAGAATTTGAAAACAAAACAATAAAATGAGTCCATCAGACCCCAGAGGAAATCCTTCTGCCAGTTTTGCTGTGGAGCACAGCTCTCTTTTATATAATTCCTGTTAACCATGAAGTTGTATAACACTATTCATTATTATTTCCTGAAAGTCAAGTCTGGTAAATTCTAACAGGACAGATGTTATGACTGACAAGAGGCTGCTGCTACAAACAGCTCCCCATAACTTTTGCATGCCACAGTGTTACAAAGAGGTTCCCCACTAAGGGCCAAGTCCCTGTTCTGACAGAAAACTCATTGGGTGGCATTGACTAGTCACTGTCTCTCAGTCTAATGTTATAAGGTCATTGTGGAAATAAAATGGCACAAAACATAGTTTGGTGACTGGCTACCTAGGACCCATTTGCCTCCCTTGCGTTACCCATTTGCCTCCCTTGCCAATGCCTGCCACTTATCACACTCAACACCTTCAAAGGTTGGCTGAACAGTGGGAGAGGTGATAAAGCATGTGGAAGAGAGAGTCAGATGAGCAGGGGGTATGGAACATTATTACAGATTTTGACTGCAGAGTGCATCCCACTTCTCTTAAGACTGCCCAGGGGGGTCAGAAGTGGCATGGTAACACATTGCCTTTGGCCTGGCTGATGCTGCTGGAGGAGGTAGCACATGAGAGTCAAGCGCTATTATGACCCAGTCGGCTACTCCATATAAATGGACAACATGGACATGAAATTCACTGTGGATGATACAGCAAAGTCTAAGGTTCCATCTCTACTACCTGTAGAGCACAAAGGTAATGGGTTGGATCCAGACTCAATTTCAACTGATTCCTCCTTCCTGCTGCATCCCCCCCTTCCCCAAGCCATTCCTCGGGGTTCCCTTGAGAGCAGCATTTAGTGGAGATTAGTGTACTACTGTGGGAGGAAGGAACCATTTTGCTGGTAGGAAATTTAGTCTGGATCCAACCCAATTTGGCCAGTGACAATGGGAGGAACAATGGTCCTCCTTCTACTGTCCTCCATACAGGGTCCAATGATAAGAGTCACTGCCCAGGAGCATAGTAATCAAAGTCTGTTCTAACAAATGTTTGAGACTACCAGTTTGGTAAATTAGTAATGCAAAGTATAAAATAGCATGCAAAGATTAACTTAACACAGAAGATCAGACTTGAATTCTTTCCCAGGCACTTCCCTTTAAGCAGAGAACTGGTTTAGAGCTGGTTTTCCTACAACTAAAATAATTTCCTCCTACCTGGTATACTGCTCTGGAGAGGCACCACGGTTTAAGCATGACCCGCACCACCTGCAAATTTCGGAGCCGAGTTGTCCCCAGGACACGAGACGTCAGATTCCATACTAGACTGTCCCAAGTATAAAGTAGGTCCTCAAGCCTAAAGAGTACAGTGGCCATGCCAACTCAAGCTGGCAGTCTCATGCGGTTTGCTAGTTTCTGAGATTCCTAAAGAATGGCAAGGTTAAAAAGTCACAGTGATTTTCCATGCAAGGAAAAATAAAAACCCTCAGAGCCAAAACTCAATGTTCCCCTTCTCGGGAAATTGTTCCTCCTAACATTCTCGGTATATTTCTTAAAATAAAATTATATTGCACCGGGGCCGATGCAAAAATAGTCTTTGCTCGCTAGGGAATTGCGAGTCTTTAGAAAGCTGGTCTTCTTCTATCGATTGTTCAGCACCATAGAGTGGAACCATGAAATAAACTAAAGTTCAGAATCATCACTTTGCCTTCAAAGCACCGGGATTTCATCCAGACAGGATGGAAAACAAACTACTCTTCTTTCTCCCTCTCTCACTTTCCCCTTCTCAGCCAACATTCTCAAGGCATTCCATCTTTCTATTTAACTCTTTAAGATGAAGTTACAACAACCGAAAAATTACACTGCGACACAAAATATCTTCCCCAAATTGAAAAAAATAACCAATTGGACATTGTTTGGATACAGTCTTCTGAACCCCAGCTACTCTTCTTTTTAGAGTAGATGGTGACCATTTATCAAAGCAAATCAAAGATTCACTTTCAGCTTTTCTGCCAGCCTTGCAGCTGCTAAAAGTGGTGGAGTTCCATTAGAAATTAATTACCCATTTGTATCAGGGAGCAGCGGCACCAGGACTGGTGTGAATGTCTAAACAAACATCATCCTTTCATCTACAGGGTACAAAGACGTATGTATTCATTTAAATTATTCATTTCTGTCCCAGTTTTTTCCTGATCTATAGGATTCAAAGTGGCTTATATTCTGGAAACCAGCTGAAATCTCATTTCACAAGAATTCAATACAAACAAGAATTCATTTATCCCGTCACAGAAACTAACTTCCTTTCACAAGTCACTAAATAATCATGATCATCATACAGTGCTGTTTAATTACAACCGATTCAAGCCATGACAGCCCTTCATGGGATTCTCAAGGGAAGAGACAAGCAGAGGTGGTTTGCCATTGCCTGCCCCCTTGTAGCAACCTAGGCCTTCCTTGGCGGTCTCCTATTCATGCACTAACCACAGTACTTAGGTTCTGAGGCTAGTCTCGGCAACTTAGGAAGTCACCAAAAACACTTTGGAAAAACTCCATCAGCAATCTCTGCAGGTTTAGAGATTGCCACATATCTTCCAGAAGACCGTTCCATAAAACCACTGAGAAAATCCAAGCAGCACCAATTCTCACTAACCTCAGTGGAGGAACTGTTCATAATCTTTGGTCTGGTGATGAGCGCTCTCTTGTGGGCTGTATGGGTGAAAGTGGACCTACAGATATGAATATCTCAGATCATGCACACCTTTTAAGGTTAGCACCAGAACCTCGAATTGAACAAGGAAGCAAACTGTAGCCATCCTAAACTAGGGGTGACGTGTGGCAAGGTCCTAACGCCTGTCATCAATCCAGCTGCTGCATTCTGCATCAGTTGTAGCATCCATGTTATAAATGATTAGCAAAAAAGGCCAGCACATCAGAAAACTAAGTATAAAACTAAGTATATTAAAAGAGAAAAAAGTTCTTCAGGATATTTTATAATGTGATCTCTTTTAAAGAGGTGATGATAGAATACAGCAGTTTTGCCACAAAGCAAAAGTGGGCTCATGGTTGGAATTCCGTAGAATGTTCTTAGCGAGACATCACTATATCCCCCCCCCCATACCAAACAAACAAATTGCTAGAAAGAATAGTTCTTGTCTATCAGTTATATCACCGAACTTTTCAAAAATTAACTCTAAAATTATTAGAAGACTCCACAGGAGCCACGTAAATCTTCAGCCAATATAGATGACCATTTTAAAAATTAATTTCCCTGATTTAGAACGGTTTATGCAGCCTCCTGGGCAGTATCTTTCAGGGTGAATAGATTCATATAATATTTAAATTGGATTAATCAAAGCTCAAGTAGCTGACAATGGGGCAGAATACATGCCTCAATTCTAGAACATAGTAGATACAGGAGAGGAGGGGAATCAAACATAAAGATGGCAGAATTGGGTTTGTAGGGCACACCCAAATTTCCTCCTACATAACCGTTCAGGATACAGGAACCTCATATTTTGGTCCCCCTAATTCTGACAGCACCTTCAGACAAGAACAGACATTACTCTGGGGCAGAACGACCATATTCCAACATCTGAGAGCGCTGTGTGGCAAGGGTGCCAGAAGTGGTCAACACGTGCTCCATGTCTTCTAGGAATATCTGATTCCCTGGTCCCCAGCTTTGACACAGCAGCCTCTTCAAGTAGCTCCTAGAAGGAGGAGTGGCACTGGTTTGGGGAAGAGCTCAGTGTTGCTAAAAGACATGCCAGAAACATCTTTGTTTTTGATCACTCTGTGGTGTTAATTATTTTTACAGTTCAAAGCTGCCAATTCCTTTTTAAAGACTAAATTTTTTGATCCAAATCCACCTCTTTGATCTTTTCAGAACATCTATGATCTCGTTGTGAATGAGTTCTGTTAAGACGTTATGCATGAATGTGCCTTTCATATTTGAAAACGATGCAGTTTCATGCTTTTTTTTTTTTGAAGAAGAAGCAACTCCCTGCCCCAATCTATTAATATTCACTCAAGATTTCGGTCTTGTTTATTTTTCTTTCATGAAAGTAAGAGAAACCAACATCAATTTAATCCATGAAAGTAAGACCCATGCTATAGGTCATTGTTAAAGGCAAGTCCTCAGTGTGGAAACATTGCTGATTATTGGTTTAAAGGAACATTTAATGGAATTAGGATTTTCATTTGTGTGATATTGAGGGTCTCAGGACCTATCTGCAAACACTGCTTGATTTTTGTGCATAAAAATGTTTTAGGGCCCTGGGAAAGTATGAAGCAGGCACTGGCCCTGCCAATTGAGCTTCCTTTACAAGAAGCAAAAGAATCATTCTTAGAAATACCCCTCCCCCACTTACGAATGTCAACAAGACATTATGCCATCTGAGCTTGGAATGCATTACATGGTTCAGATTATATCAGTCCTCCCCTATCCCTTAGACTCCCTTCTAAAAAAATTCTTCTTTTCATAGGAAGCCCTGCCACACCATTTACAAAGTATTTGCCCAATTATATGCAACCAAGATGTAGATTTTTATTTTTAAAAGAATGCTATGTAGCAGTATGAAATTCTGTTCCAATATTGATACAGTTAAACAGCTATTTAAGAAGTAGTTTGCAAATCTCTGCAAGATACTCAAACACAGCTAGAACAACCAACTTGGGTAATGTCTGAGACAGTTCAAAATATTTTGGGGTCAGTGAGAACAAGATTGATGTTAGTCTTGGGTTTGCCACAGTTCTCCCTTTTGGACTGTCTCCCCTTCCTTTCTTATAATGTCAAGGACTGCATCTCTACGTCTTTGAATATTGCACTAGCATAGCACTGTGGCAGGGTTGGGTGAGACCCAGGCTCTATAGAGCTCTCATTTCTTTTATGGTTTTCTTCCTGATGGTGCATATGTATAGAGAGCTGGGTGTGTGCATTCAGTTCACTCAAACTGGAAAAAAAACCACTTACTGGTATTTTTCAGTATTTTCTAAACCAAATACCGAGTCTCTTATCTGTTTCAGCACCACTAAAGCTGACCCAAATAAAAGCTGGATTTTTCCAGCTTATATTTGGACATGCCAATCAGCTATGCCAATCAGCTGTCATTTTCACCACCACTCCTTTCAAGTGAGGAGAAGCAAAACTGCTAAAATGGCTGCCAGCCATTTAAACCTAGCAATTGGCAGGTCTGCCCATCAGCTGTTAGGTTTAGGTGGCTTCTCTCTTGCCAAACAGAGGGAAGTGAAAGGGACTGTTAAAAGGGCTCACAGCCATTCCAACCTTATAGCTGCCAACCATTTAAATCCTGTTTGGCTTCCCCAACTTTTCTTGCTTCACTTAGGCTTATTCTGCACACATTGGATAATGTACTTTCAGTGTGCTTTTGCAGCTATATTGTCCTGTGCTTCTAAAGTGCATTGAAAATGCATTATCCAATGTATGCAGAATGAATCTTAGTAAAATCTATTTCTCTTATGTCTCTTAATCTTTTCTCCTTATGCTAGATAACATGGGTATGACTGGGTTGGTTATAAGGCATTTTGTTATTGCTATACTACTGTGATAGATTACTTTCTCAACAGGTCAATCTAGAGATTGTCAAGAGATCTTGAGTGGTAGCAGCTAGTTACCAGTTTACTTTCCAGAAAACCCTTAGTCTATGGGAATTTTCCAGCAAAGGAAATGTGCCATTTCCCCTTCCACTGTAGCAGCTAGCTTCACATTTAAACCTCACAGTAATGCAATATGGCCACAGAAAATCAGTGCCCACACCTGGGAAAAATAAATCTGTAATCTGTGGGCCTTGGCAGGTTCTCAAGCATGCTACTCTGATGCCTGCCAACTGTTCTTGATATGTACAAAAATCTATGGCCCCTCCATGGCGGACTGATTCCTGAAGAAATGACTTTGTCTCTAAGCACTACAAAACTGATTCTTTACATGCGTCCGGAGTTGGTTTGCCTAGTGCAGGGTTACCCAATCATGGTACTAATGTACCATACGGTACTGCAAAAGCCCCTCAATGGTATAGTGGTGTGGGCTTTTTTTCAAAATGGCAGCTGGGGAGAGCCACCTTGTGGAAGAAAAAGACTAAATTTTTGAAAAAGTCTACCATTATTTTGGTAGGTTGACGCACCCCTCCCAAAATGGCCTGGAAGGGATGGGTAGGGGAGGCCCCCAGCCATTTAACTCTTTGCTGTTCAAACCTCCTCACTTCTGGGGCATGGCAGGGAGGCATTGCCTGTTGATATCACTTCCTGATACCTTGAAGCCTGAAAAATATTTCAGCTGTACCTACATGGTCAAAAGGTCGAAAAAGGCTGGCCTAGTGTATGAAAAGAACACAGAGTATTTGCTCTGAGCAGCATCCATACGAAGCTCCCATAAACAGCAAAGCACCTGCCTGGGCCCTTGTATTCTTCTAATTTGGTTTGCAGATATTTCAACTCCTTTGACAGAATGCAACCTCCCTGAAACACTTGGGGCATTAAATGGGCAATGCAAAGTACCTCTGTTTCTATTCAAATGATATAGGCTGGAGTAAACAGTTCGGAGAAAATAACTCTCATTTCTCAATCCTCTGATGTTCACATGTCTCCTCACCCTTATTTGGGCTACAAAAGATACAACTCATTACACAGACTTTGGCTCCAGGAAAAAGCTGATGAAACATCAAAATGTACAAGAACATACATAATAAAAGCTCAAATATCAACACAAGAGCTATGTCAGCCCACAGGCCTGGTAAATATGGGGCCTAAACAAATGCTCTCCTCCAAGACATGGAAGAGCAGGCACTCCACCACCACCACCACCACCCACAACATTGACTTCATGAGTGAGTTGGTCTGTACAATATGCAAGCCAGTGGGGGGGTGGGGAGACAAAAATATATCACTGCCTGTAAAAAAAAAAAGCAGACTGAAGTTGTTCAGAAAGCTGAAATCAATAGCTGATTTATGATCTCAATTCAAAAATGTATGACTCATTCCTATTTGGGTGGCTGCTTGTCATTTTGCCATTTTCCTACTATCTCCCCTCCCCTCCCCTGCCAAAACAGAATAGGAAATTTAAAGGAAAAATATGTCATTCACTCCCCTTATCTTGATCTGCAGCAAATGCAAATGCAGTGTGCTGTTATCTGAAACTTGGTTTCCTGTTACTTAGAAGGACATTTTAGCATTTTACGGGTGCAAGATTCCCCCCCTCCAATCCAGAAAGAAATCTAATGAGTTTGTAGTTTGCTTCGTGCTTGTAATTAAGTAGGTCACAGCTGTGAAGCAAAGAGAACAAGAAAAGATACTCAGATCACACAAAGCCCAGAGCAATCAAATTGTTTGCAGCTGAAGGAAATGGCAGTTTAAAAGAGGAGGGGGATTGCAGAAGTCTGGAAATGTGGAAAATGGGAAATTATGAACTAAAAACTGCAATTTGGCCCAGATACGGATGCGGTACAAGAAAGTGATGCAGAAATAGCTGATGCTTGGGGGTGGGTGGGTGGAATAAATACCAATAATTTACCTATTTCTTAATCTACTCCAAGCAGAGTTGTACCCAAGCAGCCATTTTAGCCCAACTGGCTTGCCAAAAAGCTGCATAAAAGGATCAGAATCAAAATGTTTGTTTAAAAAGAGGACATATCCTGGGAATGTGAATTTTTATAGACATGGGTGCATGTGCAAACCATTGCGCAGGGCTACTCAACCTAGATTATTATTATTATTACTCAAACTAGATTCTTTTGCTCAATACAGGAGCAACTCCACCCCAAAAATAGGCATGTAGTGAAGCTAGAATGGACTCCGGTCATGTTTGCAGGAGGAGCAGCACGCTGGAAGTTGACCAGATCATGTGGAGGGGAATTTAAAACCAATTGCTCAAAAATAGAATACGTAGGATGATTATATTATGAGAAGACAAGAGTCATTGGGAAAGACAATCATGCTAGGCAAAGTAGAAAGAAAAGAGGAAGGCCCAACATGAGACAAATTGAATTAGTGAAGGGTGAAAGTCCAAGTGTAAAGTCTTCCACTGGCACCCTCATGCCACCAGTCTTTTAGGACCAGACATGTTATTATTTGCATCCATGGCAATCACATTCCAAAGTATGTGACCAAAAGCAAACAAGTAACGTTTTCATATTGATATTTGTAGAGGAACCTTATTTTAGTCTCATTATTTTAGCCTTCATTAAACAAATACAACAAATACGGTATGTCTGATGCGTTGGCAGACTATAAAGAGAATGCAGAACCAAGCTGATTAAAAGAATAAAATAGTTTTATTCAGAAGGGAAACAAACTTGGTATGGAAAAAGGGGAGAAGAGAGTCCTATCTGTCAGTTTAACTGTTCTCATCTGCATTCACTCTGTTTGTTCTGGAGGCAAGCAGGGAGGAAGTGTGCTCAAAGCAACTATCAGGAAGTTCCTATTCTACCTATGAAAAATACACATCTCTTCCAGTGTCTCCTGTAGGATATTCCTCATATGGTTTTGAATAATGCACACTACAGATCTTGCATATTCCAACAGTTTGGTCATGCTAAATTGGTCTTCTTTCTTATAGTGAACAGCTTGGGGTGATAAGCATGGATGCTTTCATTCTTTTATTTATTAATTATATTTATTATATTTATATACCACCCTCCCCGGAGGCTCAGGGCTTAAGTGCTGCATGTTCTTCTTTCAATTCTTCAAAACACTTCAGCAGTCCAGTTGTACAACTCACTGTTATATAGCCCTCTTTGTCAATTAGATCGTAACAAGCATGAAAAGTTCCCTGCACCATACATGTTTTTCTTTAATCTCTGTTTGTAACTCTGATTGGATCATGTACTGCTGCTGTTCAGTGATTGTATCTCCTCTGCTCCAAAAGGTTGTCCTTGGTTCATACATCAGCCTTCAGAGGGCTAAACACAGGTCTGGGTTAAGAACAGCCTGATCCCTACAGTAGGCATCATGCAGCCAGAGACTCAAACGTTGTGCTGCTGACCTACGGATAAAAATGAACCCTCAACACATGAAGGCACAGCAAAGCCCAAAGTAATATGTGCATGGTTCATCCAAGACACAAGAATATCCTAGCTGGCTTGCACAAAATCCTTGCTAATGGAAAGTCGGCAGGGTTCGAGATCATGAAACAGAAAACAAGGACTTATTAGTAAAAGTGCCTGAGCCCTGGTTGTGTTAATGGAACGATCTCTGAAGCAGGACACACTCTCTATTGTGCTATTCTCCACTGCCCAGAATGCTGTTGATTTGTTAGCCAGCAGAGGTAATCTGCAGAGATGGACAGATCCAGATCATTATCCATTATCTAGACCAGGGGTAGTCAACCTGTGGTCCTCCAGATGTCTTTAATCAAGTGAGCTTATAATTGATCAAATTTCTTAATATTTGTTTGCTCTTCAAGGGGGAAGACATTAAAAGAATTTAGAAATTCTAAATTTTAAACCATCTAGGTTGTTTTCCTTCAGAAATATTGTGTTTGCTGACAGGGGCTCATGGGAATTGTAGTCCATGAACATCTGGAGGGCCACAGGTTGACTACCCCTGATCTAGACCATAGGAAGGATGGGGGACTGATCAAGTTGGACCACTCATGGAGATGACGGCGTCCAACTGGTTTCAGAGATGCTGCAGATGACAGCCCTATGGTGCTAAATCTATAGTTTGAACAACTGGTTCAAGCTCTTCGCAAAATTGTACCAAGATATCCAACAGTTGGTGTAGAGGTTGCTTGGGTTTACATGAGTTAGTGAGCTGAAGAATCACCTGGCCTAAGCTTGGCTGAACAAACTTAACAATCATTTTACATGAACAATGCAAAGTAGTGGAAGAAAATTCTCTTTCTGCCACTATTGTGTCTGTTTTAACCAGTGAAGATTTCTTGTGTAGTGAAAGCACCACTGCTTCCTCCTGTTCCAGGGGAATACGCTCTCCCTGATGCCAGTTTCTGAGATATTTAACAAATGGAATTCACTTCAATCTACTCCAGTTTGGACTCCATGGTTAGTATGGATGGGGATAAAACCTCCAAGGATTACCCTCCTGGTCAGGGGCATCAGGACAGAAATGTGCCTTGAAATATGTTGTCATTGAAAGCGTGATTAAACATTGCTATCGGAAACATGGGACCTACTTGGGGTTTTGATGCATTCATGTCAGGCATTTCCCTTTTTGAGCCTACAGCAGCATTAATCATTTGGGCTAGAGTGTGGGGAACACATAACAGGCTCTTTTAGTTTGACATTATTTCATGCTGTTATTTCTTTTTTTTTAAATGCACAATTGTTTCCTCACTATCTAAAGTGCCTTTGGCAAAGAGAGGGGGACAGAAATTACTAAAATAAACAAATAAAAATAATGCATTCAAACACAGACTAAATTGGACATTAGAGGGGAAAGGGAAATCAGCAGCAGTTCTGTTTGCCTGATAACAATATTCCTAAATGTTATGGACAATTCTTTATTTTGGAGGAATACATTTTATTCCACAATCTCATAGTTCACATAATGTATGTCCCATTTTCAGAAGCCATTACTTTTACATGTGGATACCCAGAACATCTTCTTGAATTTTAATATGGACAAATTGATGCCTAAATTGCACAAACGTTGACATCATGCCAAGCAGAAATCAAGCAATGCAGGAGACATTCTACAATTGGAAGCTGTGGAGGGAGTTTGGTGGATTGCACAAGCAACTGTATTCTTTCTGAAAAGGACAAAACATGAACCGCACCCCCCCCCCATTGGATCATAATTTTAATGAAGCTGGCTGGAAAAGTTATCATTGGACAAAACACTGCATGTGTCCTCAATTTCCTCATCTAAGCAGTTTATTTCAGGATACAAGGGTACAAACAATAGTGCTTCCTTTCTAGCCTGAACTAGAAGCCAATCCAAACAAACCAATTTTGTATTTCCCTAAGGAGCTGCCACTGAGATCTGGAAGTCAGCAACAATGACTGCAGAATTAAGTATTGCTCCAAAGTAGACCTAAAAGCCACCTGATTCTTATATAGAATCCAGACCAGCTATAGGGGAAACAAGTTTTCAATGGTATAGATCATCCAGAGTTGCTAACCTGCAGGTGCGGTCTGGAGATCTCCTGGAATTACAGCTTATTTCCAAACGTCTCCTGGAGAAAATGGCAGGTCTGGAAGTTGAACTCCATGGCATTTATATCCTGCTGAGGTCCTTCCACAAACTCTGCCCTCCCTGGGTCCCACCTCCAAATCACCAGGAATTTCACAATTTTTACTGTTATGCAAATGTCTACTTTTGTCATGTGTTCAGTTATTTGGAACCTACAGTATTCCTGTTTCTACTCAAACCATACAAAAAGGGGGGTCCTTATATTAGAAGCTTTGTGAAGTGCCTCCAGATCTCAGGAATAAAACTAGGAAAAAAACTAGGACTAAAACTAGGGGAAATGGCAGGCCTAATTTGAAATAAAAGGTCACTCTATGGGGACCCCCCCCCACACACACACACAGTTTTGGGACAGCATATATGATTCTCTCATATTCCCAGTCCAACTAGAAAAGTTCATGACTAGGAATGGGGTTTTATGTATTTTTAATTGTTTATTTGTTGTTAGCCACCATGAGCCAGCAGTGGCCTAAAAGTACAACGATAAATAAATAAAATAAATTTACAAATAAGATATGAAGGAGAAATTTTTGTATTCCCCTCTAAAATTCAAAGCACACAGGGGCTCCTGTACTTTACTGTTTTCCCCATCAGGTGTGGGTCAGAAATTAAAAAAGCATTTGCATTTTTGCAGAAGCTCTGACTATGTGAGGAAACGGGCACTGCTTTATGGAGAACCATTTGCCTTTACAATAGGCATATCGTTTTATATTCTAAAAATGTAAAGGTAAAGGTATCCCCTGTGCAAGCACCGGGTCATGTCTGATCCTTGGGGTGATGCCCTCCAGCGTTTTCATGGCAGACTCAATACAGGGTGGCCTTGCCAGTGCCTTCCCCAGTCATAACCATTTCACCCCCCAGCAGCAAGCTGGGTACTCATTTTACTGACCTCGGAAGGATGGAAGGCTGAGTGAACCTTGAGCCGGCTGCTGGGACTGAACTCCCAGCCTCATGGGCAGAGCTTTAGACAGCATGTCTAGTAAAGGACAAACAAATGTACACATTTTAAATTCCACCTAACCATTTATGGTCTATGGATAACTTCCCAGAATGAGTGCAAAATGGGATTCCTAGAAAGCTGGATTTTTGCGGCCAACATTATTTCAATTTAAACATTTTTATGTCACCTTTCTACCTGACCAGGATCCCCAAGACCATGCACATAAAATCGTTAAAGCACATGAAAAATTAAAGGCTTGTAAACTTATAAAATCATTCAATAAAAACACATAAACACATAACAATACATTTAGCGGTTTTTCTGTCCTCCAGGGGAATCCCAGTTATTATATAGCAAGCCAGTTGACCTTTTCATGAACACTATTTGAATGGGAATCATCTTCTAAAAGTTGTCTATTGTTATTTGCTATAAGTCTTTGCAGGCAGGACAAATATAAGTTACAAAGAGAACTGTCATCTTTTCTACATCTATATTTAAACACTGTTTGCCTTTACAATGTGTTTTATATTCTAGCAATAGAAAAAAACAAAACAGACATTTAAATTCCACCTAACCAAAGGGCAGAGCAGAATAAATCTATTAGTCTTCAGTGTGCAGTAAATACTGTGGTGGGAAAATGATCCCCCTGCCCTTCGCTGCCAAAATGTATTTGTACAACCACATTAATTGCTGGACTCATTCTTGTTTCACAAAGGAACTTAGCCTATGACAAAGCAGAGCCCAGACAGAAAGTTTCTAATTTCAGTTCTACTGGACAAGTTTGCTTTTATAGTATGGGTGTTACATATTGAATTCAAATTTGCTCACTAAGTTACAGGCTTTTACATAACCTTGCTGGCTGGCCATCCAGGAGAACTGATCTTTCCTTTCTGGAATACCTATCCTTGTTTGACATTGTTGTTCTTCAAGAGACCTGGACTCAAATGCCTCTGACAGCAGATGAATTTTCCATATGTGAATTATTTGCATCTGCTGCAGAGCCCAGGGGAGGACTGGCTATTCTAGTTTTTCCAAAACTTCTACGGTAGTAGAATTGGGGCCAAATGCTCAGCACTCACAGGCCATAGATGTGCAGTTCAATAGAGTTTGCCTTTCAGTTATTAATGTACACATAGCCCCTCAAAATAAGCAGCTTAGGCTACAAGAAATCTGGAGAAATCTTGAAAAGTACATAACTAGTTGCCTACTGAAGATCCCAAATGCTCTTGTTTTAGTAGCTGGTGATTGTAATGCCAGAGTTATTTTCTTCTGATGAGTTGTTAACTTAAGCAACAATGCTGCCTCTCCCCACATGAGTCAGCATTTTCCTTGCTCCCACCCCCACAGTCCAAGGATGCTAAATCGAATTGTAAAGGTTTCCACTTAGCACAATTAGCTAGCAGATTAGATTTGTTTATTTTGCAAGGCTCAATCAAGGGCGATATGCCAGGTGATAGGAATGTCAGTCCCCAGGTGGGGAGTTAGAGCTCATCTCCAGACTAAAGAGATCAGTTTCCCTGGAGAAAATAGCTGCTTTGGAAGAGGGACTCCATAGCATTCTACTCCACTGAGGTCCCTGCCCACCTCAAATCCCACCTACTTCTGGCTCCACCCCCAAAGTCTCCAGGTATTTCCTAAGCCAGAACTGGCCTCCCTACCCGGTGAGTACACATTTTGGTCAAGCTGAGGAGATGGTACTATTGATTTTGTCCCAGCTTTGCATAAACTGATTATTTAATATAATGATAACTTTTATTATTGTTATATATATGCCACCCTTCCCTGTTTGGCTCAGGGTGGCTCACAACAATATTTGAAACAGTCCAATTATATACATAATAACTTATTAATTAAACAATTTGAAAGCAAATTAAAAGCTGCTGCTTTTTAAAAAAATTGTTTATTAGATTTTAAACCTGCCACTCTCTGGAACCCTTATAGTGGGATGCTATGCGATGTTGAGAGGGTCCAGTGGGTTGGATGGGTTCACAGGTAGTGATGCCAGGATTTTAGATGTTATTTTCCTGGCCTCAACAATAGGCCTGGTGGAACAGCTCAATCATACATGCCCTGTGGAACTCATTTAAATCTCACAGGGCTCTGATCTCATTAGGCAGTGTTCCACCGGGCTGGTGCCAGGGCCAAAAAAGCCAGTTTTACCTTTCTGAGACTAGGGACCCTTAATAGATTTTGGTCACCTGATCTTAACATTCTCTGGGAGATGCAGTGGAAGAGGTGGTACTGTAGTTACAAAGTTCCCAGACTGTTTGGGCTTTGAAGGTGAGAGTTAAAACCCTGAAATTGATTTGGTCTCCAATCTGGAGCATATGTGTAATGTAAGTACTCTAGCTTCCACATTCTAGACCAGTTGGAGTTTCTGAAGCACTTTCAAGGGCAGTAATACACTGAGAGAGCTACAGTCGTCTAGCCTGGTGGTGATTGTTGCATGAATCCTGGAGGCTAAGTTGGGAGCTGATAGGTAAGGTGTCAGTTATTGTGCCTGGCAGTGATGATAAAATGACAAGTGGGCAGCATTTGTGACCAGGGCCTCCATGGATAAGGAAGCATCCAGGATCACACCCAGGCTCTTAACAGTGATTGGAGATGTCAATTGGACCCTGTTAAGTACTGCGAGTTGCACTCTTCTAGACATTTGGCCTGGGAGTCTGGGTGTGTTTCCATCAACATAAATACCTGGATGTCATCAACACACTGATGACAGCCCAGCTCGAAACTCCAGACCACCTGGGCAAGGGAGCACATATAGATGTTGAATATCATCAGAAAGAGAATAGCTCTCTTCCCTAGAACCACCCTCTGTCCCCGACTTTGGAAAAAAGACTGCAGCTATTTGAAAGCTATGTTCCAAATCCCCATGTTGGCTAAGCATTAGGCTAATAGCCCATGACTGCAGCAAATGCTGCTGTCAGGTCTAGCAAAAACAGCAGTAGCATGGCTGACAATCTACCATCCAGCTGCCTCTGGAGATTGTCTATAAGGCCAACCAGAGTCATCTCTACCCATAGCTAGACTGGAAGCCAGACTGTAATGGATCAAGGGCTGATATTTCATCCAGGAAACTATGTAGATGACCTGCAACCACCCACTCAACAATGTTAACCAGAAATAGCAAATGCTAAAATGGGTGGTAGTTGGCTGGGTCGAATGGGTCCAGTCCTGATTTTTTCAAAAGTAGCCTAACCATGGTCTGCTTTAGCCTCTTCAGGAAAGTTCCTGGAGCTAGGGACATATGAATAATCTCCAGGAAGGGCCCCTGAATTTCCTTACCACTAGCTTTCACCAGCCATGGTGGACACTGGTCAAGGGGTATGTGGTCAGCCTAACAGCTGGTAAAGTACTGTCTCCATCAGCCAAGGAGCGTGGACAGAAGTGGTCCAAAATAGGGCCTTGACATGGCCAAGGGGCCTTTCCCTAATGGTATCGAATCTTGGCAACTAAATCCAGGCAGAACTATAGGATTTGCTCTGCAAAAAAGTTCACAAAAGCTTCACTGCTAATGTTCGATTGAGTAATTTCAGATAATCCTTTGGTTAAGGATGTCAGTGATAAAATTGTTTTGAATAGTTGTGCTGGGTATGAATTTGCAGAGGCAATAGAGGCCACAAAATATTCCCTTTTTTTGGCCTCTACTGCCATCTCATAAACATTTGTGTTTTATAAGATTTTCTTGAAAGAGTTGGGGCCCACCAAATCAGCATCTTCTTGCCATTACCATTAAAGATTCAAAGTCTAGTAGTTCACCTAAATGAAAAATGTTATACAAAGCTGACTTGCTACTGGTTTCTGGTTATAGTAGGGCGATAGTAGGGATTTTTTATCTTTTTTTCATCGGGAATATATATATATATATATAAATATAAAACTATAAATGTTAATAATAATAATGATGATGATGATGATGATGATGATGTTGTATTCTAAAAACTCTGATGTGTTACCAAGCAAACAAGGATGACTGAATTTTTGGGTGCTGCACAGGCAACTATCTGTTCCTTGGAACCCTGCTCCTCCTGACTGATTAAAATAAATATATGTTGCTAATACAGGAAACAAATCCTGCATTAAATCAATTTATTAATAGCCCCAGTGTAACCTCAAATCCTTAGACCTTAAAAACTGGAATGTAATATACATTCACATCTTAATCGTTAGCTAGGAAAAAACATTACATATTTGTTCACTGGGTTGTTATGAGACCTCAAATTAACTGACCAACCCATTTCCTTCCACTCTGATGAATGAAAGAACTGACTGTGGTTTTCCTTAAGTTGAGGAAATGTATTAGGGTTACATATGGTGGTTTTCCTTTAGTTGAGGAAATGAATGGTGGTTACCAGGGCTCTCTGGTATATGGAGGAGCTACATGAAAGGAGACAGGAGCTATAATTACTAGCATACATGGAAGAAACTTCAGTCTTGGACCCATTCCAGTTGGGCTTCCAGCCTGGCCATGGAATGGAGACAGCACTGGTCATACTGATGGATGATCTCCAATGATAGCTGGACCTCACAATGCCGTTTGACATAGTCAGACACAAGCTTTTGGCTCACTGCCTTGCAAAAGCAGGGATGTGGGGGACAACTTTACAGTGGCTGATCTCCTTTCTCCAGGGTCACAGACAAAGGGTCACAATTGGGGACAATCAATCACATCACTGTCAACTTCCTTGCAGAGTGCCTCAGGGTGCAGTTCTCTTCCCAACTCTATTCAACATCTTTTATGTGCCCTCTTGCCCAGCTGGTCTGAGAGTTCGGGCTGGGCTGTCATCAATATGCTGATGATGATACCCAGCAGTACCTTCTGATGGTCACCTGGGCTCACCGCCAGAGTGATTTGCTAGCTGCATGGAAGCAGTAACATGATGGGTCAAGCACAGTCACCTGAAACTCAACCCTTCAAAGTCAGGGGTTCTATGGATGGGTAGTAAAGGACTGTGAGGAAGCATGGCTACGCTGCCTGGATGGTGTACGGCTTATGGCTGTGCAAAAAGCCAGGAATCTGGGCGTGATCTTCAATGCCTCTCTTACCAAAGAGGCACAGAACATGAGAGTAGCATGGCTGACATTCTACCACCTCCACCAAGCCAAACTACTAGTGCCCTACTTGACTCTGGAGACCCCGATCCATCCAACAGCCACCTCTAAATTGGATTTCTGTAACACATTCTACGGAGGTCTACCCTTATCCCTGACGTGGAACGTGCAACTAGTTCAGAACGCAGCAGCCTGAGTCCTTACAGGAACAATTTGAAGGGCCCATATTTGGCCTGTGCTTTGGGAGCTGCAAAGACTTTTTGGTAAATTTCAGATCAGGTTTAAGATACCAGTATTTACCTTTAAGGCCATTTGAGGTCTGGGCCCAGCGTACCAGATGGACAATCTCTCAGTCTATGCTCCCTGCAGAGTATTCTGCTCTGCAAACACCAACCACTTAGTAGTCCCTGGCCCCAAGGAAGTAAGTTTGGCCTCAACCAGGGCCAGGATGTTTTCAGTCTTGGCCCCTACTTGGTAGAATGAGCTTCTGGAGGACATCTGGGCTCTTCCACCAAGCTTGGTGTAGTGGTTAGGAGCGGACCTCTAGTCTGGCAAGATGGGTTTAATTCCCTGCTTCTCTTCCACATACAGCCAGCTGGGTGACCTTGGGCTCACCACAACACTGTAAAGCTGTTCTGACCAAGCAGTAATATCAGCGCTCTTTCAGCCTCACCTTAGTCACAGGGTGTCTGTTGTGGGGAGAGGAAAAGGAAGGCAAATGTAAACTGCTTTGAGACTCCTTCGGGAAGAGAAAAGTAGCATATAAGAACGAACTCTTCTTCTTCTTCTTCTTTTGGTTGAGGCATGTGAATCCTTAAACACCTAATGGGCTCCCCTACTGAAACACCCCCCCCCCCACAATAACATCTCAGTCTGGAAGTAGATTGATAGAAAGGGACAGTACTAGAATCAACCCTATTACAGCTGCTGCTGCTAATTATGGATGTGGTTTTAAAGCTTTAATTGTTTTAAATTGTTTTACATTTTTATTAACTTTTAATTTGTTTTGTTTCGTTATCTAATGTTGTACACCACCCTGATCCAATTCACCATGCAATCCTAAGAATATTTTCCCCATGTAAATAGCATCTAAGAACACATTCCCAGATGTAAGCCCTGAATACGATTCTGAGTATGTTAAGGTAGGAAGGGGGAAATGGTGCTTTTCATTTGTGGAAAGTCCTCTAGATCAAGTGTTCCCTTAGAAAGGAACCTGGTAACCCACCACTACCACTCAGAACTTCTTGAGGACTTCTAAAATGATCCCTGAAGAGGTAGTCTTCCAGCACAGTACTAGAGCAATAACAAAATACCTTATAACCAACCTGGGCTGATTCTGCACTTACTTTGTTTTTTCCATTGTTGATCATGGTGAATTCAGATCGATCTGAACCCAGGTCTTCCTCCTTGCTTTCCCCCAAATTGAAACAGAAAGCATTCTGCACTTGATTGGGGAAGCTCAGAGGGGGGAGGGCAGAGGGGGGGTGAAATCCAGCTGGCATTAAAGGAGTGTGCTTTATTTCTTTTGATTGCTTGTGGAGAAGCCAAGTGCAGCAGGAGGCTGCTCGTCTCTTTCTTTCCTTTCCTTAATGAGCAGTGTGGGGGGGGGGAACCAAGCCAGCAGCAGTCTCACAGTATGAGGCAAATCTCTGCTGATAGATGTGTGGTATTATGGCGTGCAGTCACTTTAAAGCAAATTCCAAAAGGAGAGCAAAAATAAATCTTGGGTGGAAAGTCTTGCAACCGGGAACCACGAAGTCTTTGAACTGACACCCTGGCCAAGCAGGGAAGACTGCTTTGCTATGAGGCAGGGAAAAGGAAGTTCATTTGCAAAAAGGAGAAATCTGCATACTTGGTGATTTTTCAAATATTGATGCTTATATCCACTTCTGGATATCACAGGGGAAAGGTAGGGTCACTCTGGATCAATCATGCATGTTTTAGAGGGAAAAGGGCCCAAAATCAAAATGGAAATTGAATTCAGTGTAGACAGGAGGGATTTATTCAAGCCGGAAGTGGGTAAAAAGCCCTGTGCAGACTATACCCTGGTAGCAACCCCGCAATCTAGCACATGAGGAACAGATTAAGAAAAATATCTGAAAGAAGAAATTGATTGTATTAAGCAAAGTGGAAAAAAGTGAGAAAAAATGGGAAAGGGTGGTCAGATTTGAAAGGCAGTGGGAAAAGCAAAACAAAAATGCAGGGAAAGCAGCACAGAGCTATTCATGTGAAAAGCAATAGTTGGAATAACTAAGCTAAATATACATTAGCAGGTTACTCAGAGCATATGCAGAGTTTTTATGTTTACAAGAAATCAAAGGAGTTCTTAACACATAACTTCAAGTGGACCAAGTTTCCACTGAAGAATGAAAACTGAAGACAAAGGAAAATCCCGAATGACCATATATTTATGCAAAAGCAAGTTGGACCAAGCCAGCCCCCTTTCTAGAATGAAAAGTGGATTTCTCCAATACCACTCAACCCCGCATCTCTGATGTCAAAGATTATTTTTACCAATCAGAGCCATACACAACATAGCTCCACCTCTGTCGAGCATCTGGTAATGGCTCTGGACTTCCATGACAGATGGTATGATCCTTTGTCCAAAAGGCATTGTCTGCCAAGATGGTTCAATGTGAAATGGAAGTGATCATCCATCCATCCATCCATCCATCCATCCATCCATTCATTTGGCTAGCCAGTCAGCCAGCCCTCTGTGAATGTGCTCAGGACAATTCACAATAATAAGATAAAACAATCAATAAAACAAAACAACATAAAACTACTAAAATTAACCAATGAAGCCCTGCTCCTCTAGCCATTTTCCATCTGGCTTGCAGAGTTAGAGTAGCCAGCTGGTGTGGTTAGGAGCAGTGGGTTTGATGAGGAGCAGAGGGTTTGCAGCCAAGCTGGGTGACTTTGGACTCGTCACAGCCCTGATACTGCTACTCTCATGCAGCAGTAATCTCTTAGTCTCACCTACCTCATAGAGTACCTATTATAGGGAAAGGAAAGGAAGGTGCTTGTAAGCCATTTTGAGACTCCTTCTAGTAGAGAAAAATGGGGTATAAAAAACAATTCTTCTTCTAGCACGTGCCAGCGGTAGAAGGAGAGGAGGGAAACAGAAAGGAGAAGAAAGGAGAGGAGGGAGGCCCTCATGGTGTTAAACTGCCTTGGCTTCAACCATAGACCTGGCGGGAAAGTGCCATCTTACAGGCCCTGCAGAACTGTATGAGCTCTGTCAGGGCCCTGATCTCAGTTGGCAGCTCATTCCATCATGCTGGGGCCAGAGCCAAGAATCCGTGGCCCTGGTTGATGCCAGATGGATATCTTTGGGACCAGCGATCACCAACAGATTGGCATTTGAAGAACAGAGTGCTCTCCAGGGTACATAATGGGACTCTCAGATACACAGGACTCAGGTTGCATAGGGACTTAAAGGTCAGAACCAAAACCTTGAGCCTGATCCAGAACTCAACTGGCAACCAACGTGGCTGTTGGAGGGTAGGTCCTAGATGCACCTACCTCCCCCAAAGGCTGCATTTTGCTCAGCTGCAGCTCCTGGGGCAGGGCCACAGGTAGCCCCACATAGGGTGAGTTGCAGTAATCCAGTCTGGAGGTGACCACTACATAGAGCACTGTAGCAAGATCTTCTGGGGCTAGGTAGGGCACTAGAAGAATGGTTCTAGATCTGATGCTTCCTCTAAGAATAGCTGAGAAGCTTCGCTTTGTGAGATCTCCTGCCCCAACAGATACCAATGGCTTAAGATTTGCTTCAAAGTTTTCTATGCTACTCTGAATAGAGTACCAATTTCCAGCTTTTGATGCTTTGTCACTCTTTATCAGTTGATTATGATGACTTCCTCTTATACCATTAGATTTTCTGATTCATTCAGGGAAAAGTCGGTTTTGATTTGATAAACTATTTGAAACTGTCAAAAAGTATATGACACTTCCTAGGTGAGGACACACTGGTAGCTGTGATGGGAGAAACCCAAACATTAGTGCAGTTGGGTGTTGATCCATTTAAATCTTCCATAATGCTTGTGCACAATTCAGAAAAAATTCCCTTCAGATTAGGAAGGTACAACTGAGTGGCCACTCAGAGATCAGAAGTGACAGTCATGCTGAAGCATTACCCTAGAGACAGTTTCATTGCTTAGCTTTCTTGTCACTTTTCACAGGTGCCATAAAAAAGGACATTTGACTATCAGTTTCATGGAGTCTGCATAGGATGTGGTAAAAACCCATTGACCTAATTTGTAGATACAGATACCAATTCATTCGTTACTTTGGCTAGAGTTAATTTGTGGATGTTTTTGCATATATATTTTAATTTGTATATATTTTAATTTCAACAAGTCCTTTACAACTGTTTATTTAATGCTATGTGTTTTAAATAGCTTTTAAGATACACATTTATCATGCATGTTTTACAACATGGCAATCCTTTTGAGGGCAAAAAAGCAGGGTATAAATTTTGTTAAGTAAATTTTTTAAAAATGCACCCTGTCTTGGAATCTGATTTTTTTTAAAATAAGGAAACCTCCTCTCAAGAAATTATACTCAAAACATTTCTGCAACTCTTCCAGTAACAGCTCTGTCACTGTTTCTGCAGTTTCCCCTTCAATCGTATAGACCTTAGCAGTAAAAGCTATGGGAAAGGAATGTTTGCTCTCAAGAGCCATCAATAAAACCTTAATATTTGGAAATTACAGTCTGTAACAAACCACACATTCCAATTAAGGGTATTTACATTTTTAAAGAGTATTGGCAATTTCTGTCAGTTCCTTCTCTCTCTGCAAACTCCGACTTAGTTTCCTGTGCTGTTCCTGAATCCTGAGGGTTCGCTGACCCCAAGTACAAGATTCGGAAGGGGGGGGGGTGTCAGTGAACAGTGAGAGGGAAAATTGGTTACAATCTCCAGCCCCTTTGTAATCTTCGGACTACTGGTCCCCAGCTTTAAAATGACTACCATGATAGCAAACGTCCACTTTTAAAGCCATTTCCATTTATATATTTATGCTCTTCTGACTGAAGTCTTGAGCACTGACAATCAGGAACCATTTTAAAGCATGGGCATCTTAATGCCTAGGATAGCTGGGGTCAGTGTGGGAATGATCTCATAGTATAGACATCCCTAAAACATTTTATATTACAGACAATGTAGTGAAAGGGCAAAGGTGTTAGAAGAGCTAATCATTCTACCCTTCTATTCAGTTCAATTCTGCTTCTACGTAGAATGTTTCTGGTAAATTGTTCCCAGAAATATCTTTAACAACACCATATGCAATAACCTGACTTATGTCAGCTAGAAGACAAGTGGAATGCAACTAGGCATTCCTTCTCCCAGTAACAAAAGGCCATAATGAGAAACATGGGGAAAATCTCCCATGGATTTTGTCTGTGAAGCAGAGAAAGGGTGAGTAATGTCCCTGCACTGTTGTGGGGGTTTCTACAGAACGAGTAGCTTAAAGATTGACTTCCTTCTAGCTCTAAAGTCTCTTTCCTCATTAAATGTTTATTTATGGAATGAACTGCCACCCACACCACCCCTCCATGAATGTAAGACCTTTTCATGACTGGAATGTCTCTTGATTTCGTTCTTTAAGGAATCCTTTACTCTGTGCTTGTAGTGGGAATAGATATCTGCCAATGATGTTTCTTCCATCCTTTTTTGGGTGTTACTGCGGTGAATGAGATCAGCCAGAAGCATGAGGAAGGGGGCGGGGATGGTGTCATTGGAGTAGGAGCCAGATCTCACTGATTTTAATAAGGGCCTTGCTGCACATCTTATTTTTTGCACACAGTTAAAGGCTATACATTATGCAGATGGCACATCTTCTCTGAAGACAGGGCTTTCATGGTAAATGCTTTCAAAGTACCCAAAGTGCAGTATTTTAAACTTAAGGAAGTGTTATACTTGACTCAAATGTGACACCGTCCTCTCCTCCTTCTTTTGTATGGAGTATCCAGCCTGATGAAGCATTCTGGGGAGCTCAAAAGCTTGCTCCCTCTTGGGGAATGATTGGTTGGTCCGGATATGAAAAGAATGGGTGGTGGAAAGTGCTGTCAGTTTACCATATCTACCAAGTATGGTGACTCTGTGGGGTTTTCAAAGCAAGAACTGCTTAGAGGTGGTTTGCAGTTTCCTTCCTCTGCTTAGTGACCCAGGTATTCCTTGTGGCCTTCTATCCAAATACTGACCAGGGCTGATCCTACTTAGCTTCCAGCATCTTATGAGAACAGCCTAGCCTGGGTTATCCAGATCACACTATAAAAGGAATTGGATGCTATTTTATTTTAAGTCCCTAATAAATCAATAACATCTAGTACATACTTGCAATCTTTTAGTATCTGGGCTGCTTTTTTAGAGGCAAGCAAGACGTTCAGCTTGGCCAATTACAATACTGCTTGTTTATATAATCTTACAGGACCAGATTTGCCCCTAATTTCCCCAGATCACTGCTGAATCATTAGCTGCAATTCAGCCTTCAGACTATCTACAAGAATGGAGATCCAATAAAGCGAAGCCAGTCCCTCTTCTAGCAAGCTGCCACAGTGCTGTTACTAGAATACCTGATTTACCAGCCCTGGCACCTTCTATTGAGGACATTTCTTGATAGGAACAGCTACCATGAGTGCAGTTAGACAAAAGTGTATGCTGGTCAGATAGATTCACAGTGCTGCTGCAAGAGGCAGCCTTGGACCTAAATTCAAAGGACTGTAAATGTGGAAAGACTATTCCTGTATGCAAAAGAAATGAAAAGTCTCTATTGCTGACTTAAATCTTAAAATTTCTAAAGATGCATGAGAAACAAAAGTAAAAGATAGGACTAGAATCAGAAGCCTAAGTACAGCATTTCAGCAACTTGCATGTAGATACAAAGAGAATGATTGTAAAAACCAGTGTAAAGAAACAGAACAGAAATACAAATGAGAAATATCTATTCCACAAGAGCTCTCCAAAAATCAAAGGAAAATTTAAAGCATGGTTAGACATGATAAAAGAGCAATATAGAAAGACATTAACTGAACAGGACAATATAAAAAAAGATGGGAACAATATACTGAAGAACTGTACAAAAGAAAAAAAATATGACAGTTTTCTTCCAAGCAAAATATTTTTATGAAGAACCTACAGTTTTAGAAAGTGAAAAGAGAACTACACTGAGAGTGATTGAGAGAAACAAATCACCAGGAATACATGGGATATTAATAGAGCTATCCCAAGCCACAGAAGCAAAATCCATCAAAATCTTAAGAATGTGCAAACAATGACCCACAAAGCTGAAACATTCATTTACATTCCTGTTCTGCAAAAAGATGTCAATGACTGCAGCAATGACTGCACCATTGCATTAATTTCTTCTGTGAGCAAAGAGATACGTAAAATCTTACAACAAACACTGTTATCATAAATGGAATGAGAAATGCCAGCTGTCAAGTCACTTCTGATTTAACATGCACATATCTATAGCAATTACTTTAAAAACAATCCCTTAAAACCTCTCCAAATGGAAAATGGGGGCAGTGACAGCTGATTGTAGGAAAATGGTGCCAATGTTGGTGGGACAGAACTTTGAGAACGAATACCTTTCCATCCAGACAAGACACTAACATACTCAGATTGTGTTTGTTCTCAGAATACCATGGCAAAGCAAGTTTGAAAAAGAACATACCAAGGATGGGGAATCCCTAAAGATGATTAGAGGTAGGCATCATGAGACGCTTCCTGCAAAGAGCATTCTACTTTGGTAGCCAAAGTGGAGCAAAATGTCCTTTGGAAGAAGTCAGGGAAGTAGTACTTGGCCTTCAGGAGCCGCTCAAAACACTTTCCCAGTTCTCTTCCTTCTCTTCTCCCCTTCCATTACTGTGGTTGTAAATAATCCACCAATTAATGACATCCAGATGGAGGGTCAAGCTGGGACATTTCAGACAGTAGGGCTGATCATCTCTTCTGAAGCCACACAGATGCATGGGATGCTAATGTAGGCTGATCCTTCCATCCTTTGTATACCCCTTATCTATTTAACAGCTACTCAACAATGCATCATGCTCAGTAGGAAAGGTATTAACCAACAGTCAGTCAAACATTCTCTTGACTCAGCTGGGAAAAGGCAGCTGCTTCTTCTCCACCTTAATATGCAATGTATGCCTTTCCTTAAATAACCAATCAATAAAACTCAAAAGTCATTACAATAACAATGCTGGTTTTCTTTGCATCATAGTTTAGAGAGCCATCATAGTTTAGAGAGGTAGGATTTAAAGCAGAGATATAAATTATTGAAATACACAAGATCTATAGTGTGCATGCTTCAACAGCATATTTATTTATTTTTTTCAATTTGTATACCGCCACTCTCGACAAAGAATATCATACAGAGGGCATTGGGGGAGACATGTAGCCTTTAAAGGCCAGATGCCAAACAGGAATGCAATGGGTGATGCTTTTGGTGTAGTGGTTAGGAGTGCGGACTTCTAATCTGGCATGCCAGGTTCTATTCTGCGCTCCCCCACATGCAACCAGCTGGGTGACCTTGGGCTCGCCACGGCACTGATAAAACTGTTCTGACTGGGCAGTGATATCAGGGCTCTCTTAGCCTCACCCACCTCACAGGGTGTCTGTTGTAGGGAGAGGAATGGGAAGGCGACTGTAAGCCGCTTTGAGCCTCCTTCGGGTAGGGAAAAGCAGCATATGAGAACCAACTCTTCTTCTTCTTCTTCTTTTTACTCCATAAAAGAATGAGTTTTACCTATTGAATTTGACTGGTCATAAATATTGTAAAAGATGCATGAAGAAGTTCAAGGTTAGTCTTTAGAAGCCTCATTTAAGCAAGCTTCATGACACCAAAAATCCACACACATCTCAAGTCATGACTATGCATGAATGTGTTCAGCTGCTCTAATGTATGGCCAACAGTTGTGGGCACAGAGGAAAAAACCTGTGACCTCTGGATCTGGGGTATTATTTTTATTTATTTAATTTATATACCACTCTCCCAGCGGACTAGCTCAGGGCAGCATACATCATATTGAGCAATATCAACAAAGTTTAACAGTTCATTAAAATTCAGCTTTAAATTATAAAGTAGGTAAAATATAAAATTTAGCTGGGCATTCCAATCCAGGCACCCTAAACCTTGCCTCGC